>NC_142483.1:48692348-48995378 GCF_049115385.1 Moschus berezovskii | reverse complement strand
CCCCTTCTTTCTCCCTCTTCGTGCCCCTCAGCTTTCACCAAGGCACTGCTCCCCACGCCCCGGCCTGCCGCTCAAGCCCTTCTCTGGTCTCTGCCCTCGGTGTCTTATCTGTCTTGTGACAGGTGTACTAGCAGTCCCCAGAGGCCAGTAGGGAAAGAATGAGAAGCACGTCCCCCCACTGCCCCTGACCCACAGCTCTGCGCCATGCTCAGTGCTAAATATAGCCGAGGTCCTGGCCTCCACACGGCGGCCCTGGGCGGAGGAAGGTCAGGCTCAGCCAGTGGGACCCTGGGAGACTGACACCCCTCGGCTCCTTCTCTGCCCTGGGCTTCCTGATCCTGCCTCCTGAGCTGGCGGTTGGCCCCTGGCTGCAGGATGACCAGAGCTAGAACCATCTTCTGGCCACAGGGACCTGGGGGTGGGGGAAGGACTTCCTTCTCTCGATTACCTCAGAAGCGGGGAAACTAAGCCCTGCTTGCCTCACCCACATCCCAGCCTGTCCTCTGAAGACATCCAGGGAGTATGACCTCTAAAGTCGACAGTCCAGGTCTCATCACACGCTCTAGCCTCTGAGTTCTCATGAGGACCCCCCGCCAAAGGCAAGCCTTGATGGTCCCCTCATCCCCCCTGTCCTGTCACCGGTGTGGCCTGAGCAGATGGCATGTACGGGCCGCCAGCTCCACCCCACCCCCACCCCCAGGAATCTCCAGAATCCCTGCTATGGTCACATGTGATCAGAATCAGAGTCCAGAGGGGGCAGACCTGAGGACCCCCCGAGGTCACTCGGGGAAGGAGCTAACCCAGGCGGTAGCAAGGCCTTCCCACCTCGTTTCTCAAGGATGGGGACTGGGCGGGGTGAAGGCCGAATTCAGCACTGGTACCAGACTTTGGGTAAGGCCTGAACCCTAGGGGTGCTCCTGAGCTTGGCCTCCCAGGACAGGGCCGGCCTCTCTGGGGGACCCCCACTTTTGTCTCCAGGTCTGCTCTTTCTTGGCCCATTCCGCTTCACACATCTTGATACTTGGGCAGTGTACTCTAGCACTCACACCTGGTCACCCCACATTTACCCCCAGATCTTCCTTAAGGGCTTTCCTATTGGGCAAGTTGATGGCCCACATCACACCCAGGCCCTAGGCCATGTGGGGTGCTGGACGCAGGCCAGCCCTGGGGAGACATTCCTGAGCCGGCTATGCCAAGACTTCTACCCACAGCAGCTGGGCACGGGGCTTGTCCTGGCAGCATAGAGTCAGGCCCCCATGGCCTCCCCTACCTCTTCTGTCCAGACACTGGGCCTCGCTGGGGCTCCTTGGGAAGAAACCCTGAAGCCTGAGGAGCTCCATGCCTGATTTTAAAAATCACAACTCCAGACCACCTCCTCCAGCAAGCCTTTCTGGATTACGCCAGACTGGCTGGAACCTGCCCCTCTGTAAGCCTCAGGCCTGTGGAAGCCACTCTGAGCACTACCATGGGGCTCGCGATAACTCTCTGGCACCTTCCTTGTGGAATCTGTATATCAGACCCCTCCACTCACCTGCTCCAGATGTGTGGCCCCACCTTCCTTCCCTCCCTCAGTTCAGCTCAGTCGCTCAGCTGTGTCTGACTCTCTGCAACCCCAGGAACCGCAGCACGCCAGGCCTCCCTGTCCATCACCAACTCCGGGAGTCCACCCAAACCCATGTCCATCGAGTCGGTGATGCCATCCAGCCATCTCATCCTCTGTCGTCCCCTTCTCCTCCTGCCCTCAATCTTTCCCAACATCAGGGTCTTTTCCAGTGAGTCAGCTCTTCACATCAGGTGGCCAAAGTACTCACTCAGAGCTTCCCCTAATACATGCTGCCCTGAGAGGGGCCAGAGGGGGTCCCAGCCTGGAAAACCAGCCCTGTTGGTGTGGAGAGAAAAGAAACGGGTTACTCACCTGCGGGTTCTGCTTGGCTGATGGGGTTTGGGGTCTTCGGCAGGTGTGGCCTACGGCTCTGTCGTTCTTCTTGTTTGGGCTGCCCTCGCTCTGCTGGCTCCGTCGGACGCCTTCTCGCTGCCCTGGCTCGGGGTCTGTGTCCCCTGCCAGCCTCAGCAGCTGCCTTTATCTGGCTGGTTAGGGGGTGGGGGTGGTGGGGGGAGGCTAAGGTCAGAGTATGAAGTGGTTCAGTTATTTTTAGGGCTCTGGAAGTTATTCTCCATCTTGGGCATCAGTTACATGTCCTTTCTGCTAGGGAGGGGAAGAGGAGTGAGCGGGGGAGAGCTTCATTCATCCAAGTCTCCTCTGAGGATTGGGGTCAGTGACTCAGCTGTGGGGTGGGGTGCGGGCATCCCAGACTATTCTGAGGGAATGAATAAGGAGGAGCATCTGACACCTGGTCAACTCGGCTCCCCATCCTGTGAGCCCCCATGTCCCTACCCCAGCCTCTGACTATGTCTGATATGTGGTGTGTGCCCACCTTGCCAGGAGACTGGAGGCCCGCTGAGGGCAGGCCTAGGCCCTTGCTCCTCAGGTGCCAGCCCGGATACCCCTGAGAGTAAGGCCCTTCTCCCCACTCCCGCGCTAGACCGTTCCCCCGTCTCTCCCACCTCTCCCCGTGTCCCGCCGCACAGGTATATACAGCCCTGAGTGCACACAGCTGGATTTGGGGGAAGACATCTGTGATTCCTGGCAACAGTTCTTCACGGGGTCCATGGTTTGTCAGAGGATTCCGCAGCGTGGTTCCGTGGTGCTCACAGCAGATTATCTGGGTCGTTGTTTACTTCCAGGCTCTTGCCTCTGACTCAGGGCCCAGGCTTTCTGGGAACGGAGGGGAGGGGAGGGGCAGCACACGGGGAGCTGACTCTGGGGTTATTTCTGACCTGGAGTCATCAGCTTCCAGTCACAGAAGGAGTATGTGTGTATGTTTGTGTGTGGGGGTCACGGCTGCCCCTCCTTGACTGCCCAGAGCCCAAGGGGCTTAGTAGGCTCCCGAGATCCTGGCGTTTAGGCCGGGAAGGGCAGTGTGGCGAGGGGCCTCAGGAGACCACGCAGAGCTCAAATGACAGGCACTTTGCCTGGGTTCCGTGTCGAGGTTGTGTTCTGCTATCTGGCAGAACAGGGTCTTTCTTCCGACATCATGGGTGCCCTCTGGTGCCAGGGGGTGATGCCAGGCACTGCTCACTCTTTCCGCTGAGTCAGTGTCAGGCAGGCAGCATTGGCCTGGGGTGAGAAGACGGGCATCGGAGAGCCCTCCGCCCTGGCCTCCGCTCTGATTCCGGTCTTTTTGCCCTTTCCTGCCCAGCACCTGCTTCCCGGATCCTGTCTCTCCCTGGGAAGGGCAGGAAGATACCCATCCTCTCAGGCCAAGGGAAGAGGAGCCTTAGTGCCTGCCCTCTGGAGTGGTTTTGAGACTTGAATGAATTCACACATTAGAGGGTTTTGTGAGAGTGCTTAGCACATGGCCTGTGTTATACAAGGGCCTGATATACAGGTTATTACATACGTAAGAAAAGGAACGTGCCTGGGTGGAATCCACTTCTGTATCACCGCAACTATGATAAACTCATGGTAGAAATTTCTCAGGCCTGGTTTGTTTTTATCTAATACAATTGTAACGTCCAATGCAACTGCCACTAACAACATAAGACTATTTAAATAGGTTAAAATGGAACAAAATGAAAAATGGTGTTCCTGCATCCCGTTAGGCACATTTGGAGGGCTCCGTGGAGCACAGTGCAAAATGTTCCCACCATTGTGGGAAGGTCTCTGATAGCACCATCAGAGACACTGAAAATCTCATCGAGGGTGGTGTTTCCTTCTTTGCCTTGGCTCCAAGGACACTCTGAGCTAAATGTTTAGACTTTCAGCAGGTAGATGCTGTGGGTTGCATCCTGTGTCATGGGGGGTAAACAACTGTCCCTGTTGCCTGTCTCTGAGGGGTTTCCCAGAACAAGGGACTTTCAGTTTTAAAACTGGGAAAATTTGAAGACAAACAGGCTGAGCTGGTCACGCTCTGTATAATGATCTAACAAAATCACATCATCAAGGTGTCAGTGATAAGGCCATTAAGGCAGTAGTCAGGCATTTTTTTATCAGAGTATCTCTGGTGGTGGAGCTGCTGGGCAGTTATCTTTTTAAAAGCCCCCTCAAATCATTTTGGTAAGGAGCCTGGGAGTAAATGGTTACCCTGAGGTCGAATGGCTGTGCTGGTTAATTGATCTGTCAGAAAGCAGAAGGGCTGGGAGGGAATGGAGAGGGAAGGTGTTGTTTATCAGTGATTGCAACCTGCCCCCGGCCCCCTCCCCCACGGCTTCTGGAACTTAGTGCTTACCAGTCTTGAGGGCACATTCCTCTGTCCGTCCGTCCCTCTTCAGTGGGGCTCTGCTGAAGTTGGGGATTAGTCAGAAGCCCATGCCTGTCCCAGGAAAATGGCGGAGCTCAGAGTGAGCAGCCGGCAGTAGACTCACCTGCTGTCTCAGGAGAGGCAGGACGCAGGACAGGTTCAGAGCCAGGCTGCCGGCCTGAGTTTGAACCCTGTCTGTGACACTTACTAGCTGTGTGACGTTAGCAAGTTACTCATCCTGTCTGTTAGTCAGTTCCCTCGTCTATGAAATGGGCGTAGTAATAGTGTGTGCCTCAGAAGGTGGCTGTGAGGAGCATGCATTTGTTACACACACACCACCTTTGGTACAGTGCCCAGTGTATGTAAACTCAACTGATAAGTAAGCTCAATACATCCTCCCCTGGATCCCCACCACCACAGGCAACTTTCCCTGGTCCCAGATCCCAGTGTGTGCTCTGGGTCCAAAGGCAAGTGCCCTTCAAAGCCCTGGCTGGCCTCCCTCCAGCTGGGAAGCAGGCACAGGTGTCAAGGGACAGCTGTGGGCCGGCCAGGCTGTGTCTGCTCCAGGGCTGCAGGACAGGTCAGCTCAGTCTCTTGACAAAATCCTCTGAACCTGCAGAAGGGACTTTCTGCTCTGCTCGGGGGGCAGCTCAAAGGTGGGCAGATGTGAGGGGAGAGTGTCCACCTCCTGCCATGGGAGTCTGGTGGCCGTGCCGTGAGGGTCATGTGGGCCCTTTGCCAGACTGCTGTCACCAGCCTGTCTCTTCTATTTGTATGACCTCTGAGGGTCTCCCTGCTTTCTGTATCAGTGTGTTAGGTTTGGGATCTTCCAAGAGCAGACTCCAAGAAGAGCCTTTGGGTGCAAGTGGTTTCACTGGGAGGGGAGGAAGGGGGTGAGGGGCTAAAGAAGTGAGGAGGAGAAGGAAAGCAGATTATTTCTGTGGACAGCTGGGGCTGGATCTCACTGGAGACTTCCGGGAGTTGGTGTAGAACACGCCTCACCGGGAGGGGTAAGGGAGCTGGGGTATTTAACCACCCTTCCTCACCCCGCTGGATGAGGATTGGTCCTGGAAGCACTCCCCCAGATTTCCTGTCTTCCTCTCAGGCAGAGAGATCCAAGTGATTGAGCTTAGGACCCTGTGAACCTGTGTGGGGACTGCGCACTGAAGCTGCTGGTGACCCCAGGGAAACGTGAGGGATCCAGGGGCGCTGGCAACATCTGCTGCATTAACTTCTCCCACCTGTGAGATAAGCACCTATGTCATAGGGCTGTTTGAAGATTTAGACCAGTATACTGTCCAGTGGAAGGGCTTCCCAGGTGGCGCTGGTGGTAGAGAATCCCCCTGCCAATGCAGGAGATGCCGGACACACTGGTTCAATCCCTGGGTTGGGAAGATCCCCTGGAGGAGGAAATGGCAACTCCAGTATTCTTGCCTGGGAAATCCCACGGACAGAGGAGCCTGGAGGGTTACAGTCCATGGGGCCATAGAGTCAGACACGACTGAACACAAGAACAGTTATATGTATGTATACATCCAGTAGAAAAATAGTGTAAACCCCGTAGGACATTTAAAATTTTCTGGTAGCCACATTGTGAAAAGCAAAAAGTGACATTAATTTTAAAAATACATTTTATTTCACTCAAATTTCTAAAATGTTATTTGCACATGTATCAATAAAAATTGTTAATGAGATACTTTTACTTTCTGTATTTTGAATCAAAATCCAGTTTTATTCAAAATCCAGGGTGTATTTTTTTCTTTTGAATAGATTTTTTGGAAACTTTTCTTTCGGTTTGCATTGAAATTGAGCAGAAAGTAGAGTTCTGATGCACCCTTTGCCTCCAGGTCAACGCATAGCCTCCTCCGCCCTCAGGACCCCCCGCAGATGGTGCGTTTGTTACAGCTGGTGAACCTGGTGAACCTGCGTTGACACGTCACTGTCACTCACAGCTCGCAGTTTGTTAGGGCTCAGTCTTGCTGTCGTACCTTCTGTGGGCTTGGACAAGTGTATAATGACGTGCATCTGTCTTTATGGAGTCATTCAGTGCTGTTTCACTGTCCAGAAGTCCCCTATGCTTGCTCTTCCTGTTCAGCCCTCCTTCCTCTCCTCTCTAACTACTGGCAACCGTTGATCATTTTACTGTTTGCATACTTTTGCCTTTTTAAAAATGGCATATAGTACATAGCTTTTTGAATTGTCTTCTTGCACTTAGTAATATGCACTTAAGGTTCTTCCATGACTTTCCAGGGCTTGATAACACGTTTGTTTTCTGAGTTAAATAATAATTCATTGTCTGGATGTACCACAGTTTTATTGATTCGCCTACTGAAGGATGTCTTGGTGGCTTTGAAGTTTTCGCAGTTATGAATACAGTTGCAATAAACATCTGTGTGTAGGTTTTTGTGTAGATATAAGTTTTTAGCTCCTCTAGGCAAATACCAAGGAGTGTACTTGGTGGATGGAATGGTAAGAGTATGTTTAGTTTTTTAAGATGCAGCCAAACTGTCTTCCAAAGTGGCTGTGCCAGTCTTGCCTTCCCACCAGCGATGAATGGGAGTTCATGTTGCTCTGCACCTGTGCCAACGTTTGGTGTTGTCAGTGTTCTGGATTTTGGCCATTTTAGGAGGCATGCAGCAATATCTCGGTGTTGTTTTAATTTGCATTTTCCTGATGATATATGATGTGGATCACCATTTCATATGCTTATTTGCCATCTGTGTATCTTCTCTGATGAGATGGCTGTCAAGGCCTTGGACTCATTTTTAAAATGGGGTTGTTTGTTTTCTTACTGTTGAGTTTTAAGAGTTTTTTGCATATTTTTATGCAAACAGTCTTTATCTGTTATGCCTTTTGCAAATGTTTTCTCCCAGACTGTGGCTTGTCTTCTGACTCTCTTGACATTGTCTGTCACACAGCAGAAGTTTTTAATTTTGATTCTGTCACCAACCCACATGAGCCTGGAACAGAAGTTTGATTTAGTTTCCAGATGGAGACTAGTTTCAGCCTCAGGGTTCCCTGAGCAGAGAGGCCAGCCCTGCTGTGGCAGAATTCTGACCTATAGAACTGTGGGCTAACAAATGGGTATTGTTTAAGCCACAGTTTGTTATATTTTGCTGCATGGCTACAGAAAACTGATAGGGACTGGAACCTGGAGCAGATGAGGGAGAGGGGGCTGGAGACCGTATCTGCTTACTCGTAGCTTCGCCCTGTCAGCCCAGAGCTTGGCCCAAACATTCACTACCAAGGGGCTGGATCGGGGATCCCAGGCATCTGTGCTCAGCCCCCAGGTCACCACCAGAGAGCCTCCCAGCATCTCTGAATCAAGAAATCCAGGTGAGGGAAAAATTGGAGCAGGGAGAGCGCATGGTCTTTCCTTCCTCCCATTTTACACATGGGCACTTTCAGCAGAGCCTGATGCTTTGGAGCAAAAGGAGCTGGTTTCACACCTCCTTTGGAAGCCCAGCTCCACCACTTCCCAGCTCTATAACCTTGGACAAGTTCTGTCAATGCTCTGTGCCTCAGTTTCCTTGTCTGTATAATGGGGATGGAATGCTTTAGACATAGGCAGATGAGAGAATAGTATTTTAGGCAGAGGAAGAGAGTGGGCAGAGGGTGGAGGCTGGTCTGGTGGCAGGTGGGGCCAAGTTGTAGGTGCCAGGCAAGTTTGGCCCCTAAGGAACAGGGTTTTAGCTAGAGCAGTTTGTGTTTCAGGAGGCTGGTGACGAAGGCCTGTCATAGCAACCCAGGTTCTGAATGGCGAATTTCTTGGTGGTGGCAGTGGGAAGAGGCTGGTCTGAGGGACGCTGAGGGGGTAGAATAGACAAGACCTAAAAGACCTAAAAGATGCCTGAATGCCTGCATGGTTTGAGAGAACAGACTGACAACTCTTCAGTGAACTCCGCTGTGAGGAAAGGGGGCACTCAGGGGTGGTCCCCAGCCGTCTGGCTTGGGGAAGTGAATGAGTGGGGATGCCAACCTGGGCAATGGGAGTGAGGCGGGAAGGATAGGGTGGTGGGCAGAGCGCGGAGGCCGCAGTTGACTTTGGACAAGATGAGCGTGAGGTGCAGGGTCTCCAGGCAGAGCCTATCTTCAGGGGCCGGATGATCTGGTCTGGAGCTGGGAGAGTAGACTGGGCTGGCGACAGACCCGATGGCCCATTTGTATGCAGGTGAAAATTGAGGCTGCAAGGGAGGCGATCTCCCAGGGTTCTGTGAGGAGAAGCGGGCTCAGAGCATTCGCAGAGGAGAACGGACTGGGGAGGACGACTGCAGAGCAGTAGCAGAGGAGAAGCAGCAGCCAGGGAGGCAGGGGCAAGTCCAGACAGGAGTTAGTCATGGGAGGTGCTGAGGGGAGAGACTGACAGCGTCCAGTGTTGCAGTGAGAAAAGGAAGGGAAGGGCTGCTGGGTTCCACAGCGGGGCCCTTGAGGGCTTTGATCAGAGCAGCCACCACGCAGGGGAGGAAGCCACGCCAGGCTTTGGAGGGCTGAGGGCTGGCTCAGGGTGAGCGTGTCTGGACCAGGGAGAGGGGGTTCTGGTAAATAACTGCCCCAGTCCTCAGGGAGCTACTGGTCAGATGGGCATCAATATAGGAGTCAAACCAGTCAGCTATCACGAAAGCACCCTGCAAACTGAGGTATGGGTGCCTTCTTCCAAAGGCATGTGGGGAAATGGAACGTTGTAAATGGTTGGCAATACCCGCAGTGACCAGAAGGTGGCAGCACCTCACCAAGTGACAGTTCATTTCACAAGTCCAAGCCCTGCATGTCATCATTTCATTTATTTATCCTGCAAGAATTTTTTCTTCCCACAACTGCTATGTCCTGGGTTCTGGGCTAACACTGAATAATCTATCTATGTAGATGATCTCACAGAGCCTGAATTTTAGTTAAAGAGTCAGATTACACAGATAAGTGAATTATCCTGATAACTGATCATCTCTATCAACAAAGCTTTATGTTCTCCAAGTTGCAGGATAAACTTTCTAGAATGTGTGACATATATTCCTTCCTCTTGGAACAACAGGTCCTGAGTAGAACGTGAGTTCATATACTGGGTCATCCATTCTGGGATGTGTTTACTTATTCATGGGACAGATTGAATTTATTTTCCAAAGACGGCTGGTCCATTGTCTCCTGTCCCATGTGAACTCCTTATACCGTGGATGTGGCATTCCTCCAGTTGAGAAGAAGCAGTCTCTGTGTCATCCCCTAGTGGAAGGGTACATTGTGACTTCTGAGGCTGGGTCATAAAAGACAATCCAGCTTCCACCTGTATCTCTTCTGCTTTGCTTCTGAAGTTAGTCTGGAAGGGTCAGAACAGTTGCTGGGCAGGCAGGGGAGTGAGGTGGCGGCCCCGGCGGGCTGCTCTGGCTCAGCTTGGAAGCTCAGTGGAAAGGGAAGTGTGGCTGGCCTCCTCACTATTCCCACCCCTTGCTTTCAATCCTCGTTACCCTTCACCCATTCCTGATGTCACCCCAGCCTTGTTCAGGGTGAGGGGAGGAGTAGGGAGAGATAAAGGGGCAGAGAAGGTGTTGGTGTGCCCTCTGGGGGGCTGTGAAATGCCTAGATGCTGCCTCTTCCTCTCGTGGGTGGCTCAGCATTGGAGATACCGCCTGAGGGCACACCATTCCCTGACCAGGGTGGCGTGAGCTCAGGTCGGCCCCTTGTGACACCTCCCCTGTGCCTTGCCAGTGGTGGGGCTCGCAGTGGACCTTAGCGGCCGCCTCACGCGTGCGCCCCAGTCTGCTCCAGAGAACTCAGGTCATGCTTCCTTGAAGCGCCCCTGTCAGACTTGAGGCAGGAGAAGGAAAAGCCCTCTCCTTTAAGAAACCATCTTTCCAGTTTTGCTCCTGGTCCCAGGCCCCCGCCTCGTGCAGGTGATGGGCTAAAGGTCAAGAGCCAGTTTGGCTCCCTTTCTTCTGCATGTCTTACACTTCACTCCTGACGGTGGGGAACTTGTTTTTCTCACCTCTGGTGCTTTGCCCAAAATCTGTGAGATAGAAAATGCCCTTTGAAAACTTCTATTACATGAAAAATAGTTTTGCACCTGTAGAGATTCAAAATGCACCTCAATCACAATGAAGATTATTTTAAAATAATCTTTTGTTTTATTATATTATTTTATTTATATTGTATTTATATATTATATTCATTTATTTTATCTATAATTTTATCTTAAGCTAAAAACATCTGAACAAGCAGCCGCCACAGGGATAAACTTTATCTCAACTTCTTTTGTAGATTTAAGCAGGACCTCCTAGAAAATACAGTTGCTATAAATCCTCTCTGGCAGGTTTACAGCCAGAAAGGAGACTAACCACTATCACAGGGATGAGTGATTGCTTAAACAACTTTATCTGAAACTGTCCTGCCTTCCATTTATTCTTCCACAGAAGCCCTTTCTCCTCCTTAAGTATGTTGATAAACCTTTATCTTTGGTTGTCCAGGGAGCCAATTCATCTGAAGCCTCCTTGGTAAATAAACTTTGTCTTCTCTCCTATTAATTTGTCTGTTGTTAGTTAACTCACAGGCCTCCAACCACTGAACCTAGCCTGGTAGGTTGGCGGAGGGAAATTTTTTCCTCCTAACACATTCTCCACCCCCCGCCCTGCTTTCTTTTTTCTTTTTTGCTGCACCATACAGCTTGTGGAATCTTAGATCCCCAACCAGGGATTGAACCTGAGCCCTCGGCAGTGAAATTGCAGTGGAGTCCTAACCACTGAACTACCAGGAAATTCCCAACAGCACATTCTTCTTTGACAACAGGAGTATGGGTGACAGTTGACGATTTTGTCTCTGGTCCTGGAAGGTGTTCTCCCGCTCGGCCAGTGTCACTGGATAGCACAGGGTTCACACCTCTCTCTCTCATGCATGTTAATTGGATTAAAAGAAGGGATAGAAAAAAGAGAACATAAATAGAAATCACTGTACTTCCGGTATGGCCACCTACAGTAAAGGGCTGACGTGTTTTGGGAACAGCCACACAAAAGGAATGCTTTCTGGTTCCAAAGCAGTAAGTGAAAGAGGAGAGTGAAAAGGTTGGCTTGAAGCTCAACATTCAGAAAACAAAGATCATGGCATCTGGTCCCATCGCTTCATGGGAAATAGATGGAAAAACAGTGGAAACAGTGTCAGACTTTATTTTTTGGGGCTCCAAAATCACTGCAGATGCTGACTGCAGCCATGAAATTAAAAGACACTTACTCCTTGGAAGGAAAGTTATGACCAACCTTGATAACATTGAAAAGCAGAGACATTACTTTGCCAACAAATGTCCGTCTAGTCAAGGCTATGGTTTTTCCCGTGGTCATGAATGGATGTGAGAGTTGGACTGTGAAGAAAGCTGATCGCCGAAGAATTGATGCTTTTGAACTGTGGTGTTGGAGAAGACTCTTGAGAGTCTCTTGTACCGCCAGGAGATCCAACCAGTCCATTCTAAGGGATATCGATCCTGGGTGTTCATTGGAAGGACTGATGCTAAAGCTGAAGCTGCAATACTTTGGCCACCTCATGCGACGAGTTGACTCACTGGAAAAGATTTTGATGCTGGGAAAGGTTGGGGGCAGGAGGAGAAGGGGATGACCGAGAGTGAGATGGCTGGATGGCATCACCGACTCTGTGGACATGAGTTTGAGTGAACTCCGGGATTTGGTGATGGACAGGGAGGCCTGGCGTGCTGTGATTCATGGGGTTGCGGAGAGTCGGACACGACTGAGCGACTGAACTGAATGGCCAGGAGAGTGGGTGAATGATGCTTGTTTTCATTCAGTCCTGTGTAATTGCATTTGAGTGGGATGTAAAATGTTACCATGTGGCTGAGTACCCAGTGACTGGACCCCCCCCCAACAAAAATCACAGTCTTTTGTATTAGTCAGCTGGGCTGCCATAATGAAATACCATGGCCCAGGTGACTTAGACAACAAGAATTTATTTCTCTAGGTTCCAGAGGCTGGAAATCCAAGATTAAGGAACCTGCTGATTTGGTTCTTCGGTGAAAGCCGCTCCCTAGGTTGCAGACCTGGGTGAGAAGGTTGTCAGCCTTCTCACCGGGTCCTTACTTGGTGAGGGGGAGAGCGAGCGAGCGCGGGTCTCCCTGCCTCTTCTGATAGGAACACTAATCCTATCAATAGGGTTACGGGGGTCCTATCCTCGTGACCTCGTCTAACCCTAACCACCTCCAGGTACCAGCACGTTGGGGTTAGGTCTTCAACAGACAAATTTGGGGAGACACGAATATTAGTGTGTAACAACTTCTCTACAAAGAAAATCTAACCAGTCAAAAACTATTATAATGAATCCAGTGCAAAATGTTTGTGTTGAAATGTGTCATTTCTGGTTTTCTTCCTGCTGTCTTTTGTTGACTCTTGATAGCATCAAACCCACCTTCTCATTCTGCTCCTGCCAGAAACCCAACCCACCCTCCCTGGGACTTACATGTTGAGTGCTCAGACAGAAGAATCACGTGTCGAAAAAATTCTGTATTTCAGTAGGTAACTCTGCACCATCTGCAGTACCCCTTTCTGGGTCTTCAGGTTCTAGCCCTGTTTGGTTTTGTCCCCATTTGCAATTCATCTCAGCGTTCCTTTACCACATAAATTTGTGCTGTGTTGAGCTTTCCTTAGATTCAGTCATAACATCTGCCTGGTTTTCTCAGATCATACGAGTAAAATGAATTCCTTATCACACATTCATTTTCACTTCTGTAAAGAGAGCCATGGTTTTACCTGCTTCTGGAAAGTATCTTTTAACACAGGGAAGCCTTTGTGGGGAGAAGTCATCAGGACTCAGCTTCCAAAGAACCAACTAAGTCTTTGAGCCTGTGTCTTGCTGATCTCGGGTCCTGACCTCATTCGTCCAGATACTCCAGCCCCCAAACATTGAGGTCATTCTCACTTGTCTTTTTCTGGCACCCACCACGTCCCACCCTGTGGTAGACTTAACAGTGGCCCTCTGAAGATGTCCACATCGTAATCCTGGAACTTGTGAACGTGTTCCCTTACGTGGCAAAAGGAACTTTGCAGATGTGATTGAAGTACGGATTCTGAGGTGGGGAGATTCTCCTAGATTTTTGCAATGGTTCCAGTATAATATCATGAGGATCAAAGTCAGACATGGGAGATGTGAGGTTGGGAGAAGTTGGAGCGATATGCTTTGAAGATGGGGCAAGGGACCACAAGCCAGGGAACCCAGGCAGCCTCTCGGAGCTGGAAGAAGCCAGGGAACAGACTCGCACGCAGTGCCTCCAGAAGGAAGAGGCCTCACAACATCTGGACTTCAGCCCCCAGAGACTCTTTTCAGACTGTAAGGAAACAAATCTGTGTTAAGTCAGTAAATTTGTGTTGATTTGTTATACAAACAATAGGAAATGAATGCAAACACCATAGCAAATTATGTTGGTTTTGTTTTCAAAATACAGCCAAGACTGACTACTTCCCAATTGTGCCGCTGGCATCCTGCTCCTTCCCTGGCCTGGATTGATTCAAAGGCCTGCTTACTGTTTTCCCTGTTGACTGGCCCTCCAGCCTTTTCTGCCCTCTAAGTACGGAGAAGGCAATGGCAAGCCACTCCAGTACTCTTGCCTAGAAAATCCCATGGATGGAGGGGCCTGGTAGGCTGCAGTCCATGGGGTCGCTGAGGGTTGGACACGACTGAGCGACTTCACTTTCACTTTTCACTTTCACACATTGGAGAAGGAAATGGCAACCCACTCCAGTGTTCTTGCCTGGAGAATCCCAGGGTCAGGGGAGCCTGATGGGCTTCCGTCTATGGGGTTGCACAGAGTCGGACACGACTGAAGTGACTTAGCAGCAGCAGCAGCAGCAGGTACAGAATATGAGATTTCAATGTGCTGCCCTCTGGTGTTCACCTTTGGCATTGTCTTTCTCTGACGCTTCAATGGCTTCCACAGCAGTATTCATTTTCACTGTCACTCGAATTCTCCAGACAAGAATGCTGGAGTGGGTAGCCATTCCCTTCTCCAGGGGATCTTCCTGACCCAGGGATCGAACCCTGGTCTCCTGCATTACAGGCAGATTCTCCACCCTCTGAGCCACCAGGGATGCCCATGGTGATTAATATATACTTGCTAAAGCCCTGATGCGTTGTACGGGTCAGGTGCATTGTATCTCTTCTTCTGCATATTATCCCGGTTCACCACCAGTGACAGTATTTTTTAAGGGTCGAGGAGGTTTACCAGCCCATGGCAAGGTACAAAGTGATCAATGATGATAACAGCCATATTCTGTCAGGCAAGTGCCACTTTGTGCTGTGACAGTATCTCACAGGACATCCCTGGTTCCCCAGGGACAGCTTTGCATTTGCATTGCTGCAGCTTGCCAGGGGCTATGCATCCATTATTTCCAACCGGCAATGGGATTCTCACTGCCAGCCTGCTGAAAGATAATTAACCCACAGGATCCCGTGTCCACAGTCTGCTTCCTCAGACGGCTCCTGATATCCGCTGTTGCAGGTCAGGTTCCCTGTGACTCAGGCTGTGAGAGGCAGACTTGCATGCAGGCAGTTTTGGGGGAGCGCTCATGGGTGCATTAGGAGAGGGATGGGAGGGATGACCTCCTATGAGGAGTGGAACTGACAGTCGAATTGCAGGGCAGTTGCCTCATAGGCTGCAGCCGCCGCATGGGTCACAACTGCCAGTCCTGTAAGGCGTGCCGGAGCTGGGGTGGCTTTTCCAAGTTGTCGGCATGTGGGGCAAGAGGGGCCTTTACACCCCTACATTGGCGAGTCATTGGATGTGGTTGGCTCCAGGAAGAGGGTGGCACCTTGGGCAAGGTGGTTTTCTTCACCCCTGAGCAACCCTTAAAGGAGGACTTACCTGAGAGCTTTCAGCCACCAGCATCCTTGACAGTTGGGTGAATGAGTTCTGAAAGGGGTGAAGGGGCAGGACTGGATGCCATCTATCACAGAGACCTTTAATAAAAGCTGTATCAGATTTTATCACTGCCCTGCTTCAATCCCTCCAGTAACTTACAGTTCATGTTTAATATGCCCCAGATTTCCTGGCCACCAGTGACCTCTGACATTAACCATGCTCTGGGGCTCAACATGCTGTCACTATAGTGTTTGTATTTACCCAGCCACCAAGTATCTATTGAATATTTACTATGGACTAAACTATGTTCTAAATCAGGGGTGTGCAGACTATGGCCCACAGGCCAAATTATGCAGCTGCTTATTTCTATAAAAACAGTTTTATTGAAACACAGCCTCAGGTATTTTTTTAAATATTGTCTATGGCTACATTTTTGCTACTGTGGCAGAGCTGAACAGAAGCCATATAGCCACAAAGCCTAGAATATTTACTACTTGATACTTTACAAAAAATATTGGCTGATGTGTCTTCTATATCTATACAAATATATATATCAAATAATAAAATTTATTCTTCCTCCTGTCTCTTCTGTCTCTCTCTGTATATGTACACACACAAAATGAGACTCATATTGCAGCCACATACATAATTCTGTAAGTTTTCTAGCTACATTAAATAAGTTTACAAAATAGAAACGGGTGAAATAAATTTTAATAGTATATTTTATGTAATCCAGTATGTCCCAAATATATTTCAACTTAGAACCAACATAATAAAGTATCAGTGAAATTCTTTCCATACTTTTAAAATACGATGGCTTTGAAAGTCAATGTGTAGTTTACCCTGAATCTGGACTAGTGACTAGTGAGGTGCTCACTTGCCGTGTGTGGCTAGTGGTTCCTGTATTGGAGGGCGCAGTTCTAGAAGCAGGTGATGCAGTGAATAAAGCAGACCAAATTGTTACCTTACATTCTTAATGGAGAGGAGAGACAATAACATAATCAGGTAAAATATGTTTTATGCCTGATGGTGATAAGTGGTAATGTGGACTCTTGGGGCAGAAGTTGCGTGTTTACACTTGATCTTAGCCAAAAGGCCGAGAAGCGATTGAAGTTGCGTGTTTAAATTGGGGAAGATCACAGTGAGAGAAGTGTGTGGTGAAGAATTAACCTCACTAGGAGGGAGGTGGGAGGAGGGTTCAGGATGGGGAACATGTGTACACCCATGGCTGATTCATGTCAATGTATGGCAAAAACCACCACAATATTGTAAAGTAATTAGCCTCCAATAAAAGTAAATAAATTAAAAAAAAAAGAATTAACCTCACCAAAGGTGACTTTTACCTTGAGTCCTGGTTGGTATCTTTGTTTGCCTGGGGCATTTGGCCACTGGGCAGTTTTAACAATGTGACTTGTGATGGGGACTCTGGGTCATGCTATGACATTTCTGCCTCCAGAGGAGCTGGAGACTAAAGGTATCAGCCGCCCTCTGGGAGGGGCTGGGGACTGCAGGTCAGCGACATGGCCAGCATGTGACCCAAATGCTGTTAATACTGTGGGCACCAGTGCCCTGTGTGTTGTCACGTTCTGTGGCTGGGAGGAGGTCACACAGTGTCCACGGCTCCACGGAGAGAACAAGGAGCATCTCTTTGGACCCCTTGAGGGCTCTGCCCTGTGCACTCCCCTTGGCTGATTTCATATGTATCCCTTTCCTGTGATAAACCCTTCTCTGGGGGAACTTCCCAACCCAGGGATCGAACCCAGTTCTCCCACATTGCAGGCAGATTCTTTACCAGCTGAGCCACTGGGGAAGCCTGAGAATACTGGAGTGGGTAGCCTAGCCCTTCTGCAGTGGATCTTCCCGACCCAGGGATTGAACCAGGTTCTCCTGCATTGCGGGCGGATTCTTTACCAGCTGAGCCACCATGGAAGCGCTGTAATAAACCCTAACCATGATTATAGCTGCTTCCTCTGAGTTATGTGAGTCCCTCTAGCAAATTATTGAGGTGGTTTGGGGATGACCCTGAACTTGCAGTTGTTGTCAGAAGTGAGGGTGCTGTTTTGGGGTACTGTTCTAACTGTACCGTTGGTCCTAAATGCTTATAGACAGTGACATCTGAGTAAAGACCTGAAAGAAATGAGGGGACAGTGGGAGGCGAGGGCTGGACCAGGGTGGGCACCAGGGAGAGTGGGAGGAGATTCTTTCTTTGCTCACTAGTTTTTTTCTTTCTTTTATTCTAAGTTCTGTAAGTGCAATAACACATTTACCAGAGACTTAGAAAATACAGAGCAAAGTTACATACAGTTCTACTCTATATTACAATTTTTTAAGTAGATAAAGTTTTGGTTGGAGTTTCAGTATCAAACTCTCAAAAATTAATAGAATGAATAAAAAAGTAGAAGGATATAGTAGACCTGAAAAGCACAATGAACCAATTCAGCACAATTAAGATTTACACAGTTTTCACACAGCATCAGGATACAAATCTTTTTCAAGTTTCCATAGACTATAAACCAAGAGACAATAGACCATATCCAGGGACGTAAAACAAGATGCCAAAATTTCATGGTCTAAAGGTATTAAAATTATACAGAATCTGTTCTGTCACTGTGGAATTATGTTTGAAATCAATATCAAAAGATATTTGAAAATAACCCACATATTTTCAAGTCCAATGTGACTTTTACCAAGAGAGAGCTTTGATGTAGCCATAGAAAGCCTCAATAATGTTAAAATACTGAAAAAAACACAGAAGGTGATTGCAGAGAAGAAAATATTAAAAAAAAATTAGTATCAAAGTGAGAAATTAATATCAAGGATACTTTAAAAGAAACCCATGAGTTTGGAAATTAAATATGCACTGTTAAATGATGTTAAATGGTGTATCTAAGAAACCATTACGAGGAAAATTTGAAAACATTTGTAACAGAATAAAAATTATGTCTACTCACTATCTTGATAAACCGCTCTATGAGTACCCAGATCTCCCGTTTTAAAGGTTCAGCATTGGGATTAAGCCTTCAGTTAAGATTTAGGTTAAATTAGGGTATTGGGCGGAGAAAGCAATGGCACCCCACTCCAGTACTCTTGCCTGGAAAATCCCACGGACGGAGGACCTTGGTAGGCTGCAGTCCACAGGGTCGCGAAGAGTCGGACACGACTGGGTGACTTCACTTTCACTTTTCACTTTCATGCATTGGAGAAGGAAATGGCAACCCACTCCAGTGTTCTTGCCTGGAGAATCCCAGGCACGGGGGAGCCTGGTGGGCTTCCGTCTATGGGGTTGCACAGAGTCGGACACGACTGAAGTGACTTCGCAGCAGCAGGGTATTGGCATTAGGGTGAGTTGTAGTGCTTTGTTTCGTTTAGTCTAGGATTGGAATTGCAAATACAACTAGGGTTTAGGCTTCAGTGTTTAGTATTCTGTGTTAGGATATTTACGGTTATAGTTAGATTAGTGCTCTGATGGAGTGTAGCTCTTGGAATTCTATGTGCCCAGTGACATTTAAGTTCCTGGGGTGTGCATTTGTATGAATTCTACTAAACAACCAGGATATACACACCCTCTTTTAATTTAATAATAGAAGTCAGCTGAGCATTGTTTCAGAGCTTGGATGAAGAAAACATGCAACTTTGGAAATTATACCATATAAATCAGCCCAGTGAGAAATAGAATGAGGCACACATCTACAATCAGTTCAATTCAGTTCAGTCGCTCAGTCATGTCCGACTCTCCACGACCCCATGAATCACAGCACGCCAGGCCTCCCTGTCCATCACCAACTCCCGGAGTTCACTGAAACTCATGTCCACAGAGTCGGTGATGCCATCCAGCCATCTCATTCTCGGTCGTCCCCTTCTCCTCACGCCCCCAACCTTTCCCAGCATCAGAGTCTTTTCCAGTGAGTCAACTCGTCGCATGAGGTGGCCAAAGTATTGGAGTTTCAGCTTTAGCATCAGTCCTTCCAATGAACACCCAGGATCGATCTCCCTTAGAATGGACTGGTTGGATCTCCTGGCGGTACAAGGGACTCTCAAGAGTCTTCTCCAACACCACAGTTCAAAAGCATCAATTCTTCGGCGATCAGCTTTCTTCACAGTCCAACTCTCAAGAGGCATTTATGTGTGGAACAATGATGAACATTGAAACTGGTTGTAAATAGGTAAGTCTAAATGCTTTTGATAGTTTGAAAAAGGAAGAGGTTTGGTGTAAAAAAAAAATACGAAAGTAAGCATACATATTTTCCCAACACACGAAGCCGTGTGGGAAAAGAAAGGGGAGAAGTTGCAGTGTTTAGAAGTTTGATGATTTGAGAGGTAAACAGTAAGTAGTTGTTTATACAAAAAGAATTTTAAGAGTGATAAATGCACAAAGGAAAGGTGTACAACTAGGAGTAATTAAAAGTAAACCTAAGGGAGTTTCCTGATGGCCTAATGGTTAGGATTGTAGACTTTCCCTGGGTTCAGTCCCTGGTCAGAGAATTGAGATCCTGCAAGCCGAGAGGGGCAGCCAAAAGGAAACAAAAATAAGTGAACCTCTGTCCTAGAGCCTTCTCTGCTTATTCGCTTATTTTGCTGGAGTACATTCTAAGTATAAGGAAGGGTGTATTTATTCTACCCTCGTGCTACACTGGTAGTTGGGCTGGGCCAGGAATCCTGGAACTTTGAAAGTTCAGTTTTAGTCTTCTAGCCCTTGGGGTCGCTGATGGCTTTCTGATTCTGTTTCCTTTGCAGGTGACAACTTTGACTGCTGTTACCGTTTATTTTTTCCCATCAAAACTTCTTCATTCAGGGTTCTGAAACGTGACCACGAGAAGTGCCTGGTTGTGGACCTTTTTCATTTAGTCAAGTTAGCTCTGGAGGATGCTTTCCATTGGAAGAGGGGGGTCTTCAGTCACCTCCATTAATTAACTCAGCCCCTCATTTAAAGTATGAACAGACAGCAGTTTGCAGATGTTTCTGCAAAATCAACAGCAAAATTAAGGACCAAGATGAACAAACAGAGGGAGAAAATCCAGATATAATTCAGGGAACTGAAAGTGCTGACTGGTCTCCTCTCAGTCCATGAGCATACTGAAACCCCAAGTGAGTGCTGGTCAGAGATCATCCTTCTTTTCTCTCTCCTACTCATGCCCTTCCTCCCCGGATGATGATTATTTTTGTCTCTACCTCTCTTTTTGGACCTTGAGTTGGCCTCCCCCACCTTCCCCCTCGGCCGATTACCCTCCCCCACCTTCCCCCTCGGCCGATTACCTTGGCTTACCCGAGAATTAGAAGATTTAGATGAGAATTCTCATAAATTCCTACCACCCGAACTACCCAGTTACCTGAACCATTGGCTACACATTGTCTGCCTTCCTATTGTATGTAGAGTAACTGTCCCTACTCTCAGCTGAGCCCAGCTGCTTCCCCTCCCTGTGTAGTAACCTTCTTGAAAATCTTGTCTGCACTTGTTGCCCTCATTTCTTTATCTCCCATCCTCTATCACAGTTTTGCCCCCATCATTTTACCAAAACCAATCTTGTCTTCAGGACCCAGTCCTTGAGCTTCTCTTTTTAATCTACACTGTTCATGTATTTCTTTTATTTTTTTAGAGGCCATCTGTAGACATACAATATCTACATCCCTGACTTCTCTCCTCTGATCTCTAGATGCGTGTATTTAAATACCCATCTAACATCTCCTTTTGGATGTCAGATAGACACCTCATGCTTAGCAAGTCCAAAACTGAGCTCCTGATTCCCATCCCCCCTCCAAATGGCTCCTCCCATAGTCCCCCTCCTTCCCCAGTAAATGATAATTCAGATCCTGTAGTATTCCACAGAAACAAGAATCCTCTTTTCCTCACATGATAGATCTCATACGTTCTGTATTATATACCCATTACCTATCCAGAATATGATGTCTGATAATCACCTCCTCCTGGCTCTTGCTTTGTTTATTTCACATCTGGGCTTTCTGGAATAACCTCCTAACTAGAATATCTGGTTTCCTTGGTACTTTTCCAGTTTTTGGTTTTCGGTTTTTGCATTGACAGTCCTGTCTCAGAAAATTCCCCAGCCCTGGGGTAAGCCAGGGTAGTTTTTCACCCTGCTTCTACCTAGGCTATTTCTTCCATGGCCTCCCTACAGTGTATTCCCGGTGGATCTAGGGTGATCCTTTTGAAAGGCAAAGTTTATCATGCAACGTCTCTGCTCAGAACCCTTCACTGGCTCCTCATACTACTCAGAAAAGCTATTGCTTTCAGTGGCCTATTGTTTGCAGGGTTCACAGGCTTTTGTGAACAGAGACGGAGAGTTGATTTTGAGCAGGCTGATGTTGAAGTGCCCATGAAATGCTCAATTAGCAATGTCCAGCACTGAAGGAAGGATTGAGAGCGTATTTTGTTGGTAAAACAAGAACAGATGGTTATAGAAAAAGTTGCAGAAAAGAATTCTAGGAAATTACAAATATTAGTTAAATTGAAAAAATGTCTATAATAGGACTGAGAGATAAAATTGCAGAATCTCTCTCTGGGGATACTCATGATAAATAAAATTTGTTTTATATTATTTAAAATATAAAAAATATATAAATATATATTTGCAACAGATGTTCCAAACTCCCCAGATCTTCTTTGTGTATCTTTCCAAACCAAGGACAGTCCTTTGCATAAGCATGCAGCCCTCCAGATAGGAAATCAGAAATCAGCATTGCTGTGACACTGATACCTGACCCAAATGTTTCAGTCAAATTTCACCAATTAGCCAACAAAGTCTCTTTTCTGTTTGGCCCGGGATCACACTTTGCACTTAATAATTGTGTCTCTTTAGTCTCCTTCAACGTGGAACAGATGATTAGTCTTTCCCTGTGTTCACAGCGTTACAGTTTGAAGGAGTACAGGCTTTTCATTCTGTAGGCTAGAGCTCAGCCTGGTTTCATCAATGTTTCCTCAGGATGGGACTCCGACATGTGTTCTTGGGAGAAATATATGGAGGTGATGCTGTCCTCTCCTCACTGCATCGCATCAGGAGGCTTAGGATGTTGGCTGATGATACTATTGGTAATATTAATCTCCATCTCTCGGTCAGTTTGGTGTGTTCAGTTCAGTTCAGTTCAGTCGCTTGGTCGTGTCTGACTCTTTGCGACCCCATAAATCACAGCACGCCAGGCCTCCCTGTCCATCACCAACTCCCAGAGTTCACGCAAACTCATATCCACAGAGTCGGTGATGCCATCCAGCCATCTCATTCTCTGTTGTCCCCTTCTCCTCCCACCCACAATCCTTCCCAGCATCAGAGTCTTTCCCAGTGAGACAATTCATTGCATGAGGTGGCCAAAGTATTGGAGTTTCAGCTTTAGCATCAGTCCTTCCAATGAACACCCAGGATCGATCTCCTTTAGAATGGACTGGTTGGATCTCCTTGCAGTCCAAGGGACTCTCAAGAGTCTTCTCCAGCACCACAATTCAAAAGCATCAATTCTTCAGCGATCAACCTTCTTCACAGTCCAACTTTCACATCCATACATGACCACGGGAAAAACCATAGCCTTGACTAGACGGACCTTTGTTGGCAAAGTAATGTCTCTGCTTTTTAATATACTATCTAGGTTGGTCATAACTTTCCTTCTAAGGAGTAAGCGTCTTTTAGTTTCATGGCTGCAATCAGCATCCACAGTGATTTTGGACATGGAACAACAGACTGGTTCCAAATAGTACATCAAGGTGTGTTCAGGTTTCTCCATGTTAAGCCATTATTTTCCTCTTCATAATTAATAAGTATTTCATAGAAAGATGCTCTCAAACTATGACAGTATCCTGCATTTCATTAAACCCCATTCATTTGATTTGGTGTGTGTGTGTTGCTCAGTCGTGTTTGACTCTTTGAGACCCCATGGACTGTAGCCCACCAGGCTTCTCTGTCCATGAAATTCTCCAGACAAGAATACTGGAGTGGGTTACCATGCCCATCTCCAGAGGATCTTCCTAACCCAGGGATCAAACATGGGTCTCCCACATTGCAGGCAGATTCTTTACTGTCAAATGGGGAAGCCCATTTGACTTAGTGAACATTGATGATTCTTGCCTAAATTAACCACAATTATAATGGTTACCAAATGGCTATTTTCTGTTACCATCACTCCTGCTGTGTTTATTAGTTGGCATTCTATATAAGGAAGAAATGTCTTTTTTTCCTTCATTTGTTTATACCAGTGTAGCCCCATGGATTCCTGTTTTATTCAGTGGATTTAATCCATTATTATCATTATTTAATTTTGTATAAAATTGCTCTGGCTTTGGCTAGCAGGAGAGCCTCATCAGAGTTGACTCCTGTTGTGGGGAAGGGATAACTTGGGAATTTGGAATTAACAGATACACACAACTACATATAAAATAGAGAAACAACAAAAGCCTACCTTACAGCACAGGGAACTGTATTCAATATCTTGTAATAATCTATAATGGAAAAAATCTGAAAAAAATATAACTGAATCACTTTGCTGTATCACTGAATCCTTGTAAATCAATTGTGCTTCTAAAAAATGTTAAAGAAAAAAAAAGCCAAAATTAGCCCCTTTGAGCTTTAGCTATGTCCTTGTAATTTTTGGAGCAATTCTTTACTTTCTGGCACAAGAAAATGTTCCCGGCTCATCTTGTAATTTTCCTGCCTCAGCCTCGGAACTAGCTGTTTCTTTAAGGAGTTCTGGAGAGGAGAGTGATATTTGAAAACTAAAATCTGGATATTTCATTGCTTATTGCTTCTGGGCTGTCATCAATTGTAAGCCTTCTCGTGTACAGAGGTGGAACATATATCCATGTAAACGTGTGTGTGTGTGTATGTATGTATATGTGTACCCTGACTACTACTATAACCATTTCTGTATCTGTTTATATTTTAAAGATTCATGAATTTGCACTGGTACCTCCATTCCATCAGTATCTCAAGGTTATTTTTAGCCTTTCCCCTTTCCTTATATGTAACTTCCTTCTCTGTGAACAGGAAAACCTTCTTTCATTATTTTTGGTATCCTTATTTGTGTGCTCCATCTCTCATTCGATAAGTAATTTCTCTCCTGTGTTGATCACATTCTTGGCTCCCACACTCCTTTGCTGCTACCTTTGTGGTCACTGCCACCCCCAGGAGAAACGGAGGAAAGGGATGGGGAGGAAAGGAGAGGGAAGGGAAAAGAAGAGAAAACTGACTTATTCAGGATGGAAGGAAGGAATATCCTTTTTTTTTTAAGTTCTCTCTTTTTTTAAAAAAATTACTTATTTATTTTTGCTCTGCTGGGTTTTTGTTGCCGTGTGGGCTTTTCTCTAGTTGCGGAGAGCAGGGGCTACTCTCTGGTTGCGGTGCATGGGCTTCTCATTGCAATGGCTTCTCATTGTGGAGCACAGGCTCTGGGGTATGCAGGCTTCAGGAGTTACAGCACACGGGCTCAGTAGTTGAGTCTCCTGGGCTCTAAAGCACAGACTCAGTAGTTATGGCACACGGGCTCAGGAGTTGGGTCTCCTGGGCTCTAGAGCGCGGGCTCAGGAGTTGCGCACGTGGGCTCAGGGTGCTTAGTGTGCTCAGCTGCTCCATGGCGTGTGGGATCTTCTTGGACCTGCAACTGAACACACATCTCCTGCACTGGCAAGCAGATTCTCTACTACTGAGCCACCAGAGAAGTCCTTAATGTTCTCTTTTAAACATCATTTTTAAAAAGACTTCTGAAAATTTTTCTTTACAGTATGAGGCAGAATCTTTCTCAGTCTTCTCCTAAGCAGAGCAGTTAATTATATTTATTGAAGAATCACCTGCCCTTTCCTCAGCTAGAGTCACAGTTCCTTTGACAGTGGTTTGTGTAAGGGCACACTCAAGAATACAAGGATAGTTCACACTTCATGTTGGCAGCAGTATGGGAAAATAAAGAATGAGACATTCTCCTTCTCTCAAGAGCTGAATCATTTCTCATCTCTCATGAGCCACAGGACTTACTTGTCCTGCTGCTGCTCTCTGCCGCCTCCTTCTTTTCAGCTGCTTCTCGAATGTGGGCCCTGCGTGTGGGCCCCATGGCCACCAGCCTGTTTGTCTGACTTGACCACTGGGCTCCATACTTTTATTAGCTATAGAGTGTCTATGATGCCCAGGTTTTGAGAAGAATAATTGGCTTGTCTCCATCCAGACTATAGCTGGCTCATCTTGGGTCTGGGGTCTGCCTCTGATCCAGTTACCTTTGGTCAGGATGGGAAGCAAAGTTGCAGTATGGGAAACAAAGTTGCAGTAGTTCCTGGGGAGGTGTCTACAGGGCTATATGTAAGATGAAACAGTTTCTTTAAGAGAATTGGGTCATATGGTGAACATCCCACTTATATTCTGTAGTCATACATGAAGTTCTCATGTGCTGTGCTTAGTCGCTCAGTCATGTCCGACTCTTTGTGACCCGCCAGGCTCCTCTGTCCATGGGATTTTTCAGGTAAGAATACTGGAGTGGTTTGCCATGCCTCCTCCAGAGGATCTTCCCAACCCAGGGATTGAACCGAGGTCTCCTGCATTGCAGGTGGATTTTTTACAGTCTGAGCAACCAGAGAAATCCGAAGATCTCATAGGGCATATATTTTTTTTAATTGGTTTATAGATTTTAAGAAATGAGGACTTTGGAAAAGGCTGTGTGAATCGGAAAATTAAGGATCAGTTTGGGTTCACAGGTCATTATAGGGAAACACTATTCTAAATCCAGCACTTCAGCTTCTCAGATGAATAAACTAAGGCCCAGAGAGGCCAGGGGATTGTCTTTGTGGACATGGCCTGTCAGTGGCCAAGCTGAGTAGAACCAGAGCTGGCACTAGGGAGAGGTAAGGGAAGGGCCTTGGGTGCACAATTTAAGGGGACTTCCTAGGTGGCTCAGTAGGTAGAGAATCCACCTGCAATACAGAAGACACAGGAGACGTGGGTTCGATCCCTGGGATGGGAAGATCCCCTGGAGGAGGGTACAGCAACCCACTCCAGTATTCTTGCCTGAAAAATCCCATGGGCAGAGGAGCCTGGCGGGCTACAGTCCATAGTGTTGCAAAGAGGTAGACATGACTGAAAGAACTGAAGTGACTTTGTGACTCACTCCCACATCAGGTAAGTGCCCGAGGTACTTCCCTTGTTTCCCCCAGGGCTCAGCCCCATTTTAGAACACAGCACTAAGTTCCTGCTCACCAGCAGAGAGAGAGATCCTATTTGGCCTGGGGGGATTGGAAAGGGGGACTTCTGGGAAGTTTTCCTGTATTGCTACCTTCAGGGAGAAGTTAGTTCCTGCGGAAGGCTGGTGAAGCAAATTTCCCCAAGGTGAAGGGTCTGGTAGCTTGGGATGGTCACTCACTGGAGAAGCCTAAATTATCCTGTATACTCAGAGCACTGATGGCCTCCAGGTCTGGCACAACGTTCCTTGCCTGGGTTATCTTTAGCTGGTTGCAGAGGGTTGCAGCATTTCTAAGACCCAGTGATGGATACTTCTCTTTTTTCTCCTCATAAAAATAATCCTTCCGTCCAACCAGTCTTGCATGGTCTGCTCTTGCAGAAATGGGACATGTAGGATTGGGGTTTTTTTAGTCTCCTGTCTGGTGCCTGCTTCCTTCATGTAGATTTTTTTTTTTAATCACAAGATTTTTTAAAAGTTGGCATACTGGCTCTGTGGTTGGTTGAGGCAAAAAAAATCACCACGATGGTCAGTAAGACAAAGAAAAATTAAGGCGAGAAAGACTAAAGAGAAACACCCTGAAGTACTTTGTGACTTTTTTTGCTCCCACCTAGTCCAAGGCACAATCCTTTCGTATCTGACTCTTCTCCACTCTTGACACTCATCTGACTTGTTCTCAGTAAGGCAGTCAGAGCAGTTTGTTCAGACATAAGTCAGGTAAGAAGTGAAGGATAAGGCATTGAGACTGGAAAAGAAAAACTGTCTGTACTTCTGAATGCAATGATCTTGTATATAGGAACTTCTAAGAAATCTTAAAAAACTATTAGAACTAATTAATGATTTCAGTGAGGTTACAGGATATGAAATCAATATATAAAAATCAATTTGCCTTTCTATGTACTTGCAATGAACAATCCAAAAATGAAATTAAGAAAATAATTTCATTTATAATGGCATCAACATGGATAAATGCTTAGGAATAGATTTAACAAAGCAAGTGCAAAACTTATATTCTGAAAACTACCAAACATTGTTGAAAGGAATTAGAGAAGATCTTCAAACATGGAAAACACCCTCTGTGTAGATCAGAAGACTGAATATTGTTAGGGTAGCAGTGCTCCCCAAATTGACCTGTGGACTTAATGCAGTCCCTGTTAGACTGCATCCCATCTGGCTTCTTTGTACAAATTCACAAACTGACTGAAATTAATTTGGAAACGCAAGAAACCCAGAATAGCCAAAACAGCCTTGGAAAAGAAGAAAAAGTTGGAAGACTCATACTGTCCAATTTCAAAACTTACAAGGGAACCGTAACCAAGACTGTGTAGTACTGGCACAGAGACGGACAGCCAGATCCGGAGCAGTCAGGAGTTCATCAGCAAATCCGGGCTTCTCTCGTTAATTGACTTTTGACAAGGATGCTGAGGCCACTCAGTGGGGAAAGAATAGTCTTTTCAACAAATGGTATTCAGACAACCAGATAGCCACATGTAAAAGATGTAGCTGGATCTCCTACCTCACATCACGTACAAAAATTAAATAAAAATAGGGACTTGCCTGGCGATCCAGTGGTTAAGAACCTGCCTTGCAATGCAGGGGATGCGTGTTTGATCCCTGGTTGGGTGATTAAGATCCCACCTGTCCCGGAGCATAGCAACTAAGCCTGTGCAGTGCAACTCAAGAGTCCTGGCTGGGCGCCACAATGAAAGATCCCATGTGCTGCAGCTAAGACCCCACACATCCAAATAAATACATATTTTTAAAAAGTAAATTAAAATGGCTCAAAGACCTAAACATAGAAGCCACAATTACAAACTCTTAAAACATAGGTGTATATTTCCATTACCTTAGATTTGACGATGGATTCTTTGCTATGACACCAAAAACACAAGCATCAAAAGAAAAAGATCAATTGGACTTCATGAAAATTAATTCTTGTGCTTCAAAAGACACTATCGAAGAAGCAAAACAACCCACAGAATGGGAGAAAATTTGCAAATCTAGGATGTGTAAGGCAATGGCAAGCCACTCCAGTACTCTTGCCTGGAAAATCCCATGGATGGAGGAGCCTGGTAGGCTGCAGTCCATGGGGTCGCTGAGGGTTGGACACGACTGAGCGACTTCACTTTCACTTTTCACTTTTCACACATTGGAGAAGGAAATGGCAACCCACTCCAGTGTTCTTGCCTGGAGAATCCCAGGGACGGGGGAGCCTGATGGGCTTCCGTCTAAGGGGTCACACAGAGTCGGACACGACTGAAGTGACTCAGCAGCAGCAGCAGCAGCAGGATGTGTAAAGAATGGTTACAACCAATAATAAAAAGACAACCTGGGGACCTCCATGGCAATCCAGTGGTTAAGACTGCACTTTCACTGCTGGGGGTGTGGGTTCCATCTCTGATTTGGGAACTAAGACTCCATATGCTGTGCGGTGTGGCCAAGAAAAAGGACAGTGTAATAAAAATAGGCAAAGTATCTGAATAGATATTTCTCCAAAGGAGATATGTAAATGGCCATGAGCACATCAAAAGATGATCAACATCATTAGTCATCAGGGAAATGCAAATGAAAACCATAGTGAGATAACAACTGCACACCCACTGTGATGACTAGAATCAAGACAATAAGTGTTACCAAGAATGTGAAGTAAGAATCCTCATTGGGTTCCACATTGCCACTGGGTATGTAAAATGATGTAGCCATTTGGAAAAACAGTCTGGCAGTTCCATAGAAAGTGAAACGTAAAGTTACCATTTGACCCAGCAATGCCATTCCCAGGTATATACCCAGGAGTATCCAAGAGAAAGGAAACGATATGTCGAAATAGAAATTTGTATATGAATGTTCATAGCAGCATTATTCATAATAGTCAGTGGAAACAACCCCAAAGTCCATTAACTGATGAATAGATAAACAAGATGTAGTCAGTCCATAGAATGGAAAAATATTTGGCCATATCAGGAATGAAGTACTGATACTGCTTCATTCTTGGAAGAAAGGCTATGACAAACCTAGATAGTGTATTAAAAAGCAGAGACATCACTTTGCCAGCACAGATCCGTCTAGTCAAAGCTATGGTTTTTCCAGTGGTCATGTGTGGATGTGAGAGTTGGACTGTGAAGAAAGCTGAGCGCAGAAGAATTGATGCTTTTGAACTGTGGTGTTGGAGAAGACTCTTGCGAGTCCCTTGGACTGCAAGGAGATCCAACCAGTCCATCATAAAGGAGATCAGTCCTGGGTGTTCATTGGAAGAACTGATGTTGAAGCTGAAACTCCAATACTTTGTCCACCTCATGCGAAGAACTGACTCATTTGAAAAGACCCTGATGCTGGGGAAGATTGAAGGCAGGAGGAGAAGGGGACAGCAGAGGATGAGATGGTTGGATGGCATCACCGACTCAATGGACATGTGTTTGAGCAGGCTCCAGGAGATGGAGAAGGACAGGGAGGCCTGGCGTGCTGCAGGCATGAGACTGTAGAGACCTAACAACAACTGATACTGCATGCTGCAACACAGATCAATCTTGAAAACATGATATTACATGAAAGAAGACAGTTGAAAAAGATCACAGGTCTCATTTATATGGCATTTCCAGCGTAGGCAAATAAACTCCAATACTTTGGCCACCTGATGCAAAGAGCCGAATCATTGGAAAAGACACTGATGCTGGGAAAAAGTGAAGGCAAAGAAGGAGGTGGGGTGACAAACGATGAGACGGTTAGGTAGCATCACCATGGACATGAATTTGAGCAAACTCCAGGAGACAGAGGCAGACAGAGGGACCTGGCAGTGCTGCAGTCCATGGGGTGCAAAGAATCACTCACAACTTAGCGACTGAACAGCAACAGGCAACTCTACAGAGACAGAAAGTGGATTAGTGGTTATTTAGGCCTAGGGTGGAGGTTGATGAGAAGATTGGAGAGTGATGTCTAAAGGGGAATGGGTTTCTCTTTGAAGTGATGAAAGTGTTCTAAAATTGCCGGTGTTAATGGTTGCACAACTCAGTGAATATGCTATAAAACAATGAATTTTATGATACACGAAATGCATCTAATTAAAGTTATCTGGTTTCGTGTTAATATCTAAATCATCATCATGTCCTGCCTCTGCTGAGCACCTGCAAGGACTCCTGTTTTACTCAGAAGAGAAAGAGAGGAGTCTAGGATGGTCTGGACTTGGGAACTGGGCAAGTAGAAGGATCGAGATGCTACAAGCCAAAAAGGGGAATATTGAGAAGGAGCAGGTTTTGAGTAGAAGTCAGGAAGTTCGTTTTATTTACAATACTTCAAGAAATTTATTAACACACAAGCAGAGGGAGATGTTGGGGAAACAATAGGACATACAAATCTGCAGTTTGGGAGGGATATCAAGGCTGGGAATATAAATTTCAGAGTCATCAGCACATGGAGCATGTTTACATCCATGGAGCTGAATAAGCACCTACATATAGACAGACCATAGAATGATCAGGACAGAGCTTTGGGATGCCAAAACATTAGGAAATTGTGGAGACAGAAAAGGAAACGGAGAAAGAACATCCAGTGAGATAAGAGAAAAACCAAGAAAATGAGCAGTTCTGGAAGCAAGCCGAAGGAGTGAGTCTAGGAACAGAAAGATCAGTTGTGTCGAATGCGGACGATAGGTTAAGATGAGAACTGAGGCTTGACCGTTGGGGTTAACAGTGTTGTCAGTAACCTTGGCCACAGCTATTTTGGTGAAATCATGTGGGCAGAAGTTTGATTGGTGTACATTTCAGAGAAAATGGAAAGAGAGCAATTAGAGAAGAAAACTTTTTTAAAAAGAGTTTTTCTGTGAAGGAGAACAGAGAAATGGAATTGTGTACAGAAGGGGAAGTGGTATCAAGAGGCGCTTTTAATTTTTTTTATTTTTGGCTTCATCGTGCAGCTTACATGATCTTAGTTCCTTGACCGGGATTTGAACCCAGGCCTCTGGCAGTGAAAGCACAGAGTCCTAACCACTGAAACACCAGGGAATTCCCAAGAGTTGTTTTTTTAAATTAAGGCTTCACAACTTATTTTTCTACCAGTTTTTGGAGTTAATAGTAGATTCATGTGCAGTTGTAAGAAACAGTACAGAGAGATCCTGTGTACCTTCTACCTGGTTTCCACAAATGGCAGCATCTTACAAACCATGGTTCAAACTAGAAGAGTGATGTTGACAGACAGGATGCAAAGCATTTTCATCACCACAGGGATCCCTGATGTTGTCTTTAAGGGCCACACCCTCTCCTTAACCACAGCAACCACTAACCTGTTATCCATTTCTGTAATTAAAAATTTTTTTTTAATTGAAATATAGTTGATTTACAATGTTGTGTTGGTTTCGGTTATATAGCAAAGTGATTCAGTTGTTCATGGCTATATATAAACATATTCCTTTTTTGCATTCTCTTCCATTATAGCTTATTATAAGACACTGAGTATAGTTTCTTGTGCTGTACAGTAGGTTTTTGTTGGTTGTCTATTTTATGTATAGTAGTGTGTATATTTTAATCCCAGACTCCTAATTTATCCCCCTCTCATTTCTATAATTTTGTTGTTTCCAGAACAGTATTATATGATAGAACCATAGACTTTTGGTACTGTTTTGTTTCTCACTAGGCATAATTCTCTGGGGATTCTTCCAGGTTGCTGCATGTATCAACGCTTCTTTTCTTTCTACTACTGAGTAAGTAGTCCATGGTATTGAAGTGCCACAGTTGGTTTAAGCATTCATCTGTTGAAAAACACCTGGATTGTTTCCAGTTTGGGAGCTACCACAAATACAACTGCTTTGAACATTTGTATACAGATATTCTGTAACATAAATTTTCATTTCTCTGGGATAAATTCCCAGGAGTACAATTGCTGGGCCATATGGTAGTTGCCTATTTAGTTTTTAAAGAAATTGCAGACTGCTTTCCAGAATGTCTGTACCACCAGAAATATATGGGTGATCTAATTTACCCATATCTTTGCAAGCATTTGGGGGATGTTTCTTATTTTAGCCATTCTGGTGGATGTATAATAATACCTCATTGTGGTTTTAATTCAAATTTTCCTACTGGATAACAATGTGAAACATTTTTTTCTTGTGCTTGTTTGCTTTCTATGTATCTTTAGTGAAATGTCTTCTCATATATTCTGCCCATTTTCTAATTGAATTGTTTCCTTTTTTGCTGTTAAGTATTTTAGAGCTTAAAAAATTATATTATTGTTAGTCCTTTGTTGAATATGCTGTGTGCAAATATTTTCTCCCTCTGTGTAGCTTGTCTTCTTATCTTCACAAAGACTTTATATATATATATATATTTTAATGGAAGGATATTTGCTTTACCGTATTGTGTTGATTTCTGCCATACATCAACATGAATTGTCTGTAGGTATGCATATGTCCCCTCCCTCTTGAACCTCCCTCCCACCTCCCACTCCATCCCACCCATCTAGGTTGTCACAGAGCCCTGGTTTGAGTTCCCTGAGTCATACAGCAAATTCCCACCTAACAGAGTCTTTTACAGAGCAAAACTTTTATATATGATGATGTTCAGTGTGTAGGGTTGATTTTTCATTCTACGGATTGTACATTTGGTATCAAATCTGAGAACTCTTTGCTTAACCCTAGATCCTAAAAATACTATCCTAGGCAGAAAGTGAAGAGGAACTCAAAAGCCTCTTGATGAAAGTGAAAGAGGAGAGTGAAAAGGTTGGCTTGAAGCTCAACATTCAGAAAACAAAGATCATGGCATCTGGTCCCATCACTTCATGGGAAATAGATGGAAAAACAGTGGAAACTGTGTCAGACTTTATTTTTTGGGGCTCCAAAATCACTGCAGATGCTGATTGCAGCCATGAAATTAAAAGACGCTTACTCCTTGGAAGGAAAGTTATGACCAACCTAGATAGTAGATTAAAAAGCAGAGACATTACTTTGCCAACAAAGGTCCGTCTAGTCAAGGCTATGGTTTTTCCCGTGGTCATGTATGGATGTGAGAGTTGGACTGTGAAGAAAACTGATCGCCGAAGAATTGATGCTTTTGAACTGTGGTGCTGGAGAAGACTCTTGAGAGTCCCTTGGACTGCAAGGAGATCCAACCAGTCCATTCTAAAGGAGATCGATCCTGGGTGTTCATTGGAAGGACTGATGCTAAAGCTGAAACTGCAATACTTTGGCCACCTCATGCGACGAGTTGACTCACTGGAAAACAGTCTGATGCTGGGAAGGATTAGGGGCAGGAGGAGAAGGGGACGACCGAGAATGAGATGGCTGGATGGCATCACCAACTCGATGGACATGAGTTTGAGTGAACTCCGGGAGTTGGTGATGGACGGGGAGGCCTGGCGTGCTGTGATTCATGGGGTCGCAAAGAGTCGGACATGACTGAGCAACTGAACTGAACTGAACTGAGGCTTTTTTCCTAAAAATCTTATGGTTTCATGCTTTACATTTAAATTTGTGATATGTTTTGAGCTAATTTTTGCATTAGATGTAAGACTTAGGTTATATTTGAAGTGAATTTCTTATAGATGAAATATGGCTTGCTGCTGCTACTGCTAAGTCGTTTCAGTCATGTCCAACTCTGTGTGACCCCATAGACGGCAGCCCACCAGGCTCCCCTGTCCCTGGGATTCTCCAGGGAAGAACACTGAAGTGGGTTGCCATTTCCTTCTCCAATGCATGCAAGTGAAAAAAGTAAAAGTGAAGTCGCTTAGTCATGTCTGACTGTTTGCGACCCCATGGACTGCAGCCTACCAGGCTCCTCCGCCCATGGGATTCCAGACAAGAGTACTGGAGTGGGTTGCCATTGCCGTCTCTGGAAATATAATTTAGTCATGTTTTAAAATCCCCTCTGCCAGTCATCTTTTAATTTGCACTTTTAGTCCATTTTCATTTAATGTAATTATTGATATGTCAGGACTTAGGTCTGCTATTGTGTCTTTTGTTTTCTTTCTCTTTCTCTCTTTTTTCTGGTTTCTGTTTACTGTCTTCCTGTGGAAATTGGCTACTTAACACTTTTTAGAAATCAATTTTGATTTATTTATAATGTTTTGAGTTTATCTTTTAGCAAAGCCTTGTTGCCTTGTATACCTAATTTTTCACAGTCAACTGATGTTGACATTCACCAGTTTGAGTGAAATATAGAAACTTTGTCTCCCTTTACATCCTTCTGTCCTCCCCCCATTATATATTTTCTATATCCATTTAGAGCCACATGAGACAGTGTTATAATTTTTGTTTCAGTTATCACACCTAATTTAGAAAACTCAAAGAGGATAAGAAAAATTTATTATATTTACCCCTATTTTTGCTCGCTGTGGTGTTGGAGTTTTTTGTTTTGTTGCTTCTTTTCCATTTAGAGAACTTCCTTTAGTCATTCTTTAGGTTGGGTGTGCAAGCAACATGGTCTTAGGTTGTCTTCAGTTGACAATGTCTTGATTTCCTATTCATTTCTGAAGGATGTTTTCATTGGGTGTAGGATTCTGGGTTGAGTTCTTTTCTTTCAGCTCTTTCCTTCTGGCCTTTGGTGTCTAGTGGAGAAAATCAGAAACCCACTGTCATTTGAGTTGTTTTTCTCATCTGTAAGTTGTCATTTCTCTTTTTGCTGCTTTTGAGATTGTTTTTTTCTTTGCTTGTAGTTTTCAGAAGTTTGACTATTATGTGTTGATGTGAATTTCTTTGGTTCTCCCATTTGGAGTTTACTCGGCTTCTTGATCTGTACGTTTGTATCTTTTGCCAAACTTGGGAAGCTTTCAGCCATTCAAGTACTTTTCAGACTTGATCTCTTTTTCCTTTCCTTCTGAGGAAGAAGACCTGAATGTTAGATCTCTTATTATAGTCTTGAATGTCCCTAGGGCTCTATTTTTTTGTTTTTAAGTTTCTGTGTTGTTTACTCTTCAAATTCACTGATTCTTTCTATTGTCCCTTCCATTCTTCAGTTTAGCTCATCTGCTGAGTTTGGTTTTGGCTATTGTATTTTTTAGTCCTAAAATTTCCATTTGTTTCTTCTTTATAATTGTAATGTATTTGCTGAGACTTCATATTTCCTTGCTGAGGGCTTCTCTTTTTTCATTTGTTTCAAGCTTATTTGAAATTGTTTGTTCCAGCATTTTTATGATGGTTGCTTTAAATCATTGTCAGACAAAGATGTCTAACATCTTTGACATCTTGGTGTTAAATTTTTTAATTCTGTTTGAGGTTTTCCTGGTTCTTGATATGGTAAATGACTTAAAAAAATTTATTTGGCTACACTGGGTCTTAGTTGTGGCATGTGGGATCTAGTTTCCTGACCATGGATCCAACCTGGGTCCCCTGCATTTGGAGCGTGGAGTCTTAGCTGCTGGACCACCAGGGAAGTCCCCTGATGAATTATTTTTAATTGAAACCTGGACGTTTCGGATACTGTAAGGCTCTGGATCTTATTCACACCTTCTATTTTGGCTGACTTGCTTTGATGTCATTCAAGCAGGAGGAGTGATGTTGCCTCCTTACTGCTGGTGAAGGAAGTCGTCCAGGTTCCCCACTTTTTGACACCTAAGGAAGGAAACTCCCTGTTACTGATGGGTGTATGTGAAGTTTTTGGCTCCCACCCAGCCTCTGCTGATACCTCCTTGTCCAGAAGGAGGGAAGAGGTAGGAGAGCCTTGTTACTGCACCCCATGTGACCACCGCTGACACAGCAGAGAGCGAGTGGCCTCGTTATCACTGGATAGTGGCAAAAGTCCTGACCGTCTGGCAGGCCTCCATGGACATCACCCCAGTGGGGTGGGGGCAGCGGGCCTTGCTACCTCCTGGTGGGAGTAAAAGGCCAGGCTCCCATGTGGTCTCTACCAACACCATGGTGCATGGGGATTGGAGGGTAGGACTTATTTCAGCCTTAGAAAGGTCAAACTCTAGAGTCTCCAGTGTACCCATATTCCCTCCTTACGTGGGTCATGACTCTGTTCCTAGAAATTACAAGCCTTCAGACTCCTCATCCACCTTTGGAAATTGTTGAGTCTTTGACTAGTCTCCGTTCTCCCCTCTCCCTCCCTAGACCATTGGAAAGTGGATACAGGGAGAGGCTTTCCATGTTGAGGAAAGGGAGGAAGGCTTTCCTTTTCTTTCTTTTTTTTTTTTGGCCAGACCATGCAACTTGCAGGATCCTAGTTCCTGAACCAGGGATCAAACCTGCACCATTGCATTGGAAGTGCAGAGTCTTAACTGCTGGACTGCCGGGAAGTCCTGGTTTTCCTTTTCTGCAGTTCTACCTTTTTTCTTTAAAAGGTGGGCATCTTTCACTACTTGGATTGATCTTCTGTTATGACACCTGAAAAAGATTCAAACATGCTTGATAATCTCCCTGGCTAGTATAATCTTTTGACTTTACGCTAAGAGATTTTATGCTGCGTCTCCTGCAGCCACTTTGGTTTACCCAACAAATCCCTTCTGTTAATGTCCCTCAGTGTTGCCTGGCAGAAACCCCTTCCCCACTCTGGATTCACTCATCCACACCAATGGGAGGGAGACTAAGGGCCTTCCAGATGTAAGTTCATTGTTCATGTTAGTTTCCCTGATTAGATGGTGAGCTCAGTGAAGCCAGGGTCTTTCACTAGCCCTGCCTCCAGTCTTCAGTCAAACGGTGTGGGATCCTTGGAAATGATTTTGTAATCTACATGCCTATTCCTCCCCATCCAGGGTAATCTCAGATTGAGGAGGCAGGGAGGATTTGGAGAAGGAGCAGAGCATGCTCTGAGATGAGGGGGCTCTGAGGGGTGGCAGCTGGACACCTGCATTCTCAGAGTTTCCTTCTCTCTCCTGGCAGGAGATGTGACTCATATCAGGCAAGTAAGTGATGGGCATGTGAGGACCACAGAACTTGTGCTGGGGAAAAATGAACCAAAAAAGAAAAAATTGGGGAAAACTGTTAACCTTAGGAGGTACTGAGAGAGAACTCAGTGATACTGCAGGGCAGTGTCCTCCACCTTGAAGAGTCTGGGTTTACATTTCCCTGTAGAGGGGCCGAGGGAGGGAGTGGTTCTGTTTCCTGCCCGGGACTGTGTACACAGCCCGGAGAGACTCCAGCAACAAGTGGTTGTCTTCAGCTGAGAAGTGAGAAGAACATGCCCCATGCTGGGAACTCTCCAGGGCGGTGCTCGCTCTTCCCCTCCTGGGTTGGTGCAGCTGACCCGGTGAATCATCCTTGTTCTAGATGCAGAGGCTCTTAGCTGAAAGGACTCCAGTTCAAGTGATGGTTACAGATGTACCTTCCTGGGGGAGGTTCCACAACCTAGGAGAAAAAGCATCAGTAGTGACTGATCAATTAGAGAAACAACATTTAAGGCTGTTCTTGTTAGACATTGCAAGGGAGTAGACAACACTTAAGCAATGTCTTCCATGGAAAGCCTGGTGGAAATGTTGGGAAACCAGGTCCCCATTTTCTTTGCTTCTGCATCTTCCAGGCAAGATCCTCCTCTAACCTTGCACTAAGAAATAGGCAAATATAGTAATTCTTGCCTCCTTCATTTACAAGTGGATAGATGGTATATGTGTCAAGCTAGTCATGCAAAAGCACACTTTATTTTCTCTTTTAACACCAGGCAGGAATGATTAGCTGAAGATGACTTTTATCTGGCTCTCACAGTGTTTTTTTTTTAATATTTATTTATTTAGTTATATATATATATATTTTTTGGCTGTGCTGGGTCTTCATTATTTTTCTCTAGTTGCGGCGAGCCAATTTAAATCAGGCTATTTCATTTAAAATCCCTATTTTCAGATATTAAAAGTCCTAAGCTACCCAAAGTCACTGTGTCTTAGAGATGCATTGTAGCTATTGTCTTATGATGGAATATGCTTGCTCCAGTTTGCTGAAGACCTCCATTGCCCTACCAGCTTCCTTACTCCCGTAAGTCACTTACCTGGCCTTTGTCAGTATTTGGGTCTGTGACTCCTGCTTTAGTGGTTAATAGGTCAGATAAGGAAACTCTGGGCAGGAAGAAGTCTAAATCCCTGGGCTTTGGGGACCACCTGAGGCATATCAAGGCCCCCAGGGTAAAAGACAAAGAGTACTCCTTATCTAACCGGAAAACTGAAATTAAGTAACTAATCTGCTCAGTTCAGTTCAGTTCAGTTCAGTTGCTCAGTTGTGTCCGACTCTCTGCGACCCCATGAATCACAGCACGCCAGGCCTCCCTGTCCATTACCAACTCCCTGAGTTCACTCAGACTCAAGTCCACAGAGTCAGTGATGCCATCCAGCCATCTCATTCTCTGTCGTCCCCTTCTCCTCCCGCCCCCAACCCTTCCCAGCATTAGAATCTTTTCCAGTGAGTCAACTCGTCGCATGAGGTGGCCAAAGTTTTGCAGTCTCAGCTTTAGCATCAGTCCTTCCAATGAACACCCAGGATCGATCTCCCTTAGAATGGACTGGTTGGATCTCCTTGCGGTACAAGGGACTCTCAAGAGTCTTCTCCAACACCACAGTTCAAAAGCATCAATTCTTCGGCGATCAGCTTTCTTCACAGTCCAACTCTCACATCCATACATGACCACGGGAAAAACCAGATGTGAGATAATTATTAAAAGAGCCCAAGACACAGGTAATAAAGGGATGGACACCAGACATCCAAACTTCTTTACTGGAACCAAAGCAAGAACACAGGGGACTTTGTCCTCCCTTTGCCTTCCTATCCATGCACCTGTCACAGGAGACTATAGTGAGCTGTTAATGGGTTTGCCTCTCACTAAGCCTCATGTTTTTCTTCTGTAAAATGAGGCCAGTAAGCCCTCCTGCCACACCCCGGCACCCAGTCTCCTGCAAAGGAGTCCTATGTAAGAAAGGGTTTTACCACCTGTAAAGTGCTCTGTTGTTAATTACCAGATAATGGTTAGGGTACTCTTCAAAGCATACCCTAAGACTGCTGTTGAGTTTGTTGGGAGAAACTGAATTCACTTCAAATCAACCAACCTGTATTAGAATGTCTACATTGCACTGGATCCTGTAATGGTTAATTTTCTATGTCAACTTGGCCAGGCTGTGGTATCCAGTTGTTTGGTCAAACACCAGTTTAAATGTTGTTATAGAGGTATTTTTTTAAGTTGATATCCTTGTTGTTTAGTCGCTAAGTCCTGTCCGATTCTTTGTGACTCCATGGACTGTAGCCTGCCAGGCTCCTCTGTCCATGGGATTTCCCAGACAAGTGGGTTCCCGGGCCCTTTTCCAGGGGATCTTCCCAACTCAGGGATTGAACCTGTGTCTCTTGCATTGGCAGGTGGATTCTGTACTGCTGAGCCACCAGGGAAGCCTCTTTTAAGTTGTTATTAGCATTTAAATCAGTGGGTTTTGAGTAAAACAGATTACTCTCCATAATGTGAGTGGGTCTCATCCAGTCATTTGAAGGCGTTTAAGAAGAACACTGACTTCTGCTGAAGAAGAGGGAATTTTGTCTGTAGACTGAATTGTAGATTTCAGACTGGCCAGTTCATATAATCACAAGAACCAATGTCTTAAATCTCATATATGTGTGTATATATATTAAAATGGCTGTCTGAGGAGGCTTTACAAATAGCCGTGAAAAGAAGAGAAGCGAAAAGCAAAGGAGAAAAGGAAAGATATAAGCATCTGAATTCAGAGTTCCAAAGAATAGCAAGGAGAGATAAGAAAGCCTTCCTCAGCGATCAATGCAAAGAAATAGAGGAAAACAACAGAATAGGAAAAACAAGAGATCTCTTCAAGAAAATTAGAGATACCAAGGGAACATTTCATGCAAAGATGGGCTCGATAAAGGACAGAAATGGTGTGGACCTAACAGAAGCAGAATATATTAAAAAGAGGTGGCAAGAATACACAGAAGAACTGTACAAAAAAGATCTTCATGACCAAGATAATCATGATGGCGTGATCACTCACCTAGAGCCAGACATTTTGGAATGTGAAGTCAAGTGGGCCTTAGAAAGCATCACTGCAAACAAAGCTAGTGGAGGTGTTGGAATTCCAATTGAGCTATTTCAAATCCTGAAAGATGATGCTGTGAAAGTGCTGCACTCATTATGCCAGCAAATTTGGAAAACTCATCAGTGGTCACAGGACTAGAAAAGGTCAGTCTTCATTCCAATCTCAAAGAAAGACAGTGCCAAAGAATGCTCAAACTACTGCACAATTGCACTCATCTCACACGCTAGTAAAGTCATGCTCAAAAATCTCCAAGCCAGGCTTCAGCAATATGTGAACCGTGAACTTCCAGATGTTCAAGCAGGTTTTAGAAAAGGCAGAGGCACCAGAGATCAAATTGCCAACATCCGCTGAATCATGGAGAAAGCAAGAGAGTTCCATAAAAACATCTATTTCTGCTTCATTGACTGTGCCAAAGCCTTTGACTGTGTGGATCACAATAAACTGTGGAACATTCTGAAAGAGATGGGAATACCAGACCACCTGACCTGCCTCTTGAGAAACCTGTATGCAGGTCAGGAAGCAACAGTTAGAACTGGACCTGGAACAACAGACTGGTTCCAAATAGGAAAAGGAGTTCGTCAAGGTTGTATATTGTCACCCTGCTTATTTAACTTCTGTGCAGAGTACATCATGAGGAACGCTGGGCTGGAAGAAGCACAAGCTGGAATCAAGATTGCCGGGAGAAATATCAATAACCTCAGATATGCAGATGACACCACCCTTATGGCAGAAAGTGAAGAGGAACTCAAAAGCTTCTTGATGAAAGTGAAAGAGGAGAGTGAAAAGGTTGGCTTGAAGCTCAACATTCAGAAAACAAAGATCATGGCATCTGGTCCCATCACTTCATGGGAAATAGATGGGGAAACAGTGGAAACAGTGGCTGACTTTAATTTTTTGAGCTCCAAAATCACTTCAGATGCTGATTGCAGCCATGAAATTAAAAGACGCTTACTCCTTGGAAGGAAAGTTATGACCAACCTACATAGTATATTAAAAAGCAGAGACAGTACTTTGCCAACCAAGGTCCGTCTAGTCAAGGCTATGGTTTTTCCCGTGATCATGTATGGATGTGAGAGTTGGACTGTGAAGAAAGCTGATTGCCAAAGAATTGATGCTTTTGAACTGTGGTGCTGGAGAAGACTCTTGAGAGTCCCTTGTACCACAAGGAGATCCAACCAGTCCATTCTAAAGGAGATAGATCCTGGGTGTTCATTGGAAGGACTGATGCTAAAGCTGAAACTCCAGTACTTTGGCCACCTCATGTGAAGAGTTGACTCACTGGAAAAGACCCTGATGCTGGGACGGATTGGGGGCAGGAGGAGAAGGGGACGACAGAGAGTGAGATGGCTGGATGGCATCACCGACTCTCTGGACATGAGTTTGAGTGAACTCCGGGAGTTGGTGATGGACAGGGAGGCCTGGCGTGCTGTGACTCATGGGGTCGCAAAGAGTCGGTCACGACTGAGCGACTGTACTGAACTGAATATGATATGTATGTATATCTCCTGTTTGGTTCTCTCCAGAGAACTCTAAGATGAAAGCCAGAGTGTGCTTTCATATAACATAATTTTCTTATTTAATGTTCACAACATTCTCTCAGAAGTAGGTATTGTTGGCTTCATTGTGCATTTTCTTTTGAGAGTGTTGAAAGGACAGAGAGAGAGTAAGAAATCTGCCCAGGTCATAGGAAAAACAAATGTCTGAAGGCAGGCATGTCTGGATTCAGAACCACCACATGGAATCAGAGCTGAGACAAGTCCAAAGTGTGGGGAGAATTGGGCTCTTCACCCTCCAGATCCTTCTGTCCTGTCATTCTCTGTCATGCTGTCCTTCTTGGTTCCTCTCCAAATAACTGTTGTCTGGAGACCACTGGGGAGCCACACTGAGCTGGACAATGACAGTGTCCAAATCAGGCAGAGACCCTCTACAGGGTGTGTGTGTGCAGCCTGGACATAGGCCTTTGAGGCAGAGGTGGTGGGAACGTCCTCCTTTCAGGGTGAGATTAAATCTCATTTTCTTCATTGTCTTTTTTTTTTTTTTTCAATTTTGGCTATGCCGCATGGTATCTGGGGTCTTAGTTCTCTGACCAGAGATTAACCGCCAGGGAAGTCCCCACTGCCCAATTCTTAAAGTTGCAAATGATGAAAACTCAAATCAAACTGCAGTAAATATGAAAGGGAATTTACTGCCTTATGTAATGAAAAGGCCGGGAGTTTGGGTGTGATGGGATCTGGGTTCCTGAGCTATGTCATCAGGAGTGTTTGTGTTTCATCATCAGTGGGTTCTGCTTTTCTTTATGTTGGCTTTATCATCCAGCAGATTCTTCCTAACAGTAACAAGACAGCGATGAACATATCCACATTTCCAACCCGCCAACTGAAGCTCTGAGAGAGAGGGGACAGCTGCTTCCAGCAGTGACCACAGGGTCCTGAGATTGACTTTTACTGGGCCGTCTTGGAACAGATGTTTGCTCATGACCAATCTTTGGGGCCAGAGGTATGGAATATGATGTGTTCCCCACAGCCTAGAGTATATCAAAGTCCTTTCTGACATAAAATAATTCACAAAGGTAGTAGTTAATAGGTTTACCTAACTGAAAATTACGAGTTTGGATGCCAACATTCATGATAAATGAAAGTGAAAACAGAAAATGGGACAAAAGTATCTGCCAATTCATGGTTCATAGTATAGTCTTAAAATATAAAGAGCACTCACATTGATAGGAAAAACACTGGCCCATTGACTTAGAAAAATGGACATTTGGCAGTCCCACTTAGGCACCCCAAAGGCACCTCTCTCAACCTCTCTTTGTCTCCATAGAGATCAAACAGGTGCGGCAGGTGATTAAAATGGGTGAATCCCGGTAAAGGTTCTATGATGGTTATGGTAGTACTCATTTAACTTCTTAGCTTTGAAAGTTTTCAAAATAAAGAGTTGGGGGAAACAAGTGAAAGAAACTTTCTTAATTTTAGTTCTTAATCTAGTTAAATATTCTGGCTTTTTCCAAATCTGAAGATGAAAAAATTTGAAGTGCATTTCCCCAGAGTTCCTCTGACATTTTCTTCCTATTTCTGTAGATAGAACAACAATTCTTGTCTGAGACAGGGACAGCTGGGAGTTTTCAACCTGGGTAAAGCCCAAACAACACTAACCAGCAGGTTGAAAGAGAAGGCTGTCATAGCTTTAAAACATCCAGTTACTTGCTAATAACTCAAGAGAGAAAAGTACCCTCTTTTTACTTTAAAGGATGGAAGTTCTCAAATTAAAAGCAACCTCCTGGAAAGAGGGTGGCTGAGTAGTAACATGGTTCTGTGTTCATTTCCCAGCCTGGCCATTTTCTGCTCTTGTGTGGGTGCTAAGTTGTTCAGTCGTGTCTCTGCAACCCTATGGACTATAGCCCGCCAGGCTCCTCTGTCCATGGGATTTTCCAGGCAAGAATACTGGAGTGGGTTGCCGTTCCCTTCTTCAGGGAATTTTCCCGACCCAGGGATCAAACTCGAGTCTCTTATGTCTCCTTCATTGGCAGGTGGGTTCTTTATGACTAGCGTCACCTGGGAAGCCCTTCTGCTCGTGGGATGCAGCCAATAATGATCACCACCACCTCCACCACAATGAATATTCATGGGCCCCAGTTACGTGACGGGTCCAGATCTAAGAACTTTACAGCTATGAATGCATATTAGTTTCTTTAATTTAATGCATTCATGTCATTCAGTTAATTATGAGGTGAACTATTATTGTCACACTCACTTTATAGGGGAATAAATTGAATCTAAAAGTGTTGAGAGCTTGCCCCAGATCTAACAGCTGGTAGGTGAAAGAGGTGATATTTGCACTGGGCTATGACCCTCTGGAGCTCCCCCTTGTCACTATTACATAGTATGGTCTTTCAGACATGGCCTTTGCAAAAGAGTTATGGCAAAAGGCAGCTGGCCGGGGGTTTAGCTTTGAGGAGGGACTGGTCCGTGTGCATGTGAACCTTTAATACCCTCAGCAGAGCAAACAGGAGGTTAACCATGGGGTTACCCTTATGACCGGGCCGTTCTAGGGGTGGCGTCTACAGGGGAACCAACCTCAGTCCACAAAATGGAAGCTCCTTTATAAAGAATATGGTGAGATTCCATCTAGGTAAGTTCTAGGTGGCAGGCGGATCAGCCTGCAAGTTCCGGGAGGCCAACCATCCCATTGTGGGTATGTGTCTGAACGTCCTCCTCCTTGTGAAAACCTGAGGGCCTGTGCACCTCTCAGCCAGACTCTCTCACCTTTCTCCACGGGTAGCAGAAGAGGCACCCATAGTGAATTTCACATCAGCTCAGCTAGGAAGACTCCCCGGGGCAGGAACCAGTCACAGATCCTCTCAGGGAAGGAGGGAAGCGAGCTTGGGAAAGATCATGCACTTGACTTTGTCAGCCTGAAGTTGTGTCTCAAACCCTGTAAGGCCTTTTGCAGGTAACAGCCAGCACAGTGGTGTGACTGTGACTCAGACGGACACTGTGAGTGATCTCTCAGACTTTAAGGGCTGCTTTGTGGTGAGTGCCGGTCAGGCCAGTGGTGTGGAGGGCTGCAGACAGCCTTGCCACCCTCCCCTGGCTCAGTGCCTCGGTGCAGCAGACACACACGCGATGGCAGTTCCTCTCCTTCAGTCTACTTGTACTATGATGCTGGCAGTCCCCTTGATGGGAGCATGCCACTCTTTGGGGTGTGAATGTTTCCCAGACTGCTCTACCTCGGCCGGTTCCTGAAATGAGAAGCACAGAGAGGAAGTCAGCCCATCCTGCAGAGCGAAAGCCTCGTGGCACCTCTCTTCTCCCTTCAAGCAGAGAGGGGCCCCTGCTGGAGTAGCCTCTCTTAGCCTCTCCTCCCAGGGCCTTGGGCTGCTTTCAGGATAAGTCATGGCATCTTTTGTTCAGTTTTAGAAAGACGCTATTTGGATTTTGCTCATAGCTGTGAAAATAAATACAGAATTTATAATTCTGGGGATTGAGGAAGGGTTTTGCAACTCACACCCCAAAGGAGAAGTATTAGTTTCCTCAGCTTCCCCCTGACAGTGGAGATTGATGTCCCTCCACCGCACTGATGACTAACAGGCAGTGGGAACTAAAATAGATCTCCATCATGCCGGGAGGGGAGTGAGGGCGCCCAGCTCCCCCTGCTTCTTGGCTGGCAGGTGTAGGCAGGATGCTGACTGGCAAAGTCTCCCTGTGACACAAGCCAGGCACAAGTCCTGTGGGTGGGGACAGTATATGGCCACTATTTGGGGGGCAGCCTCCTGCGTGGACCACATTGCACCAGAGGTCCAGCCTGGGGAGGAGGGGGCATGGAGCAGCTGGTCCAAGGCTCTCCTCCTCACATTAGGACCCTCCAAGCCCTTCCTGCCGTGCCTCTCCCCCTTACCTCTGCAGCTTTTCTGGCTGGGCTTGTGGCTGGAGGGCAGAACTGGAAAGAGAAAAGGGAAAGGAAGAGTAGGGAAAAAGAATAAAACCGGGAGGGCCGTTCAAGTAGACGGAGCCTGGAGAGTGGGGAGAAGGAAAGTGGTCCCAGAGGGTGGGAAACTGGGGGCGTTTGTGGAGGCTCAACCCAGGTCTATTAGAAGCACTCCCACCAGAATCGAGCACATTCTTAAAGTCTTACGACAGAGACTGTGGCATGAGAAGGTACCCTGAAACCTCCAACTGCGGGGGTGTAATTGACCGCCGTGCTCCGAGGCGGCTGCCCGCTCAGGTGATGAATGTTGCGTGGACATCAGGCAGGCCCACCTTCGGCAGAGGTGGGGCTCCTCTGACAATGACTTTGGCGCCACAACACCCCAGTGCCCTCGCCAAAATTGTCGTTTCCTCTCTCCAGCCGAGGGGACACACTACACGGTGGTCTGAAGGCTCTCTCAGCCCCCTGGCTCCCCCACCTCCCTTATAGCCATTTCCTCTGACACGTAGCTGTCATATCCAGTTCCTCCCCGTCTTGGCATCTGCTCCTGTGACCCCCTTAGCTGTTAATAGCAGAAACCCTAAGTACTAGTGTTATGTTTATTTTACACCCGAGAAAACCAAGGCACAGAAAGGTACAATGAATTGCTTCAAGTTTTGCAGCTAGTATGTGGCAGAGCTGAGACTTTAACCCACCCGCTAAACCACCACACTGCTCTGTTACCGTTTCACTCACGGGGCAGCCGATTCCGAGTCACCTTCAGAGATGAACTCACGGTCACTTGGCTAGTGTGGCCCAGAGGCCCTAAGGAACATACGAGAACTAATGACACCAACCCTCAGTGGTCTGCTGTCCCAGGTGCCCCTGGGGGAGGATGACATCTTCCTATGGCTTTCTGGAGTCACGGGGGCATCTCCCCGGTGTCAGGGACAAGACTGCTCTCTGATGGCATTCCCCATGTTAGCCAGACATCAACAACCACTTCCAGGCGTCCATGTCTTCCGGGGGTTTTCAGGAATGAGCTCTGAGGCTTCGCACAGACCAGCCTTGCTTGCTTTAGGATCTGGGCAAATGGTCTTGCTCCTGAGGGTTTGGCAGATTCTCTGGAAGCACTGGGGCCTGACGCCTGTTTTTCCTTCTCCACGCCTTTCACATCTCAGGGCCCAGGAACCTCTGCAAGAGGCAGCTCCCTGATAGGTCATGCTGTCCTTCTTCACCCTCCTGTTACTAGGGAAGAAAAAGGTAGCAAATTGTGGTTTTTGATTTAAGAAATAAATTTAATTCGTGCAAGTGATCCATCCTCAAAAAATGAGTCATAAATATAGAAGTGCATACTTCTTTAGATATGTTTAAATATAACACACAACATCAAACTAACTATAGCTACTTCCATGACTGAAGCAACTTAGCCACACATACACACCCACAACTTCATGTTGCCTCCTGGTCAGCCACATGTTAATAGTTGGTCAGTGGGAACTTGGTCACTGTTTTTCTTTTATCCCCTGGCTTTATTGAGATATAATCTACATATAACATTGTGCAAGTTTATAGTATTCAGCATGATAATTTGATACCCATATATATTTGCAAAATGATTACCACAGTAAGGTTAGTTAACCTGTCCATCACCTGACATAATTACCTTTGCATGTGTGGTAAGAATGTTTATAAAGTCTATTCTCTTGGTAGCTTTCAAGTATACAGTACAGCATTGTTCACTCTAATCACCAGGCTATACATTAGATCCTTAGAACTTACTCATAACCGGAAGCCTGTGCACTTTGACCAGTGTCTCCCCATTTCCCCCACCCATCAGGCCGTGGCAACCACCATTCTACTCTCTGTTTCTATGAGTTCAGCTTTTTAAACTTCCACATATAGCTGAGATCATACAGTACTTGTCTTTCTCTGGTCTGACTTACTTCACCTGGCATAATATCCTCTAGGTTCATCCGTATTGTTGCAGATGTTGAATTTCCTTCTTTTTTAAGGTGGAAGAATATTCCACTGAGTACACATACCACATCTTCTTTATACAGTCATCCACCTGTGGTCTCTTGGTTGTTTCCCTGTCTTGGCTATTGTAGATGAGGCTGCAGTGAACATGGAGGTGCACATATTTCTTCAAGATACTGATTTCTTTTGCATATATATGCAGAAATGGAATTGCTGGATCATATGGTGGTTCTGTTGTTAATTTTTTGAGGAAACTTCATACCATTTTACCACCAACAGTACAAAAAGGTCCCCTTTTCTTTCTCCATATCCTTGCTAGCACATAATCTCGTCTATTGACAATAACCATTTTAACATATGTCCAGTGATTTCTCATTGTGATTTTGATTTGCATTTCCCTGATGACGAACCTTTCTATGTACTTGGCCATTTGTATGTCTTCTTTGGAACAGTGTCTATTCAGGTCCTTTGCCCATTTTTTAACCAGTGAATCACTATTTTTCTTGCTCCATTCATTTTACTACAGTAAACCTTTCCTATGTGCTATGCTATGCTTTGTCACTCAGTCATGTCCGACTCTTTGCAACCCCATGGACTGTAGTCCACCAGGCTCCTCTGTCCTTAGGGATTCTCCAGGCAAGAATACTAGAGTGGGTTGCCGTGCCCTCCTCCAGGGGATCTTCCCAACCCAGGGATCGAATCCATCTCCTGCATTGCAGGTGGATTCTTTACCATCTGAATCACCAGAGAAGCCCATAAACCTTTCCTACTTTATGAATATTTTTCACATTCTGAATAGCAGCTCCTGACATCATGCAGCATATGTCACTGAACACAGAAGTCATATATTTCCAAGGATTCGCTCATGTTAACTCCAGAGCAGAATAACATCTCTTGCATCCTCACCCTCTCCACCCTTCATATTCTGATCGACAAAACTGGATTTGTGAAGATGCATGTAAAACTTCAGGTCCCATGGTGGGTCTAAACCTGCATATGCGGCTCTGGCACTTTGGGAATCACCACGGGTTACTTGGAATACCTGTGCATGTGAGGTCTCAAGGTAATGCATCTTCACCCCTTTCCACTAATGCAGAGGGAAGAGAACTGAGGGGCACATGAGCAAGTTTCTAGACAGTGATGTTAAGGCCAGTGGGGTTTGGGAGAAGGGGACTTTAAACTTTGGGGCAGGGCTTCCCTGGTGCTCAGTGGTAAAGAATCCATCTGCCAGTGCAGGAGACCCAGGTTCGATCCCTGATCTGGGAAGATCCCACATTTAGGAGCAACTAAACCCATGGGCCACAACTGTTGAGCCTGTGCTCTGGAACCCAGGAGCCTGAGCACCCTAGAACCCATGCTCCACAAGAGAAGCCACCGCAGTGAGAAGCCCTTGTACCTCAACTAGAGAGTAGCCCCTGCTTGCCGCAGCAGGAGAAAGCCTGCACAGCAGCGAAGACCCAGCACAGCCAAAAGTTAAATAAGTGAATTTGTTAAATAAATAGTTTAAATTATTTAAAAAGTTAAATAAATAATTTGCCTTTGGGGCAGCAGAGGACAAGGGATGTGAGCCTGGGGTGAGGCCCTGCCTTGCACTAGACACCATCACAGCTGCTTTTACCACGGTCTCTTTTCTCCTCTGAATATAGGTAGCACCGCCCCATTTTTTTGATGAATAAACTAAGGCCCAAAGCAGTTAATATCCAAAAACCAACACTCTCAGAATAGAAAGTGCCTAACCTCCAAGTCCAGGTTCATTGAGGAGGAGGGTGGATCTTCACAGACAAGAGGGTAGCAAGATGGCCTTGGCATCCTTCTGGCATCATTGGAGACGCTGTGAAGTCGGAGAGGCCAGGCCCTGTGACTGGACATCTGTAATCCTTGGAAGGAGGGGGAGTCTGTGTGGCGGGTGTTCTGTTAGCCTGGAGTGACCAAAGTGACCAGGGTGACAAATAGAACTTTCCCCAGAGACCAAGCTTGATGACCTGGGCTCCTTAGGTCTCCTCAGTTTGCTCTGATGTCATATTTGGAGTCTGTGCATAGTGTTTTCAATTCTCCTCTTTAGCTGGTAAAGGCACAGAAGATTTCAGACACAGTCCGAGTTCTTCATTGCTGCTGTGTACCATCTCCAGACCAAGCATTTCAAAAATCCTTCCTCCTCTAAGGATCTGGTACCGTCTTACTGGTTCATACCTCTTTGGGTAATATACCTGGATGCTCTTAGGAAGTAGCCAAGTCAAATGTGGTAAAAACTCCAAAGAATTGGCATTGGCATCAGCTGCCTATGATTTCCCCCAGCCTGTGAGCATCTGTCTGTTAACTTTGAGTAATGATGGATTAATACAGTGTCATTTCTGCTCCCTCTGAGCAATTTACATTAATGACCTTGATAAGTATATTGTAGCTAAGAGTCATTTTCTTGATTTGCAAGTTAAAAAACATCTGGCTATGCACTCTACTATATATAAAATAGATAAACAATAAGAACCTACCGTGTAGCACAAGGCGCTATATTTGATGTCTTTCAATAACCTCCCAGTAGATAGTTTGGGCTCATTATAAGGGAGGTGGTGGGGAGGTGGGAGCCACTGGGTAGTCTCAAGAGGAGAAGGGACATAATCTGATTGGATATGTAAGGAATGGACCACGGAGTGGAAGCAGAGAGGAGTGCGGAGTTGTCTGGGAGAAGGAAGGTAATACATTGGATGGAGGACAGTGGGGAAAGTGATGGGGAGAAATCTGCAGCATTGGTTTTGCAGAAGGTGCTGTCTGTCTGGGACTTGCTGATATGTTGGAAAGAGGGGCATCCAGGATGACTGAGCTTTCTGACCAGAGCACCTGGAAGAAGGGAGTTGTTCTTTACTGAGACCGTGGCGCGTGCATGGCTTTGCAGTGATGCTGGAAGATACTGTCGTCCAAGGGAAGCTGTTAAGGAACTGAATGTTCACGTCTGGCCTCGGGAGGAGCCTGGGTTGGAGAAAAATGTTTGGGCGTCGTCAGCGTGGAGAGATGATGTTTAAAGCTTTGCAACGAATTGTGATCTCCAGGGGAGTGAATGTAGATAGAGAACAGAAGCGATCTGGGGACCTAACCTTGGGGACCTTGATATTTTGAGGCCGGGGAGGTGGAAAGAACCAGTGAAGGAGACTGTGAGAGAAAAGGCAGTGAGGTGGTCCGAGAACTGGGAGAGAGAGTGGTGTCTCCAGCGCCAAATGGAGGAGGAAGCGATCTATGTTGTCAGACGCTCTGGTGGCTTGATAAGGTGGGGCCTGACTGCGGACCATAGGATTGAGCCACATGGAGAGCGTGGGTGATTTTGATGAGAGTGTGTCTGAAGGGGAGGGAAGAAGAAAGGTAAGGAGAGAATAAGGTCCAGGGAACAGGAAACAACTCTTAAGTATCTCTGAGTGGAGAAGAGATTTGAGACAAGAGCTGGAGGAGATATGGAATCAAGAGGAGGGCTCTAAAAGTGAGAGGTATCTGGCCTCCTGGTATTATCCAGCAGAGAGAAGAGATTCACTGTGCGGGAGAAACAAGACAAATGCAGGAAGACGCTCCTTGGGGAAGCAGGAGGGAAGGGACCTCTTACACAAGTGAAGAGTTTGGCTTTAGATAAGGGCAGGGATGATTCTTCCATGCTACCTGGAGGAAAGGAAGAGTACACGGGCGCATCTGCAGGTCGATGGGAAGATGTAGTGGGAACCTGTGGAAACTCTTCTGTTTCTCAGTAGAGTAATGTGCTTTGAAATAGGCACTTTAAACGATGGAAGTGTTATTAGCCTTTTGTTATTAGGCTTCTCACCTTGGCAGCTGGGCATCCTCTTGCCTCCAAACAGTGCTGCCTGGATAGGCCAAGAAGTCCTTGCTGCTGCTGCTGCTAAGTCACTTCAGTTGTGTCCGACTCTGTGTGACCCCATAGACGGAAGCCCACCAGGCTCCCCCATCCCTGGGATTCTCCAGGCAAGAACACTGGAGTGGGTTGCCATTTCCTTCTCCAATGTGTGAAAGTGAAAAGTGAAAGTGAAGTCGCTCAGTCGTGTCCGACCCTTAGCGACCCCACGGACTGCAGCCCACCAGGCTCCTCCATCCATGGGCTTTTCCAGGCAAGAGTACTGGAGTGGCTTGCCATTGCCTTCTCCGAAGAAATCCTTAGGGTTGTATTAATGGAGTTCCCTGACTGATTGGAGCACCACTTCTGCTAGCCAAAGCCCAAGATACAGAGTGTCTGCAAGTTATTGTGGTATGGATTTCTAATCAATTCACTGCCATATAAGATATAAATAATTTGTGAGATTCAACCCAGAAAGAATTCATTGGAGAATTTTTTTTCTTTTTTCTTTTCCAATTTAATTATTTTTTAGTTGAAGGATAATTGCTTTACAGAATTTTGTTGTTTTTTGTCAAACATCAACAAGAAACAGCCATAGGTATACACATGGAGATTTAAATAAGGTTGCTTATTTTTTTTTTCTTTCTTTCATTTTGCAAGTACCGAGCTCTACATTATATTGTGATGCCTGCATCCAAGTGTATTCAAAATGATAGTGGATGCATTGAAAATCAACCTTCCTGCAACCAACTGTGTGAAACCTTGAATTAATTCTTTGTTGCCTTTTGCAGATTGTTTATATTTCATATAGAAGTCAATATTTTAAGCATTCAAATTACAGAAGGACTTCAAGGGTACCCAGTTCATCTCTATTTCTTCTCCCTCCAAGACACCCTTCCCTTCTTAGAGTGTCATTACCTTCTTCTCTTCCTAGATTTTGTTGGGATTTTCCCCCCTAATTTTAAAATTGTGGCAAAATATACATAAAATTTACTATCTTAAATTTGAAGTGTACAAATCAGAAATATTAAATTCACTCATATGGGTTATATGCCATCACCACCATCCCTCCCCATAACTCTTGCAACACTGAAACTCTATCCCCATTCAGCAATAACTTCCTTTAACCCCTTCCGGTAGACTTTGCATGTCTCAGATGGCCTCTCCTTAACTCAAATGCTAAGTCATCTCTGTTTCCTTAAAATAACTTCTTTTGTGATGTTATTGGTCACTTTTATGTATTTGGCTTTTAATTGAAGAATAGTTGATTTACAATGTTGTGTTAATCTGCTGTACAGCAAAGGGATTCAGTTGTAGCTATGCATACATTCTTTTTTAAATATCCTTTTCCATTATGGTTTATCATAGAATACTGAATATAGTTCTCTGTGCTATGCGGTAAGACCTTGTTGTTTACCTATTCCCATGTACAATAGCTTATATCTGCTAACCCAATCTCCCACTCCATCCCTCCTGCAACCTCCACCCCCTTGGCAGCCACGAGTCTGTTCTCTGTGTCCCTAATTCTGTTTCTGTTTCATAGATAGGTTCATTTGTGTCATAGTTTAGATTCCATATATAAGTGATATGGTATTTGTCTTTCTCTTCTAATTTACTTTACTTAGTATGCTAATTTCTAATTGCATCCCTGTTGCTGCAGATGGCATGATTTCATTCTTTTTAGTGGCCGAGTAGTATTCCATTGTATATCTATTTCTCTGTGATGGACATTTAGGTTGTCTCCATGTCTTGACTACTGTGAATAGTGCTGTAATGAACATAGGGAGGGGTTCATGTATCTTTTTGGATTAGAGTTTTCTCTGGATATATGCCCAGGAATGGAATTTGATTTAGGTCATCCCTGATCATGGCATCTGGTCCCATCACTTCATGGGAAATAGATGGGGAAACAGTGGAGCAGGGTCAGACTTTATTTTGGGGGGCTCCAAAATCACTGCGGATGCTGATTGCAGCCATGAAATTAAAAGACGCTTACTCCTTGGAAGGAAAGTTATGACCAACCTAGATAGCATATTCAAAAGCAGAGACATTGCTAACAAAGGTCCGTCTAGTCAAGGCTATGGTTTTTCCAGTGGTTATGTATGGTTGTGAGAGTTGGACTGTGAAGAAAGCTGATCGCCGAAGAATTGATGCTTTTGAACTGTGGTGCTGGAGAAGACTCTTGAGAGTCCCTTGGACTGCAAGGAGATCCAACCAGTCCATCCTAAAGGAAATCAGCCCTGGGTGTTCATTGGAAGGACTGATGCTAAAGCTGAAACTCGGGAAGAGTTGACTCACTGGAAAAGACTCTGATGCTGGGAGGGATTGGGGGCGGGAGGAGAAGGGGACGACAGAGAATGTGATGGCTGGATGGCATCACCGACTCGATGCACATGAGTTTGAGTAGACTCCGGGAGTTGGTGATGGACAGGGAGGCCTGGCGTGCTGCGATTCATGGGGTCGCAAAGAGTTGGACACAACGGAGTGACTGAACTGAACTGAACTTATGGTTTTCTAAGTATACTTATGTATGTGTATATTGTAAAGTGATTATGAAATAAGGTTAATTAACACATCTATCACTTCACATAGTTATTATTTTTTCGTGTGTGGTGAGAACTTTTAAAATCTTCTTAGGAACTTCCCTGACAGTCCATAGGTTAAGACTCTGCGCTCCAAATGCAGGGGGCATGGGTTTGATCCCTGTTCAGGGAACAAAGATCCTGTATGCCATGCACAGCCTAGTCTAAGACATAAAATAAATAAAGATGAAAAAGTTTCTCAAATATTGAAATCAACTATTTTAGCAACTTTCAAATACACAACACAGTATTGTTAACTGTAGTTACCATAGGATTGGTCTATATTTTTATTAGGAGGAGGAAGTCAGTAAACTGAGAGTTAAGGGATCTACCTCTTTGATTAACTCACTGTTTGGTCTTGGGCCAATCTCTGGCCCTCTCTGGACATCCTTTCTCTAACCTGCAAAGTGTGGGTTTGTACTCAGCTATTTCTGACCACCCACCATACTGTGATTCTGGGAAAAAGCAAGATGGCATGGGCAACATAGTATGGGTTTCCTCACTGGGAAAGAGTCAATCTAATAATAATAATAATAAAAGAAAGTAGTTGCCACCATTTGTCAGACCTTGCTTTCCAAACCTGTGTTGTGAGCTTTGGGAAGGTAATCTTACTAAATCCTCATCATCTTTCTAGGAAGTGGGCACTGTTTTTATTCTTATTTGCCAGATGAGAAAATTGAACCTTAGAAATGTCAAATACCTTGCCCAGGGTCACAGAGTCAGTCTGCTGGGACTCAGTCATAGATGTCTATCTGTATTTGGAGTTTCCTTCTGCTTTGGGAAAGCCCAGAGCCCAGAAACCATGGTAGATCTGATTCAGCTGTGCTCTTAGGGTCAGCTGTCCTTTTCAGATGTACCTTCCTTTCCTTAGACACAAGCATCACAGCTATTTAGGGTTTTTCAACGACCTTCCTTATTTTCTCCCTATTCTATCTTAGCAAAATGAATGAACGTTTCTTATGATACAAATCTAATTGTCTTCTGGAAATGAAAGGTTTGTTTGTCTCTCTTCTTTGTTTCTCAAGACAAGGGAATTCTTTCCTCTTTTCTTAGGAGTCCACTAATAAGTTAAAATTTTAATGAAAAATTTCATGATTCAACAGTTGGGACAAGGATCAGGTATCACCTGATCAGGTAAGACTCAGGTAAGATGTTCTACGATTAAGATCCTTAACGACTCAGGTCAGTGTCCTTGTTCTTGTGTTACAAATAATGTAAGAGTATGCTTTTTTTTTTTTTAAACTTTTGAGTTCTGCATTTAAATGTTAAGCGCCTGAGTCTTAAGATCTTGAGATTTTAAGAGAAAAGCCTGAGAACAGTGAAAGGCTCTGGGAACAGAGTATGTGGTGGGAAGCTGCTAGAGCTCTGGCTCAGACAACCAATGGAAGAGGGTGTTCTCAGGGTGTTCACAGTTTCCTCCCTTATTACCTGATCCTTGTCCTAACTGTTGAATCATGAAATTTCTCATTAAAATTTTAACTTATTAGTGGACTCCTAAGGAAAGAGGAAAGAATGAACTGAACTGAAGCACTGAGGGCAGAGGCCTTATCACACTCATCTTTGGAACAGCTCTGGACCTGAGCTCACATGTTATATATAATACATGCTCAATAAAGGTTTTGCAGTTTATTAGTTTCATATGTTTGTGTCAAAAGCTAAAAAGTACCCACGCCCTTTGGCCCAGTTAGCCCCATGGCAAGGAATTTATCCAAAGGAAGTAATTGAAGGGGAGAAAGAAAATTACACAGAAAAGTGCTGTAAAATATCTATTTGCTAAATATTAGAAACACATGAAGTGTTTATTAACAGGGTAATGATAAGTTACAGTACATGATCTTAATGGAATGTAATTCATTCTGTCATTGGGTTAACAAATACGTTGACTTCCAAGGAGTGAGAAGCAGAGCAATGAGGCAGATGCCTTCAGTGAGTACACAACCTGGCAGAGTCTTCTAAAATGATCATTAAAAAAAAATACAGAAACAGATCATTATCTGTGGCCTAATGTTAAGAGAAGAAAAAAAAAAAGCAGATTATAAAACTGTCCGTACTCTATGATTGCAACTTGAAACATGTGAGGCTGTGAACAAGGTCCAGTGGGTACATGAAGATATTGCGTGATTAGATTATAGGTGATATTTTCTTTAGCATCATCACAATCGTTTTTCAAGCTTTAAAGGTTCAGATCATGTCAAACGTTAACTGAGAAAGGGAAAGCTGTCCTGGGACTCGGGCTGTTCAGGTTAGCAGTGGCATGAATGATGAGGTTCTCTCCAGATAGGGTTGTCACCAGTTGATTGAGAGGAAATGGTCCAGGCAGCCTGGGAGGACTGAGTCAGGAAAGCCTATCAATCTGTTTATCTAGGAGTGTCCACTGAGCACCACCGTGGGAGCCAGCCTCCTCTGCGTCAAAAGCTGCATCACAAGCAGAGCCTCTGAGGCCCTTCTAAGCTCTATCAACAGCACCACTAAAGCACGACACCAGGTGGGGGAAAAGCTGAAGTCTGGGAACCTGACAGGAGGGTTGGAATCTATGAGAGTTGGAGGCTGGCTCCTCATGCTGCATGCTTCCTACACGAAAAGAACTATTATTTCCATTCTACAGATGAGGAAACTAAGCTCAGTTGGCCCCCAGTTATCCGGATAAGTGATAGAGTTAAGATTAGAAACCATGCCTTCTCAGTTTGGGCCAGTGTTTTTTTCTGTTTATTCCCCTGGGTTCTGGATCAGGTGGTGATGCATGCGACCAGATGAAAGAGACCTGTCTGAGGGGGGAGCTGGAGTCCTTTGAGAAAAGAAGGCACTGGGGAATCTGTTTTTTGGACTGCACGATGGAACATCTTGGAGGCCAGGCATTTGAGTTTGGACTTAATACAGTGTACGCTAGGGGAAGCTTTGTAGGTTTGGGGATATGACAGAGAGGGTTTAATGAAGAAGAGTCTGGCAGTGTGTGCTGTCCAGTATGATCAGGAGGGAGGCTGGGCCAGACACCCAGCACGGTTGGTGGGCAACTCTTGTTGGGTCTGATCAAAGAAGCACCCACACCTTCAGCTCTTTGGAAATACATCTTCCTGCATCTCCTCTTCCCTGTGGATACCACCTCGTGGTCCAGGGATGAAGATCTGATACAAACTTGGCCAATCAGAGCCCTTCCCTGGGGATTTCGACCTTGCCATCAGAGGGGGATGGGTCTCACTCCCTCTCAGATGACAAAGACGTGTTATGTGAGTCTGGGATCTCTCTTACCACTCAGAGAATTGAGAGTCAGGGGAAATGCTAGCTAGACTCAGTCTCTAGTCTTCTCGCACTGAGGACTCACCACTCACTGCCCTTGCTACAAGGTGAATGTTACTGCCTCTTTTCAGGCTAAGTTAGTCTGAGTTTAATTTCGGTCATTTATAAACAAGGAAGTCCTGACGTTGGCAGTAAGAGCCATGTCTGCTCTTTATCATTCAGATTTTGAGCACAAGTCTCAAAAATACTTTAGGATTGTTTTGGGAGCATTGGATCCATTGTTTCTTGCATGTAAGAAGTTTTAAAATCTGTCCTCATTATTCAGTGTCAACTCAGAAACTCCAGCCTCGCTGGAGGGACACAGCTTTGGGATTCCTTCAGAGAACGATGGACATATCTCCATCACTGGTGTAATGAGTAAAATTGCTGCTCAGAACACTTTCCCGCCTGCTCCTTTGTGATTCAGACAGAGATGAAGAGAAACTGACATGGACAGGATGGCAACACAGGACAGCCAGGCATTTCCTGTACAGATGGTAAAGGTATCGTCTGAACTTCTCTCCAGCAAATGCATAGATAAGGGGATTGAGGCAACAGTGGCTAAATGCAATTGCCTCCGTCACATTGATCGCCAACTTCAGATCCCTCTTCACGTCACACTTGGGAAAGAAGTCATAGAGATTGAGTGTCTGTAAGAAAATCATGACATTATAGGGTGTCCAGAAGAGGAAAAACACGACGACCACCAGAAAGATCAGCCTAATGGCTTTAGCTTTCTTGTGGTTCTTGCAGGAAAACAATGTCCGCATGATTCTGAAGTAACAGTAACTCATAATGAGCAGGGGGAGCAGGAAGCCAAGAAAATTAATCTCCACATTGAGGATCACAGGCCAGATTTCCCTCAGGATCTCAGGGTAGTCACCAAAACATTCGTTTTCTTTCTCTTTGGTGAACATGAACTGCGGTGTGGCCACCAAGATGGCGGCTGCCCAGACGCCAAGGCTGATGGTGACGCCATGCTGCACGGTCCTGTTGTTCATGGAGTTGGCAGCCAGGACAATGGCCAGGAACCTGTCGACGCTGATAACGGTGATGAAGAATATGCCTCCAAAAAACCCAATGAAGAAGAAGGCAGTGGTGAGTTTGCACGTGGCATGGTGAAGGCCTTGCTCATTTATCACATAGTGAGTCCAGAAGGGCAAGGTGGCTACAAAGAGCAGATCGGACAAGGCCAGGTTCAGGAGGTAAATGTCAGTAATACTTTTGGACCTCTGGCTGTTGACGAGGGCAAACACCACCAACAAATTTCCCACCAGGCCAAAGGCAAAGACGAGGGAGTAGAGTATGGCCACAAAGACAGTTCCCAAGGCCACGATGTCGCCCATATCACAGGCTTCTGCAAGGTCATAATACTCCATGTTTTCTGAAGTTGATTCAGGGAGGGCGGTGTGCATGGCGAGCACCTGGATGAGAAAAGAAGACAAGTAATGGCATGAGCTCTCCGAGAAACAGCTGGAATTCTGCTCCTTATGCACAGGCAGACTGGAAGAAACAGACTTTGGTTGGGTGTCTGACCAGTACATTCCCCAGTGTCACGTGTGCTGTCTTATTTAATCTCTGTGACGGAGGCTCTAACAGACCTCTCTGACAGAGAGGAAGCCAGTCTCTGAGATGCTCATAACTACACAGTAAATGGCTCAGCATTTGAAAGTCAGTCTTTTGAAGCTTGAGACAGATGTTTTTTTCTTTGATTTTCAAACGTCTGTCTGAAAGGTAGCAAGCTTAACCAGGGTGTGGGTGGGTGAGGGAGGACCACAGCGAGCAGGGGGAGAGGGATGGGGTGGTGTGTGTATTAGTTGTGCAATCGTGTCCTGCTCTTTGTAACCCCATAGACTATATAGCCTGCCATATATCCTCTGTCCATGGGGATTCTCCAGGCAAGAATACTGGAGTGGGTTGTCATGCCCTCCTCCAAGGGTTCTTCCCAACCCAGGGATCAAACCCAGGTCTCTTGCATTGCAGGCAGATCCTTTACCAACTGAGCCACCAGGGAATCCCAGGAATACTGGAGTGGGTAGCTTATCCTTTCTTCAGGGGATCTTTCCAATCCAGGAATTGAACTGGGGTCTCCTGCATTGCAGGCAGATTCTTTACCAGCTGAGCTAGTGCCATAATTCATACTTCCATTTCAAACTTCCCCAGTGCCATTCTCCACCCCATTCCTTTCTTCCATCTCTCTACCCTCTGGACTCTTGTTTCTCCTGCTTGAAGACTGAAGAGAGAGGTCTCAGATGTCACAGAGCCCTGGGCAGACCTGCACCCAGAGACCTGTCTTTGTTTTTGCAAGCCATTTCTTTTCCTCTTCCTCTATGAACCAAGTCTTTCTTTTCCTTAATGAATAAAATCACTGCAGATGCTGACTGCAGCCATGAAATTAAAAGACGCTTACTCCTTGGAAGGAAAGTCATGACCAACCTAGATAGCATATTAAAAAGCAGAGACATTACTTTGCCATCCAAGGTCCGTCTAGTCAAGGCTATGGTTTTTCCAGTGGTCATGTATGGATGTGGGAGTTGGACTGTGAAGAAAGCTGAGTGCCAAAGAATTGATGCTTTTGAACTGTGGTGTTGGAGAAGACTCTTGAGAGTCCCTTGGACTACAAGGAGATCCAACCAGTCTATTCTAAAGGAGATCAGTCATAGGTGTTCATTGGAAGGACTGATGCTAAAGCTGAAACTCCAATACTTTGGCCACCTCATGCGAAGAGTTGACTCACTAGAAAAGACTCTGATGCTGGGAAGGATTGGTGGTAGGAGGAGACGGGGATGGCAGAGAATGAGATGGCTGGATGGCATCACTGACTCGATGGACATGAATTTGAGTGAACTCCGGGAGTTGGTGATGGACAGGGAGGCCTGGCGTGCTGTGATTCATGGGGTCGCAAAGAGTCGGACACGACTGAGCGACTGAACTGAACTGAAGGATTATTATTCCTTCCTTAAGGAATAATCCTAGAGTCAGACACTCTAGGGTGATTACCTTGCCTTGATTTGCCCAGGACTCTTCTGGTTTTAGCACTGAAAGTCTCACATTTTGGAAACCCCTGAGTTCTAAGCCAACTGGGATGGTCAGTCATCCTACAAGTGCAGAGGGTGTGCCAGCATCATCCAGGCCTCTGCAGTCATGAAGGGGCCAACGGATCCCAGATGGAGGACGGGCTCAGTTAGCCTGTGGCCTCAGGTCCCAGGGGCTAATTAATAATTACCAGTCCTGCACATCACTGTGGCCTACCCTCCCCCACTGTTCTTTTTCTGTTTCTTTCTGGACAGAAATGGAAAGGCAAGAAATTTCTGCTCGGGTTGGGAAGTGACACATACCCATCCTCCCTTCTCCCAGCCAGGACTCACTCCAGAGTCTGCAAGGGGAGGCCTTTCACCATGGACCTCTGGGGCCCCTCCTCTTCCTTGTGATACCACAAGACAGGCTCTCAGAAACCTCAGCACACACCTCCTGCTTGTCACTGCCTGTCGCCCAGCACAGCTCAAACCAAAGCTCACACTTCTCTAACCAAGGGAGTTTCCACACCCCGCTACACCCTTTTCATGCTGGTTATACCAAGATGGTGTCTCTGCCGCAGCGAGGACCCACCCTTTGCTTCTCCCTTCCCAGCCTCAGGTTGGCACGCTGGTCCACTTGTCTGTCTCACCCAGGCTGCCGGTGAAGTGGCCTAAGGCCTTCTGGCCTGGGCCATCTCAGGCTGGGATGGAGTCCTCAGCCCCAGGAAGGTGTGTGCTCTCTTTGCTCTTGGCTACAATGCCCTTTTCTCAGAGAGGAACCTCTAGCCATGCCCTTAATCAATAAAAGCTAAGTTGAACCATATAAAGTGGCTGATGTTCAACCATTTTTAAGTGACAGAAATGTCAGACGGCTCAGCTGAAATGTGGGGAGGCAGGGAGCAGCCGCGTGGTGCAGGTGGCTTGCAGCTGGAGCCCGTCTTCCTGGACTTGCAGCTGGAGCCTGTCTTCCTGGACTTGCAGCTTGTAGGGTAGCAAACAGTCAAGTCTTTGTTGGAGATGCTGGGGCTAGACCCCCTCTTCCTCCTCCTCCTCCCCCCAGTGTCAGGAGCTGGCGGTGTTGACCTCGAGAGGAGTCCAAGGACAATAAAAATCATTTTCTATCTCTTTGGGGCCTGTATCCAGTCCTAAAGCCCAGGAACTTGGTGCTTTTAGATTGACTTGATGATTTTTTTTTCCTTTTGGAAACTAAACACATTTTAATAGAAAACAAAATACAAAATAACTCTTTTCAGGAAACAGAAATATTTAATCCTTTTCCCGCAAATTAGAAGTTGCTTCATCCTCAGAGCATAGTTTTCGATGCGTGTGTTTGTACTTGAGATTTGTTTCACTGACTGTTCATTAAACTGCTATTGCAAAGCAGGTGGGAGGGATGGTCTCAGGAGGAAAAGACGCTGGAAAAGCCACACCTCGGAATCATTTGGAAATTCAACATTGTTTAATTCTTTCTTTTGACTTTTCACTTCTAATTATTTTCATTTCTTTACCACAATCTGTCCTTTCAGGGGAGAGAACTGTTAATAGAAATGCAACCACAAAAAGAATCTTTCTTTCCCACCATTGCTGCAAAAGCCCAAGACTTTCTTAGTCAAATCCGCCCACCCACTTCTAGAAACATGTCAGCTGGAGTGATCCAACTGTCATCCAGGAATTTTCCCTTTCTCCTAACACACTGTGCGACCAAGTTCTCTGAATTCCCTGAACCTCAAAATTCCAAGTATCACAGCCAGTGCCAGGAGTAAAACCTGAAAGATGAGAGCAGAGAAGGCCCCCTCTGCCAGTGCTAGGTTTCCCCTTCTCAGTAATAATTATAATAGCAATAATAAAAAAAATCCTGGTTCTCTGTAATCATAGAAAAGGAGACATCTGCCAGGATGACCCTGCCCCCTTTCCTAATTCTCACCCCTGCATTCCTACCTGGCTAGAGTGCCTTCCACCCAGTGACCCTGCAGCACTGCTCCCAGGGAGGGCGCCTGGCAAACATCCTCAGGTCAAGTGCAGCCCCACTGAGGCAAGGGCGCCTTGGCGCCAGAGATAGGGAGGGGCCACACGAGGACACAGCGGGATCTCCGTGACTTCCCCATCACCACCCTTCCTGCCCCTGTCCTTCCACACTTGGGGGCTGAGTGGAGAGTGGTGGGTTGGGGACATCTGCAGGGCAAGTGGGGACACGGGGAGGCTTTCACAGTTAGTGATTCCATCTGTCTGTCCTAAGACTGGATGTCTAGAGCTCTTCACACGCCCCAGTCTGAGATTGACTTGATTTTTGCCAAATATGCACGTGCTGGGTTTGATGTTCTCTTGGCACCATGTCTCATACACAGGGACCTCCTACAAATCTTCAGGCAGGTGTTTCTGGATCACTGAAGAGCAAGGAGACAGGTGAAGGGAACGGGCACACACACGGCAGCCCTGATCCAGGCGCCCAGCGAGGAGAGAGGAGGGACCGGGCACCTCCTTGCCCCCCACCACCTGTTTGTTTCAGCCAGCCTGGCCTTTTCTGAGCTCTTGCTGCACCTTCCCTGTCCTCTCATCACAAGTGTCCTGGAGCCCTTCAGCAGGGCAGTGAATTAAATACAGAACTTTCCTTTTAGAATTGCAGTAAGGGTTAAATAACACAAAGTGTCTAGAACTTGACAGTTTTATCCAGGCACCTTTTCAGGAAAGGTGAGCCCAAGCAGGGTGGACCTTTTATTTCTAGGTCCTCTGAGATGTTCCAGCCCTGGGCCAGGAACCTGAAGATAGGACTCTTGGCAGCAGATGAGAGTGGGGCCAATGCCCAGGGGTCAGAGGGCTGTCAGGGATCTAATTGGCTTTCACTCAGGCTGGACACTGGCCTCCTGGCCCCTGAGGCACCAGAAATCAAGTGCAAGAATCCAATGCATTAAGCCCTTGCAGCATGTAGTAAGTGAGGTCCATGTAGATGGGGTTGCAAGGGGAAGGATGGGTGCTGGAAAGAAGCATTAGCATAGATCCCACCGCACTAACCTAGGCTCACCACACACATCCCCCCAACTATACTTGGGCCTCCTCACCCTCTGCTCTGTTAAGTCAACGTTTTACTAAATGATGCTGAGCTGGAAGAGTCTGGGCTGAACCTCGAAGCTGAGCTTTGAATACACATGGCTGTCTTAGTCACATAGTAGAACCTGCTTTAAAAAACACCCAGCCAGCTCTACTGCTGATCCTGTCCTACTTCCTCCGGTCACTTCCTTTTCTTTGGCCTGCTCACTTATTTTTTAACCTTTTTTTTTTTCGGTCACCATTACCCATTTTTTCCAGTCAGCTTCCCTTTTCTATACTTCCTTCTCATTAGGTGGCCTCCATCCCCTTTCTTCTCCCCAACGTCTTTTTCGTGTTGCTTCGCCCTCTCTTTTGGCTTCACGTCCTGCTTACCGTTTTCTAGATCCAATGTGCCTTGTTTGTTTACCTCCCTTGCTCTCTTTTTATGGCCTTTTAGGCACTTGAGTACAGAAGGGTTTGAGGTTCAGTCTAATGCCAGTTGTTAGGCTTAATATTTTTCCTTTGGACCAAACAAAACTCAGGAATTGCTTGATCCTGGATCCCGACTTTCCCCATGTGGGTGCCACTGTCTCTTGACATTCTAGAACCTGCGGTTATTCTCTGGAAGCCCCGGTTTAGAAGGAGAGAAGGCTGCCGTTCCTAGGGACCCGCTCAGTGTCATGCTACAGACACAAGACCCCATTTAATTCTTGCCACAACACCTCGTGGGAAATGACTGCAAAATCACCCCCAGCAAGCAGAGACTTGAGTAACTTATCAAGGGAGCAGCAGGGCCAGGAGTTTAAGCCAGATGCGTCTCTTCACAAAGCCATGCTTCCTGCCCTGCACTGGGTTTTTCCTCTTGGAGGAAAATTCTGCAAGTTACTGCAGGCCACTTCTCTAAAACAAGAGCTGGAAAATAGTAGAGGTGACCCCCCACCTCCGCCTTTAAAGGATAAAATTCATGATGTGACCCTGAGCACTGTTCCTGGGTTTAGACTCAGGACCCAGAAAGCTGAGCCTCCCTGAAATAGCAGGTGGGGAATGGGGGGCGGGGAGACATTATTTGCTTCTCCAGCCATGACCAGGCGGTTGGTCCTCACTGCCAGACCCTCAGAATCTAACTCTCAGTAATTGTGGTGAGAAAATTTAGATCCTTTTCTCTGGAGAAGAAAAGGCTGAAAGCTAAAGGATCAGCTTCTTTTCCTGCCTTCAAATATGCAGAGTTGCTCTTCAGAGCTGCGTACTTCATAGGGGTCCACACGCCCCGAGATCAGCCGGCAGACCCTGAGCATCTCCCTCCCAGCTATGCCTCAGCGTCTTGATGTGGGTAATGAGAGCCCTGGACTGGACCATATCGGAGAGCCCGGCCAGCTCTGGATAATCAGTTTTCCAAGGACCGAACAGAAGGAAACAGTCTTAAAAGAGCAGCGTGAGTCCTGGGTCGGGGAAGCGTGGCCTCGTGTCCACAGAGTGACTGCCCAGCAACCTGCGAAACTTCTGGGCTCACAGGCACCCAGCATTCAGATGCGGTTCTGCTTGGAGACAGAGAGCTGAATCAGTTCATTTGGGTTCTGACAAATCTGGAGTTCACCACGGGCTACATAGGAAGGTTCTCAGTCTCACCCCAAGTCCACACCCCTGGCTCTTTGAGCCCCTGTGTTTTCAGAACCTGGTGGTTTTCCAGTTTACAATGATAGTTATTTTTATAAGAGACCTCTCCTTAGGATTCAGAGAGAGCTAAGACTGAGAAGGCAAAAAAAAAAAAAAGGCAGATGGAGGGGCCTTGAATTCCATACTGAGGGGCAGTGGCCACGTTTTACAGCTTACACCGCATCCTCCGTGCAGTAAATTCAGCAACTCTATTCTTGCAGCAAGTCATCAACCTAGAACGACTTGGCATGGCCACCCAGCATTTTACACAAGCCAAATGCACACCCCAAGCCAAGACCAGTAACAGGAAAAGACCATACACGGGGGAGGCCCCTGTGCTCATGTGTGAGCTGCCCCTGCACAGAACCTGCCTTTGTTCTGGGTCACGCCTCCCTCTGCTTTCCTCTGCAGCGTCCTTAATGGTATTTATCTCTGTCAAAGTAAACTGTGAAATCTAGAAAAGAAATGCTTTATGATTTTCCTTTTTTAATAACTGAAGAAGACATGGACTCGCTTATTAATTAATTATGGATTAAGTCAATATTACTAAGTATCTTTACCATACACTGGCATAAGGACAAGTAAAAATTAAAAATAAGAGGCTTAATTCTCCCTGTTGAAAATAAGGGACAAGAGTCCCCTTGTTTCCTTTTTCTTAGAGCATTTACTTGAGAAGACGTATAGTTGTGAGTCCCTTCTCCCCTCTTGGACATGTTGATCATTTCCTCTGCAAATTTCAAGCTGGGAGCCATCTCTTTGAAATGCGCATGTTGGTGCCCAGACTCCCAGTGCCAGGGGAAGGAGAGGAGCCTGACTTGGGCAGGAACCTGGCTCCAAGTTACACAACTACCTCTGATCCTAAAGAGATGAGAAGCTTGTTTCTCCTCTGGATGGATGAAGCCAGCTAATACAGATGACCATGCTGAACTTGGGATGAACTGTGTGTGACTGTCAGGTTCCCTAACTTGAGCACTAGTTGTTGAGTGCCTTGAGAACTCGTGTCTAAGGGGTTGTGTCTGAAGTGAGATTTTTTTGTGTGTCTTTACTACCTCGTAGGGGTTTGCCTGTGACGCATATGATGCTTAATTCTTATTCAATAATGACAGAGTTCTTCTAAACAGACATTTCTCCAAAGAAGACATACAAATGGCTAATAAACACATGAAAAGATGCTCAACATCACTCATTATCAGAGAAATGCAAATCAAAACCACAATGAGGTACCATCTCACACCTGTCAGAATGACTGCTATCCAAACATCTACAAGCAAAAAATGCTGGAGAGGGTGTGGAGAAAAGGGAACCCTCTAACACTGTTGGTGGGAATGCAAACTAGGACAGCCACTATGGAGAACAGTGTGGAGATTCCTTAAAAAACTGGAAATAGAACTGCCATATGACCCAGCAATCCCACTGCTGGGCATATACACCGAGGAAACCAGAATTGAAAGAGACACGTGTACCCCAGTGTTCGTTGCAGCACTGTTTATAATAGCCAGGACATGGAAGCAACCTAGATGTCCATCAGCAGATGAATGGATAAGAATGGTGTGGTACATATACACAATGGAGTATTACTCAGCCATTAAAAAGAATGCATTTGAATCAGTGGTAATGAGGTGGATGAAACTGGAGCCTATTATACAGAGTGAAGTAAGTCAGAAAGAAAAACACCAATACAGTATATTAATGCATATATATGGAATTCAGAAAGATGGTAATAATGACCCTATATGCAAAATAGCAGAAGAGACACAGATGTAAAGAACAGACTTTTGGACTCTGTGGGAGAAGGCGAGGGTGGGATGATTTGAGAGAATAGCATTGAAACATGTATATTATCATATGTGAAACAGATCTCCAGCCCAGGTTCAATGCATGAGGCAGGGTGCTCGGGGCTGGTGCACTAGGATGACCCTGAGGGCTGGGATGGGGAGGGAGGTGGGAGGTGAGTTCAGGATGGGGGACGCATGTACACCCAGGGCAGATTCACATCAATGCATGGCAAAAACCACCACAATACTGTAAAGTAATTAGCCTCCAATTAAAACAAACAAAAAATAATGACAGTTCTTTCTCTACTGTCTTCATGGAGAGGTTTTTCTGGGTCAGATATTTTGCTTTTCATTCTGTTTCCCCAGCAATAGGCACTGTGCTTGTTTCTGTGGAGGTGAAAATGTCTAAGATACAGCCTCTGTGAATTTTTTATTATTGTTTCATAATAAGAGTATAAGAAAAGTGATGCGGTGCATTTGATAAGTGCCCTGTGAATATGGCCCAATTTCGCATTTATCTATAAATTCATCTAAGTGTTTCTGGTTGTATCTCATCCATGCTATTGTGGTGGCTGTGGTCTGGTCATTGTCACTGCTGAGTAGGATTGCACCGTGTGAGTGTCCCGTGGTTATCATCTGTTTCATGCTGGTGCACCTTTGGGTGGCTTTCAGTTTGAGACCATGGTGAACAGTGCTGTCGTAAACATTTTTGTGTATACATCTACATCCCCTAGAGTATGAATACTTTTTTTTTTTTTTTTGGCTAGGAAAAGGAATACATCAAGGCTGTATATTGTCACCCTGCTTATTTAACTTCTATGCAGAGTACATCATGAGGAACGCTGGGCTGGAAGAAACACAAGTTGGAATCAAGATTGCCGGGAGAAATATCAATAACCTCAGATATGCAGATGACACCACCCTTATGGCAGAAAGTGAAGAGGAACTCAAAAGCCTCTTGATGAAAGTGAAAGAGGAGAGTGAAAAGGTTGGCTTGAAGCTCAACATTCAGAAAATAAAATCATGGCATCTGGTCCCATCACTTCATGGAAAATAAATGGGGAAACTGTGGAAACAGTGGCTGACTTTATATTTTTGGGCTCCAAAATCACTGCAGATGGTGATTGCAGCCATGAAATTAAAAGATGCTTACTCCCTGGAAGGAAAGTTATGACCAACCTAGATAGCATATTAAAAAGAAGAGACATTACTTTGCCAACCAAGGTCCGTCTAGTCAAGGCTATGGTTTTTCCCGTGGTCATGTATGGATGTGAGAGTTGGACTGTGAAGAAAAATGAGCACCGAAGAATTGATGCTTTTGAACTGTGGTGTTGGAGAAGACTCTTGAGAGTCCCTTGGACTGCAAGGAGATCCAACCAGTCCATCCTAAAGGAGACCAGTCCTGGGTGTTCATTGGAAGGACTGATGCTAAAGCTGAAACTCCAATACTTTGGCCACCTCATGTGAAGAGTTGACTCACTGGAAAAGACTCTGATGTTGGGAAGGATTGGGGGCGGGAGGAGAAGGGGACGACCGAGAATGAGATGGCTGGATGGCATCACTGACTCGATGGACATGAGTTTGAGTGAACTCCGGGAGTTGGTGATAGACAGGGAGGCCTGGCGTGCTGTGATTCATGGGGTCGCAAAGAGTCAGACATGACTGAGTGACTGAACTGATGCAACCTGTGGGACCTGAGTTCCCTGACCATGGATTGATTCCATGCACCTTGCATTGGGAACGTGGAGTCTTAAACACTGGACCACCAGGGAATTACCAGTATGAATGCATTTTTAAAATGCACACCAAAGAAATAGATCTACTGTAGGAATTCATATATGTGACGGTGAGAAACAGGCAAAGATGGTCCATGTAAAGCTTTAAAATCCTTGTAAAGCTACAAGGACAAGGAGAGAATCAATGACCATAAAGGTGAGGATTCAGGTGATCTCTGGGAGGGCAGGGGTGGTGATCAGGAGAGGCCTGATGCAGGCGGCCGGGGGCTGGTCGGGTTCTCTGCTGCTGCCTGGATGGGGGTTAGATGGGAGATCAGTTTATGAGTTGTTGACCTGCACACTGCCCTTTGAGTGTATTATGTTTTCAGATGAACGTAGGTTTAGGGAAAAGACAAAAGGGCACAGGAACATATTTAAAGTGATGTTGTATAGGTTTTCTTCCCTACCAAGAGTCACAATTCACCCACGTGTGTGTCCACTCTTACTTTCTTTCTGAAGATGAGGTTTTCCAGTGACACAAACCTTCTGAGCCTGAATGTCCTCACAGTGATTATAAAAGCATGCATCTATGTTGAACATCAAAGTCTGTCAGCAATTTATTACTAAAATGGTTTTCACTATAAATGCAGTGGATGCTCATATAAAAAATGCAGATGGTGCAAAAAAGCATGGAAGAAAAAGGAAAGAAAAAACTCAAGAAAGAAAAAATAAATTTTTTTTTAATTATAGGAAAAAAAAATAAAGACTTGACAAGGAAAAGAGATGTCACTTTTGAGCAGAAAGTCAAGAATAAGGTAGTGCCACAAGGAAAGACCAGGAAAGGGCTTGCTGTCCATTTTACTTATTTTGTTCCTAAAAATATAAATTGTATGTTTATGCTTCAGACTCTACAGTGGATTCTTATTGTTGCTATTTAAAAAAAAATATTTCTAGGAATACATGGAGAAGGAGCATAAAACAGATGTGGAAAGTTAGTGATAATAATAATGGGAGTTCCCCGGTGGTCCTAGTTGCTGAGACACCACGATTTTATTGCCCTGGCCATGTTGAATCCCTGGTTAGGGAACTAAGATCTCGCAACGCTCACAGTACGGCCAGAAAAAAAAATGATGATGGTAATAATAACTTTGATGCTGTTTCTTACCTTAGAAACTGAACAGTAATTCCTCAATATCATCCAGATGCAATCTTACCTTTTTTTTCTTTTATCATAGTTGATTCATAATGTGTTAATTCTGCTATAGAACAGTGATTCATATATGTATATATTCTTTTCCATTATGGTTTATTATAGGATATTGAATATAGTTCCCTTGGCTATAGTGTAGAACCTTGTTTTTTATCCACCCTATATATAATAGCTTGCAGATGCAATTTTAAATGATCCTTTTTTTTTTTGAGCATTTCTCCAGGCCCCTGAAACGTAATTACTAACACTTCTAATCATATTTCACCATGTTGAGCACATCATAGTGATCTAGTAAGTCACTGTCTTCCCCTGCCAAGCCCCCGAGTACATTTAGGCTGTAAGATCCTCTGGAAAATGGTCTCCCTTGTCAGCAAGTACAGCAAACCAGCCTCACTAACCCACTTTGACCTCTGACCACAGTGCCTCACCCAGCGCGCCCACAGGTGTTAACAAGCCCTCTGCTCCTACCTGGGCTGGATCTGGGTAGGGAACCTCGAGAGGTGGCGAGTTTCCAGTCAGCAGCCTTCCTGTCCCAGGCACCGTCTGTCAGAGAGTATCTCCCTTTCCTCTGAGGGCATCTTTATTTGCAAAGTTAGCCAATAGTATCTGGTTTCCTGTGAGGTAGACTATCTTTAGATGCCGCTGTAGGCTCAGAAGCTCCAGGCTGGAGGCAAGCTGAGATGGGAGGGTCTGAAGTCAGAGACTCGGAAGAGCCTGGGGCTGACCCAGAGGGGCTAGGAGGGAGTGTGTTAATTTGGGGACTGTGTTACCTCTCTCAGGGGGCAGAGGGCAGGAAACAGAGTAACTCTCTTTATGATGTGCTTTCAGGCAGGCCCAGAAACTGAGCCTCTGTTTTCCTGCTAATAAAAGGGAGCCCATAATACTCACCGGACAGCACTGGGGTGCAGATTAAATGAGCTAGTTTTTCTTCTCAAAGTGTGATCCCAGCTGGGAGCTTCTCCAATGCAGCACCTCAGGCTGCCGCCACCCCAGACCTCTTAAATCAGACTCTGCCTTTTTTTTTATGTCTTCTGCTTCCCCGATTGGCTCAGAGGTTAAAGCGTCTGACTGCAATGTGGGAGACCTGGGTTCCATTCCTGGGTCGGGAAGATTCCCTGGAGAAGGAAATGGTAACCCACTCCAGTTATTCTTGTCTGGAGAATCCCATGGACGGAGAAGCCTGGTGGGCTACAGTCCACGGGGTCACAAAGAATCGGACACGACTGAGTGACTTTGACTTCAAGCTTTTATTTGCTATAAAGAAAAGTCATCTCTAGGTATCTGTATTTTTTGTATTTTTTCATGTGACTCACTTATTGTGGATCTACTTTATTACAGTGGTCTGGGACCAAACTCACAATATTTCTAAGGTATGCTTACATTGTTTTATTTAAAAAAATTTTTTTTCCATCAAAGTGTATTTGACTTACAGCACTTCAGGTATACAGCAAAGTGATTCAGTTGTGCATACATCCATATATACATATAAATTCTTTTTCAGATTTTTTTCCCATTATAGGTTATTATGAGATATGAAACATAGAGACTGCATTTTAATGAAATTTTTAGGAGTTTGATGTAAACACAGTGAATCTGAGAGGCATTGGTACAGAAAGCACCTACTGAGTGCCTGGCTCCTGGTGGATGCTTAATGATTAAGGTTCCCCTCACCTGCCTCAAGGCACTTAGTGGTTCCCTGTGCCCTGCAGTCAAGCCCAAGTTCTGTATCTGAAGGGCAATGGCCCAGGCTGCTCCAGCGGGATGTGGCACCTGGCCAGGCCCTGATATCCAGGCCGTGCTTCTGCTCCCTGCCCTGGCCAGCCGGTTCTCTGACTTAATCTCAGTCACCTCAGCTGCACTGCCTTCCCACTACTTCCTTACTTGCCTAAGTCATGTTTAAGGCCAAGCCTGCTTCTGGTCTGTCTTTATCCCAGGATCTAACCAGGTTCTGCCACCCGAGGGCTTTCAGCACACATGTTCATTGAGTGGTCAGTGACACGACCCCCCGCCCTACGAAGGCCTTCCCTGGCTGCCACTGTTCTCACAGCCTGCGCCCAGCACGCCCCTGGGTCTCCTGTGGTCTCCTGAGGGTGGGGTTACCCTGTCAGCTTCCACCTCGCCTGCTCCTCATCCAGAAGCAGCTGTGGGTGGGACTGCAGTACCACAGGCCGGGCAGCTGGTGTTTGAGGAAGTCCGTTGCCCAGTTTCCTTTCTCAGTCTCTCCCTGGCCTCAGTCTCAGGCCACCTTTCCCTGCCTTTGGCCAGGCTGAACTGTGTGCCAAAAATAATCCAAAGACTGCTGCTAGACACCCCCAGGTGGGAACTCAATATAGAGGAGCTGGTCCCACTGAGGACTGGCAGATAGACTTCACTCAAATGCCTCAAGCTGCAGGAAACTTCAGATACTTGTTAGTGTTTGTGGACACTTCTTCTTTTCTGATTTTTGGCCGCACCACACAGCAGGCAGGATCTTAGTTCCCTGACTAGGGATTGAACCCAGGTCCCCAACAGTAGAAGCATGGAGTCCTAACCACTGTACCACTAGGGAATTCCCTATGGACACCTTTGCAGAATGCGTGGAAGCATATTCCACCCAGACAGAGAAAACCTATGAAGTAGTTAAAACCTTCCTTAAGGAACTCTTTCTGAGTTGGATTGCCTACACCCTTCAAAGTGACGATGGGCCTGCTTCTGTCTCTAGTATAACCCGCCAGGTATCTAAAGCATTTCATATTGTTGGAAACTATGTTCATTCTGAAGACTACAATCAACAGGGAAAACTGAGAAAATGAATCACATATTGAAAGAGACCACTGCTGAAATAAGTCAGGAGACTAACTTGGAGTAAAGCCTTGCCAGTTGCCCCGCAATGAATTAAAATGGCTCCCAGAAGTAAGCCCTCAGGAATATTGTGTGGTAGGCTGTTCCAGGTGTCTGCCTGGGCTGGAGAATCTGTGGATGTCTTAAAGGACCTGGCAGTCGCCAACTATGTTAAGACTTAAGTACTATATGAACTTCTGTTCGTGAGTTTGCTTCCAATACATCCACCTACCCAACTAAGATGGCACGGCACCCTTTGCAGCCTGGGAATTGAGTCCTCCTCGAAACCTGGAGAGAACAAGGACCTGGGCATCAACTTGCTAAGGGGACAGGACCGTACAAGGAGCTGCAGAACACTCACTCCTCTGATGAATTAGCCAGGATAAGACCATGATTCCCCACACCCGAGTAGAACTTACTCCTCCAGAGACGACGGGATGAAGAAAAGCGGACTTGGCCTTGTGAGACGTTAGGCAGTATTAAGTTGCTGTTTTGAGTCAAGCCTCTTACCAGATAATTTTTGATGACTCTTGCTCTTCTCTTTGGTTTCACTACACTGGTGACAGCCACTTGTTGGAAAGGAAATGCTTTAATAAAGCTATCTCAAGTGTGGCCAAAGGGGGAAAATAACCCTCTTTTTTTGAAGATACAAAGTTCATAGGCAGAGCATCATGGGCAGCCTTATTCCAAGTTTATGTGTACGTTCAAGTGCTTGTCTAAGTGTTGTGACTAGGCCATAAAAAGGGTATCCACATCCCCATGATTCAAACTGTTCATGCCCAGCCTGGGACTTGGGAATACTTCCAGCCCCAAGTTGACCATTTCCATTACATGATCACCCCATCTTCACACCTGTCTGGTAGGAAGTAGCCAGAATGGCCCTTACCCCTTTTCCTACAGGATTGTGGAATGGACATTGACAGAGAGGAACTGTAACAGGGAACACACCTGGCACCATATTGGACCTAGTCCTTTAGCTCTCACCTTTGTGCTCTGTTTGCTATGCTTAGTTCTGCTGGCTCTGCACCTCCTAAAAGAATGATACCTATAGCCAGAAATATACATAGCAGCCCTTTCTCAAGGCTCTGCCTCTCAGGCTTGACCCTTAAAGGTGTAACACTTTTCCATTCATATAGAGATAAAAAGATACAGAACAGAGAATAACAGTTGTCTTGGAGGAACATTGTAACAAGACCTACCCGGCCAGCTGTAAGAACAAAGGATTATCACATCCCTTCCAGGGTCTGGCCAGCACCAAGAAGTCTGCAATAACCAGCCACACTCCATCTGCTTTTAGTATAAAAGGACTCGAGTCCTCACTCAGGTAAGAAGGTTCTTTGGCACACTGGTCACCCATCTTCTTGGTCCACTGGCTTTCCAAATGAAGCCGTTATTCCTTGTCTCCACACCTCGTCTCTCAATTTATTGGCCTTTCATGTGGGGAGTGGGCTTCCCTGGTGACTCAGATGGTAAAGAATCTGCCTGCAATGCCAGAGACTTGGGTTCGATCCCTGGGTTGAGAAGATCCCCTGGAGAAGGGAACGGCAGCCCACTCCAGTATTCTTGCCTGGAGAATCCCATGGACAGAGGCTACAGTCTATGGGGTCACAAAGAGTTGAACATGACTGAGCGACTAACACTTTCACTTTTTTTTCACTTTCATGTGGGGAGCAGTATAAACTTGGGCTCAGGAACAGGGTAAAGGAAGCTTTAACCTTATTGTGGTAAATATTTTACAATTTATACTTGTATCAAATCATCACATAGCAAGAGTAACTTACACATTAACACTTAAACTTATGTAATATTGTATGTCAGTTATATTCAATAAAGCTGGAAATAAATATTGGGAAAAAATTTTTAAGCAAAAAGAAAATGTGTCTGTCATTCTCCAGGAGCCTCCTTTGGGTCGAAATATTTCTAAACCTCAACAGAATCAGGCAGAAGTTCTACAGGCTCATTTGCAAATTGAAGCACAAGTGTCCCTTTATTCCAAAATGAGTTTTCATTTGCAGGCTCTTACAATTGATGCTTTTGAACTGTGGTGTTGGAGAAGACTCTTGAGAATCCCTTGGACTGCAAGGAGATCCAACCAGTCCATTCTAAAGGAGATCAATCGTGGGTGTTCATTGGAAGGACTGATGCTAAAGCTGAAACTCCAATACTTTGGCCACCTCATGCGACGAGTTGACTCACTGGAAAAGACTCTGATGCTGGGAAAGGTTGGGGGTGGGAGGAGAAGGGGACGACAGAGAATGAGATGGCTGGATGGCATCACCGACTCTGTGGACATGAGTTTGAGTGAACTCTGAGAGTTGGTGATCGACAGGGAGGCCTGGCGTGCTGTGATTCGTGGGGTCGCGGAGAGTCGGACACGACTGAGCGACTGAACTGAACTGAACTGAAATAGTGTTTGGTAACCACCGCTATTCTGCATTGTGCTTTTGTACCTGTGCCACACATCACCAGCCTGACTCACTTGTTTGTGCACTGATTTATTAGGTATTTGTTTGTTAAATAAGTTTTTTTTTTGGCAGTGTTGGGTTTTTGTTGCTGGACTCAGGCTTTTCTCTAGTTTTGGAGCATAGGCTCTAGGGCTCAGAGGCTTCAGTAGTTGTGGCACACGGGCTTAGCTGTTCTGCGGCATGTGGGATCTTCCTGGACCAGGGATCAAACCTGTGTCCTCTGCTTTGGCAGGCAAATTCTTAACCACAGGGCCACCAGAGAGTCCCTCAATTATTTATTAAGCACATCCTGCATGCCATACCCGGTGCACAGGACTGGTTATTTGTTTGTAACGTGAACAGGACAGGGTCTTTACCTGATCCCTCTGTGGTCTTGATCTGGGTTTGCCTTCCACACTCCAAGGTGGCAGACAGAGACCACGCTGGGATGACTGAGCGGTCAGTCATTATCCAGAGGGCAGAGGAGGGTCTGTCTGGCCTCTGTCCACCTAGTGCTGTGCCCCCCTCCTGGGGTCTCCATCTCTCCCCAGCAACTCCCCGAGGCCCAGAGCTTCAAGTTGGACAGCCAGTCAGCACACAGCACAGCCCATCAGGCAGCCCCTGGCTGTGGGATACTGCTCAGTTTTACTCAAAGAGCATGGCTTTGATAACCAAAGAAATCTGCAGCAGCTGCGTTCTTGGGAGGGAGTGGTATGTACAGCTGAAACTGGCAAGCCTTTAAGTTACCGTTTGGCAAAGAGCTTGCAGACCCACAATGCCTGGGAGTCACAGTGACCTAGTTCAGATCCCGACCCTGCCACTCAAGCTGTCTGACCTTGGTACAGTTATTTCTCTGAGCCCGAGTTTCCTCATTGTGAAAGACTAATTACCCGTAAGTCAAAGACAGTGTGAGGATTAGCAGTGACATGTAAAGCATGTCATGTGGTGCTTGGAACATTGTGGGCCCTCAGGAAATGAAGAATTACCATTCAAGGCGAGAAGGTCCCAAACAGGGTAATAAAACATCTGCATTCAGGGGACTCACGGAGAAAGGAACATTCTAAGAGGTTCTGGTGGAACCGTTCACCTGGGAGGACAGGCCAGAAAGACCAAGTTGTAGAGAGTCAAGAGGGTGGGTGATGGGCCTCACATACTGGGGGGCCGCTCAACGTGCCGCCTTCTCTTGGGGTCTCTGGGACTTCGAACACTAATGCCTATCCCCTTAAAATTGGCAATCCTCTTCTCACTGCCTGTGATCCTATTCCATCCCAGCTGCTCCCTTGATAAGGATTCTTGAGTGAAAGTGGGTTGCAAGGGACTTACAGGATCTGGGCCTGGGCTGGTTGAGTCTGTGCAGGGATCCAGGAGGCAGAGTCAGTTCTGGATTGGCTGCTGCCAAGAAGCAGGGGAATTCGGTGATTTGGAATCTAATAAATTTTACCTGGGACATGGGAGTATGGGAATGGGCTAGAGTTGTCCCTGGTAACGGGGCAACAGTCACCAACATTGGTCCAGAGGTATATGTGGGAGGGTGGGGCTAGTCTTTTTGTTATTGTGGAGAGACCCTGTCTGAGCAGCTTTGATATACAGATGAGAACTTAACAGTCAGGCAGCCAACAGCGGAGTTTTCCCTCTTGTATTAGGGAATCCAATATGGTGCAGCCCACAGAATGGGGACAGTGAGAAGAATGGCCGTGACTGCATGTGCAGCTCAGTCCACGGTTTACAAAGCTCTCCCACAGGAATTCTCTTTCAGGGCAGGAAACTGAAATCCATGGAGGTTAGAGTAACTCCAGGCATTCAGCTGGTAGGTAGAGGGGTAGTGGATAGGAAGTCCATCCCAGGTCAGAAATTTACATACATGCAGTGTCTTGACTGTTTCTCTGCAGATTACCAAACCCAAAGTGGGCCGACTCAGAGTGGAGAACCATCTCTCCTTCCTAAAGGGCTTTCCTCCTGGCCTTGAGGGAACAGCAGGTGAGGGGGGAATGGAAAATGGAGGGGTTGGTGATGGGGTGGGGGGAGCGGGTTGGTGAACTGTGTGCTCGGTGGCTCAGTCACGTCCAACTCTTTGCAGCCCTGTGGACTGTAGCCCACCAGGCTCCTATGCTCCTTGAAATTTTCCGGGCAAGAATACTGGAATGAGTTGCCATTTCCTACTCTAAGGGATCTTCCCGAGCCAAGGGTCGAACCTGGGTCTCCTGCATTGGCAAGAGGATTCTTGACCACTAACACCTCCTGGGGTGGTTGGCGAATCATTTCCTAAGTGAAAGCCTTGGGACTCCACCTTGTGGTTGTTACATGAACTGCTGGCCCAGGCCTGGCTGAGGCATGTGTGGGCAGCAAGGTCTCCCCCGGGGCTCGGCACATCATAGTCAGGGGCTCATTCGACCCTCAGCCTGTTGACCTGAGAGCTGTGTGTACTCAGCCCATCATACAGATGATAAAACAGAGCTGAAGTCAGAGTTTACCCAGGAAAAGAGTGTTAAATCTGGGCATTTAAGCCTGGCCTTGTCCAGTCATGGAGCTGCGGGTACAGCACAGACTCCCCTTCCCAGTTATGATTGTAACAGCTGTTTAAAGTCAGACCACCAGCTAGGCTGTGAAACTGAGGAGTCATTTTTGGAATTGATAAAAGGCTTCCTAATTTCATAAAGTGATGTCACACTATTTCTTATATTCCTCACAGAACCCCAGAAAGCAGGTTCATGAGGCATGCTTACCTCCACTTTACAACCAAGGAAACAGAGGTGCAGAGAAAATAACAGGTAAGACATCATCATCATCATCCTAGTTATTAATGTGTACCCCGAGCCAAGCCCTGTGCCGAGTGCTTTGTGGTGGTTACCTTGTCTGTATGCAAAGAGCGGGTTCTGTTCCCATTTTACAGAGGAGGATGCAAAGGCCCAGAAAAGGGCACAGTTCGGGACCCTGAGCTGCAGTCTCACTTTGGACTCTGAGCTCTTGCTTAGCGCCCTGTACTGACTCGTGACTCTCTTTGGGCCACAGGTCTGGTGAAAGATGAGCAGGAACTGGGTACTCTCTTCTCTGATGCCCTGTGCAGTGTTCTTTCTACTGCACCACACTGGCTCTGATGTCCTCTTTCAGCACCTGCAGGTAATAATACACTTGGAAACTTAAAAAGAGACCAGTTACATTCAGTTCTCTGGGGAGACAAAAATGTTGGCAAGCTGATTGAGGGCAGATTCAAGGTCCTGGGGATGGGTATTTGATGGGTGCATTGCCAGAGGTGGAGGTCAAGGCTGCACTCCAGGCCAAGCTCACAACTTAGCCTGATTGCATGTCCTGAGGATTCTTCTAAAGCTTCTCTGGCAGGTGGCAGAAGCCAGTGCTGGTGGGTCAGTCTCTCCCGGGAGTCGTGGTTTCAAAATTGCAGTGTCTGGAGCTGCACTGGCCAGGGTAGTGGTCACGGGCCACATGTGGCTATGGACCACTGGAGATGTGGCTAGTCCTAATTGCACTGGCATGTAAGTATAAAATATTTACCAGGCTTTTGAACACTTAGCATGAAAAAAAAAAAAGAATGTTCCCTATCTCATTCATAATTTTTATATTAATTGCATGTTCAAATGATAATATTTTAGAGGTATGGAGTTTAATAAAATGTTTTAACAGCAGTAATTTTACCTGTTTCTCCTTACTTTTAAAATCACTACTAGGAAATTATGTAGGTGGCTATTGCTGTTGGACAGTATTGGGAGGCACTGATCTAGAGCTTTTGGTCACTTACGACATACAGTGGAAGCCAGACACCCCTCGGAGCTGTCCCACAGTGCAGCCCGCTTGTCCGACTCTCTGTGAGGTTTTGGAGTTGGCCAGTGGTGGAGTGGGAGTGAGGGAGAGGTGACCTCAAGGCTTTGCCTCTCTGCCAAATGGGCACACGGAAAAGTTTCTGCAGCCTGGCGACAGGGGAACGGAAGAGCAGCCCATTTTCTGTGTGAACCACACGTCTTACTTTGGCCAGGATCCCTTGGTTTAAACTCCTGTTACACTACACGTCAGCAGCTATGAACTCACTTCAGTTCCTCAGACTCCAAGCTTTCCTGGTCTTGGCCCTTTCCTTCCGTTCCTCCCTCCCTCCTCTCTCGCTCTCCTTGCTCCCCTCCTCTCCTTCCCTGGCTATCTCTTTAGATGGCAAGCGGCCCTCTCAGCTGCACTAAGTGCCCCACCCTGTCAGTTCAGTCCTTGACTCCATCTTCAGAGGGCTAGTCCCACTTTACCAGCACCCTCTTGAATGTGGAGCATGTTTGACGTCTGTCTCCTCAGTCAACAGAGGCATCGTGAGGGCAGGGACTGTGCTTATCTACTGCTGTGTCCTGGTGCCAACATGGTCCCCGTGTAACAGGGAAGAACAAATCTGACTCCATATCAGATCTGTTTCGCCTAACCTTTGTATTCTCTTGCTTTGCTTCCAGTCAAGAATGTTGCCTATAGCCTGAAATACGCAGGAGAGCCCATTCTCAAGCTTCTGACCTTACAGACATAACACTTTGCCATTCCTCTAGAGGTAAAAAGTTGCAGAACAGAGAACAGCATTTGTCTTGTTGGAGGTTTACAGGAACCTTGTGTTCTGACCTATGCAGACAGCTGCACCTTTACCTCGTCATCGCTTCCTGCGGAAGCCGCCACCAGAGGGCGCCACGGTCACAAGGCCAGCTTGGAAGGGCCGCCACCGCCCACAGCCACCAGGTGGTGAGTGCCTGGCGGGGGGCGGGGCAGAAGCTGGGCCTGGAGAGCCCCCACACCTGGGGCCTTCCTCCTCACCGAGGGCTGGGCCCCTCTTCCAGGGTCTATCTCAGAGGGGCTGTGGTCACCCAGTCAAGCACAGCTCAGCACTCTTCTTTGGGAGATCCCAGGCTTCTCGGGCAACAGTATCCAAGTCCTAAAAATGTCAGAGTATTTGTGCTTGTCTTGGGGACCCCCCTCAGGGTGAACGGGAAGTGATGACAGGGACCAGATGGCTGCTGGGCGCAGGCACTGGGTGCAGGGAACTCAACCTCGGGGCTCCTTCCCCCCAGACAGGAGAGTATGGACCCCAGAAAGGTCCAGAAACCGGGCAGGGCCAGGCGGACTCAGCAGTCACCCAGCAGGTGTCACCGTCCCTCCTCTCCAGGCCGAGCCCCCGGGGCTGCACCCTGTTCTGAGTCCCCACTCACCTCCCCCGCTTCTCAGGGAGAAGGAGCCAGGGAGGAGAGTGGAGACAGGTGCGGAGACAGACACACACACAGACAGGCTGGCAGAAGGTAAGTGTGCTGGGCGGGAGCGAGAAGGAGAGGAAGCCCCGGCATCAGGAGAGAACACTTGGCTTGAAAGGACTTCTGGGAGAAAGACTGAAAAGGATGGTCTGAGGGAGCATTCAGGAGATCAGGTAATGTATTCACCGAGCACCCTCCTGCCCCCACACTCAGAAGCCTTTTGCAGGCAGACCTGAAGCCATGCGCCTCTTTTATCCTGATGGATGCACGCCTCAAGGCCTGCTCAGCTAGGCTTCCACCTCACACCAAAGCACACAGAAACGACAGTGACATTGACTTACCCAGTTTACCAAAAACAAGGAAAATGGTAAAGCAGGAGTGTGAACAAGGAATCTGCGAAGACATGGGTGGGCAGGGTGGGGAGGGAGCAGAGATCGGATGAGAGAGGAGGGACACAGAAGTTCAAAGGCTCGGCAGGGAGGAGAAGGATGAGGTCCTGAGGCCCGCCAGGCCACTCTCCGGGGCTCTGGGGAACATCCAGAGGCCACTCACGTTCAGGGCACAGGGCGAGGCCGCTGGCCAAGGGGACCCGGTCTCAATCCTGTAACTGAATGGATTTTTCCCTGGAGGCCACCATGGAAAAGCTGCCTGGTTCACTTCAAGAGTTCCTTGAATTCAGCTGTGCGCCTGGACCCCCCATCGCCAGGGTGGTCTTTGGAGACACCACACTGTGGGTGACTGGGGCTCAGAAGGGCTCCTGCTCAGGCGACATGTGGGCTGGGGGAACAGTCAGGCAGACCTTCAGAAAGGCAGGCAGCTGGCACACGCAGCGTTCGTGAAACTGCCCATTCTTCTCTGTCGCTACTGGCAGCTGCTTTTCCACTGACCCTTCATTTGCCAGGTGACCAATTCTGAACAACACGTCTGGGGTGCACAGGTTGATGCTGTATCTCACGGATGATGTCATCTGGGACCTCGCTGTGACCAAAGGGCACCCACTGTGTGCTCCCTGCTTGTGAGTCAGAGCCATACGTAAGATGACCGTCCGGGGCCATGGACAGCTATTTTCGAAATGCTTTTGAGTCATTCTTTCAGCCCTGCCTCTGTGTGTGAGAAGCAGGGGTGGCTGGAGAGCTGAGCCCACACATGTATGCCCGTTTCCCACTCAGCATGATGAAATGGTGAGTCCACATCCTCCCTAGGGCCTCTCCAGGCTATACACAGAGTGTGCTTGCCTGCTTTTCGCCTGTTCTAGCAGATTTACGGAGCCCTGAGCTGAGGCTGGGGGTAGGACGGGGGTGCAGAACTTTGAATCCCAAAGGTTCAGTCTGGAGTCTCTGCCTTCCAGAGACTATGCCTACATCAAATCCTGGAAGGGATGAAAGACAGTGGGTTGAGGAAAAGAAAGAAAAAGGTAGAGAAAAAAATACAAAGTAGGAAGAGTGTTTCCAGGTAATATAGTCAATGAGAAAGCCTAGGGGCACCCTTCTGGTTCAGACTACCTAAGAAACTGGATGATTGTTTTAAAACACCTTTTAAAATAAATGACTGATGTGGCAGAAAAGCGCAGAAAGATCTCAGAGACTGGGATGCAAATTCAGAAAAGTGAGGAAAACCAGAGCCTGCATCGCCCTGGGCACCCTGGGGCCCCTCAGGTCGGGAGCCTGGTCCTCATGTGCTGTGCCCCTGCAGTGAGGAGACAGGAGACAAGGCTGGGCAGGGAAGGAGGGCGTCTGTCTGAGGCCCACGCAGAGCCAGATTCCTCAAAGGACAGCCCCCGCAGCGCCTGTCTCAGGGAAGGAGGGCGTCTGTCTGAGGCCCACGCAGAGCCAGATTCCTCAAAGGACAGCCCCTGCAGCGCCTGTCTCAGCCCCGCCCCCAGAAAGCAGAGGCGGAGGCAGGAAGCCTGTGTAGTGCCATAGTGGGATGTGTGAGTCAAGGGAGCGGAGTGAAGGGAAGAGGGAAATGAGGCTGGGAGAGGAAGAACAGTACACAGTGGTTTATTCCTGAGCTGGCCACAGCTTCACGAGAGAGTGCACTGGTCACCAGGTCACGTGGGACCTCTCCCAGAGACACGGGGAGCCGCTGCCTCTTAGAACAGTCCCCTGCAGGGGAAAAGGGCAAGCAGTTTAATCCTCTCTTTCTCTTAAGTCTCTCTGGTCCACGTTTTGCCCCTGGGGCATTCACTTCCCTGCATTTCTAGGTCGTGTAACCTGGGCTCTCTGGGCAGCCACTGGGACAGCCAGAGGCTCCGTGGGTACAGGCAGGTCAGACCTCAAAGCACAGCTGTCACCTCTGCGGGTGCAGTGGACATGACAGAGGCTGCCCTACAGCCATCACCTAATCCCTGGGGATGCTGACACACTGGGACACTCCAACTGGGAAGCAGTCAGTGTTCGGAAGGCCAGCAGTGCTGAGCAGTCTTTGAAGGCACATAAACTGGGTCAAGTATGGAATCTCTACTGAATCAGGTAGTTGATTTATAAAGGGCTATTTAGGGACTTCCCTGGTGGTCCAGTGGCTAAGACTCCACGCTCCCAACACAAGGAGCCCGGCTTGGATCCCTGGTCAGGGAACTAGATCCCATGTGCCTCAACTAAAGGTCCCGTGTGCCCCAGTGAAGATCTGGTGCAGCCAAAAATTTTTTTAAAGGTGGGGCTGTTTACAAAGATATGGGCAAATAGCACCACAGGGCCTAATGCAGCAACCTCTTCCCCACAGCTTAATGGCAAAATGAACTGCTACCACTTTTAGGCTTAAAAGGACCAAGGGAAGGAGAGGTTTCCCGAACTGGAAGCAGAGAGTCGGGCACAGCAGATTAGGGATCTTGCTGGGAGAACCCTAGTCAAGCCAAGGCAACATCACAGGAAGGGCTACAGAGGGCTACATACCTGATGTGGTGAAAATAGATCCAAATAGGCAGAGCAGGGTGGAAAAGGTAGAATTTTAGGTAAAATTCCAAGTAATATGAGTTCACAATCCAAAATCCAAGCAAATGGGAAATCCAAACATACAAGGAACTGAGTCAGCAACAATCAGAATTAACCAAAAACATCAAACCTCGAGACCAAACCCATGAGGACTTTGGATACAGAAATTGTAAATAAAGACTAAAACTAATATATTAATGTATTTCAAGAAATAAAAATGGTGGAATATGATGAAATAACAAGGCTGTGGACATTAGTTTTTGTGACATTAAAAACAGTAGATATTCTGGAAATAAATACAAAATGACTTAAAGTGCAAAATGCAACAGATGAATTAAGGTTAAACTCAGGAGAAGAAGAATGTGTGAACTTTAAGAAAGCTCTGAAGATACTACCAGAATGCACTGCAAGACAAAAGGGTAGAAAAAATTAAAGACGGTTAGGAGGCTAGGATCACGGGATGAGGAGGTATGAGTCTGTGTCTAACCAAAGTCTCAGAAGACTGTGATGAGTAAACTCGAGGATGGTCCAATGATCCCCTCAGCTGCTATTCACCCTTGTATGATCCCCTCCTCTTGAACTGGGCAGGACCTGCAACTCGATTCTAACCATGGGATGCGTACACGATAAAGGTGATGGCGTATCATTTCTGTGAATTACGTCACGTTAGATTGTCTTCTTGCTAGCAGATTCTCAATAGACTCTACTCACAGGGTCTTGTCAGGAACAGAGGATGGTGCATCTTGCAAACTTGTCATAGTCTGTGGTTGAAAGAAGTTCAAGGATAGGATAAGGTGAAAAGAACCTCAATTTAAAGATGTGATGGTAGCTAGTTCTCAGTGGGGAGAGGACAGCACAAGACGTGGCTAAGATGTCCAGTGCCATCTGTAGAACGTTTAGGAGCCATGAGCAAGTGATTGAAAAGGACAAAAAGGTCACCCTCTGAAATAGGGTCTGAAGAGGAACAGCACGTGGTGCTAGGCCTGAGGTTTCCAAGGCTAGGCGCGCACACAAACTTTCACTCTCTGGTATGAAAAACTAGTGCAGTGATGAGCTGACACCTTAGTAGCAGGTGGGATTCCACTCCATCCAGGGAAGGCAAATATTAATACCATTATGGCAGAGCGCCACTGTTGAGACCTTACGGAACCAAACTTAGGTCTGCTTGCGCATGCGCAGTAAAAGCCAACCTACTGACAACCGAACCGTGGTGAAGGCAACTGCAGAGTTTGTTTTAAGGTGCCAGACTAGGAGTCTGGGTAAGCTAATGCTCAAAAAACACTGAACTCCATGATGGGTTTCAGGGAGGGCGTTTATATAGGCCAGATGAGGGAAGGGAATTGAAGTGCATGTGTTCAGCTCTTGCACAGTTTTCAGATTGTCTGATGGTGAGGTAACAGGGCAGTGTCACAGGGGCTAACATTATCAATCCTCAGGCTCCAGAAAGTCTGGGGGCTACATGCTCATGGTCATCAAGCAGTTAACTGTTTCCATTTGGTGGGGGTTTAAGCATCTGTAAAACAACTCAGGAAATTTGCAGCAGATACTGTTATCTAGGTACTTCAGAGAGTAACTATAGCAGAGGACTTGGGGGGAAGGATCTGTCCTGGAAAAACCCCACAGGGTTCTGCTTGGTTACAGAAATAATACAGTTTAAAAAAGCAAAATCTTTTTCCAGCCCGGAAAACCTCTCCACAAAGGCAGCAGAGGAAGAAAACACTTTTATTATTGAATATATATACTATATTAAACCAGAATGTGCATTTATATTATATATATATATATATATATATACTATATTAAGTCAGAATGTGATCGCATCGCAGGCAATCTGCTCAGAGATGGCAAAGATGGAACGGACTCACACCCCTTTATTTAGCCAAGCAGATACAGCCCCTTATGTACACGCTCTCGAGATGAACAGTAACTAGTCCCCGAGTAAGAGAACTCATCAGCACCTTTTGTCACACGTAGGCTCCACATTTACCCAAGTACTTGGGGGGACTCCTTGTGTTGGCCTTAATCAGAGGAGAAACAAGCTTCTCATTGTACAAACAAGGGGCCACCAGTTAGGCTCTTATCCTTCCATGGAAACAGGGGTACAGTTTGCTCTTTAGAAAGATGTCCTTAGGAAATGATCCTCAGTTATGAGGTCATTATAAAGATTTATGCACATTTGAGTAGGACAGAGAAATTCTGAAACAAAAAGGGAGAGAGGAGAAAAGTCTCTTCCCTTCTTTGCAATAAGGAGGGTTAACTCTCTATTTTTATTCTGTATTTGCTCTTACGCCATCCAGTATATTTTCTATGGCCATTTTCCCCTCACAGTTGACAATATATATTTTGATTTATTAATGTATTAATTTAATAAATTTAATTATTATTAAATTAATTATTAATTTATTAATGGTCTAAGAATCCTTCAGTTCAGTTCAGTCGCTCAGTCATGTCCGACTCTTTGCGACCCCATGAGCCACAGCACGCCAGGCCTCCCTGTCCATCACCAACTCCCGGAGTTCACTCAAACTCACGTCCATCGAGTTGGTGATGCCATCCAGCTATCTCATTCTCTGTCGTCCCCGTCTCCTCCTACCACCAATCCCTCCTAGCATCAGATTCTTTTCCAGTGAGTCAACTCATTGCATGAGATGGCCAAAGTATTGGAGTTTCAGCTTTAGCATCAGTCCTTCCAATGAACACCCAGGATTGATCTCCTTTAGAATGGACTGGTTGGATTTCCTTGCAGTCCAAGGCACTCTCAAGAGTCTTCTCCAGCACCACAGTTCAAAAGCATCAATTCTTTGGTGATCAGCTTTCTTCACAGTCCAACTCTCACATCCATACATGACCACGGGAAAAACCATAGCCTTGACTAGACGGACCTTTGTTGGCAAAGTAATGTCTCTGTTTTTTAATATGCTATCTAGGTTGGTCAGAACTTTCCTTCCAAGGAGTAAGCGTCTTTTAATTTCATGGCTGCAATCAGCATCCGCAGTGATTTTGGAGCCCCCAAAAATAAAGTCTGACCCTGTTTCCACTGTTTCCCCATTTATTTTCCATGAAGTGATGGGACCAGATGCCATGATCTTCGTTTTCTGAATGTTGAGCTTCAAGCCAACCTTTTCACTCTCCTCTTTCACTTTGATCAAGAGGCCTTTGAGTTCCTCTTCACTTTCTGCCATAAGGGTGGTGTCATCTGCATATCTGAGGTTATTGATATTTCTCCTGGCAATCTTGATTCCAGTTTGTGCTTCTTCCAGCCCAGCGTTCCTCATGATGTACTCTGCATATAAGTTAAATAAGCAGGGTGACAATATACAACCTTGACGTACTCCTTTTCCTATTTGGAACCAGTCTGTTGTTCCATGTCCAGTTCTGACTGTTGCTTCCTGACCTGCATACAGGTTTCTCAACAGGCAGGTCAGGTGGTCTCTTTAGGAGATGTTTAAACGTGTTTTTAAAATGCATGTTCAAGTGGGGTTTTTTTTACATTATTTACAGTAGAAAAAAGTTGAAATCAACCCAAATTCTAAAATAAGAAAGCAGATAAAAAAAAATTAGAGACTTCTATATGATGAGGTATTATGCAATAAGTGTCTGTTAAGAGGAAATTTTCAATGGGATGAAAAAAAAACCCTCGGACTTAGAAGCCTACATACAGTGTGTTGTAAACTCTGAGGACCTAGGAGCCATCTTTCTGAAATGTTCTGTGAGGTTAAAGCAGTCAGGAGGGGAAGAGGACCAAATCCTCAACCTTCTCAACAGCAGATCAACAGACAATAAAAGTTACAAACTGAGAAATGGTAGGGTAAGCCTTTGCGACCCCATGGGCTGTAGCCCACCAGGCTCCTCTGTCCATGGGATTTTCCAGGCAAGAATACTGGAGTGGGTTGCCAGTTTCTTCTCCACGGGATCTCAACCTAGGGATCCAACCTGGGTCTCCCACATTGCAGGCAGATTCTTTACTATCTGAGCCACCCGGGAAGCCCCAGGATAAGCCTACTATTTAGAAATTTTGAAGGTAAATACCAGAGGGGGAAAGGAATGCAAAGTATTTGTTGTGATCTTTTTCTGGAGTGTGGAGCTAGTATGGGGGTTGGGGATGAGGGACAGGTATATGGACAGCTATATTTTGTTATAAATTTTGAATATTGTCTACATTTGTGGCATTATTACAGAGCTAAAGGCGCTTCCCAAGTGGTGCAGTGGTAAAGAATCCTACAATGCAGGAGACACAAGAAACGCAGGTTCAGTCCCTGAGTCAGGAAGATCCCCTGGAGTAGAAAATGGCAACACACTCCAGTATCCTGGCTTGGAAAATTCCATGGACAGAAGAGCCTGGCAGGTTACAGTCCATGGGGTCTCAAAGAGTCAGACGTGACTTGGTGCGTGTGCTCACACACACATACACACAGAGGGCTAAAAGTAAAAATTAAGTACAATTTTTAAATCTCTTGCATATCACTCTTCCCACCCCACCCTAGAAAAAAGCATATGAACTTTTCCATATTTCATAGGTCAAATAACTATTTTTATTTCTGTTCTGATGTTTATCTGGAAATAAAACTATTTTGATGTTCTCAATGAACCCTCTGACTCATACCAAGAGAGGTATTAGCATTTATGACCTCAGAGATTTCTACATCTCTCCTGCTCACGCGAAGGGCTTTGTGGTCCTTCTCTTCCCTTGAATTTCCCACCTCCTGGCAGTTATCAGGGGCTGGAGAGAAAGCCTATTTCACACCAGATGGTGGGCAATGTTTTGGTAAGGGTGTGGAGATATGACTTAGTTATAAAGGGGTTGGTTAGGTAGGGTTGTCATCTGTGGCAGGTTCGCAGGTATTCCCTGAAACCTGACATTTTCACAGCGTTCTGGTGCCTCAATTTACCTGATTTTATCATTTATTAGCTCTGAGACCTCAGACAAGCTATTTAGCTGATATAAGCTTCTGTTGCCGCATTAACAAAATGGGAATAATAACAGAAACTCTCTTTCTTAGAGTTTTGGTGAGAATTAAATGGGCTACTGTATGTGACCATGTATGTAGTGTACTGACGTGGAGTAGTCAGTACATTAGCTTTAACAGCAATGTTCCCTGCACGCCATAAGTTAGCATAAATAGTACTAAGAATAACAATTTACTGTGTGTGTATTTGTGTTGTATATTTGATTTTTCTTGAGACTTTCTCTGATCCTTGGGTTAATCAGAAGTGTGTTGTTTCCTTTCCATGTATTTGGAAATCTTTCTTTTACCGATTTCTAGTTAAGTTCCATTATGGTCAGAGAGTACACTGTATATGATTTAAATTCTTTTAAATGTGTTGAAGTTTATTTTATTCACAAGGTTATAGTCTCTGTTAGTATTTGATCTCTGAACTTTTAAAAGAATGTATATCCTGCTATTGTTGTGTGTTCTATAAATGACAATGAGTTTCTGTTAGTTGATGGTGGAGTTGAGCTCTTACAGATCCTGATTTTCATCCATTGTTGAGGGAGGGTTGTTAAAGTCCACAATTATCAGTGTTGTTTTTTTAAAGACTTATTTATTATTTTTGGCTGTGCTGGGTCTTCGTTGCTGCACAGGCTTTTCAATCCAGTTGCTGAGAGCAGGGCCTCATCTGTAGTTGCGGTGTGCCGGCTTCTCATTGCGGTGGCTTCTCTTGCTGTGGAGCACAGGCTCTCGGGCGTATGGGCTTCTTTAGCTGTGGCTCATGGGCTCAGTAATTGTGTCCCAGTCTCTAGAGCACAGGCTCAATGATTATGGCACATGGGCTTAGTTGCTCCAAAGCATATGGGATCTTCTGAGCCAGAGATTGAACCTGCGTCTCCTGCATTGGCAGGCAGATTCTTTACTGCTGAGCCACCAGGGAGGCCCCACAATTATCATTGTTATGTGTCTTTTTCTCCTTTAGTTCTATCGGGTTTTGCTTTATATGTTTTTCAGCTCTGTTGACTGGCACATACACATTTACAGATGCTATGTCTTCTTGGTGGATTGACCTTTTTATCATAGCATCATCGTAAATTAGGATTTAGAAGAGCTCGACTCTTTTATAGTAACAGGAAGTGTGAAGTGAAAGTCACTCAGTCATGTCCGACCCTTTGCGACCCCATGGGCTATACAGTCCATGGGATTCTCCCCGGCCAGAATACTGGGGTGGGTAGCCTTTCCCTTCTCCAGGGGATCTTCCCAACCCAGGGATCAAACCCAGGTCTCCCACATTGCAGGCGAATTCTTTACCAGCTGAGCCACAGGGGAAGCCCATTATAACAGGAAGGAGATCCTAAAAGAGAAGGATGGTTAATAAGCAGTGGGTGCTTTTTATGTGCCCAACTGCCTAAGACACAGCCGTGAACTCATTTTGCAGGTAAAGAACCTGTGTACTGGGTCCAAGTTCCACAGGTGGGATGTGGCTGAGCTGGGATTCAAGCCCAGGTTGAGAGCACCCAAAGCTACCACTGTTCATTCCCGTCTCTTCTTTTCCACTTGTCTCTTTCCAGTCACTGATTTCTGTGAAACCTATGTCCTTTCAAGGCCTGTCCCTTGGCAGCTGTTTCACAGCGAGACAGTGGAAGGTGGAAGTCAGAGGGACCCACGCTGGAGCCACGCTGCCAGATTCCAAATCCTGTCCGGATTAGCCAGGTGACCTCAGCATGTTACTCAACTTCTTCTTTTTATTCTTCACTTATAAAATGGGCACAATACTGGACTTGCTTCATAGAGCTGCTAGAAAATTGAGTAAACTGATATTTGTAAAGCTCCTAGAACAATGCCTGATAAAATAAGTATTCATGAAAAAAAAAAAGTATTCATGAAGTCCTTGCTATTATTCTTCCCACACCATTACATAAATGGTTTCTTTTCATGGAACTCTTTCCCCATTGTCAACTGTATTCAAGATTTTTTTTTTAAACATTTATCTTGTGGCTTAGAGTGCCCCTGGCCCACTGTCACTAGTCTTCAGGTATGTATGTATCCAATTTAAAAAATGTGTACTGGACTGAGCAGGAAGCCTGGACTCTCACAGGTGCTTAGTAAATGAGTGCAGTTTTGAGCTGTTAGGAGAAAGGATTCCCTTTAACCCTCAGAAGAGTTCTATAAGGCAAATCCATATTTGTTATTCCTACTTTACAAGTAAGAAATGTGAGGAAAGAGGAAGTTGAATAATTTTGCCCCAGAGCATGTGGCTAATCATAGATAGGTTTTTAAAAAATATTTATTTATTTTCGGCTGTGCTGGGCTTTCGTTGCTACACAGGCTTTTCTCTAGTCGTGGTGACTGGAGGCTACTCTCTAGTTTCGGTGTGTGGGCTTCTCACTGTGGTGGCTTCTCTTGTTGCGGAGCATGGGCTCTAGACCCCACGGCCTTCAGTACTTGCAGCATGCGCTCAGTAGTTGTGGCTCCCGGGCTCTAGAGCATACTCTCAGTAGTTGGAGTGCATGGGCTTAGTTGCTCCATGGCATGTCCGATCTTCCCAGATCAGGGATCAAACCCGTGTCTCCTACCGCGACAGGCAGACTGTTTACCCCGGAGCCATGAGAGAAGCCCATACCTAGGGTTTTGAATCAGGCTGTTGCTCCAGCGTGTGTCCCTTCACCTCTGCCTTACTCTTCTCCCAGGAAAACAGCTTGTGCAGGAAGGACCAGAAAATGGACGGTGTTACCAGAGTGGAAATTGTTCAAGGAATGAGTGACTGGAGAGGGCTGTGAAGCTATTACTGTAGTTCTAGTGGCAGATGCTGTGGAGTCAGATATATTTTGAAGGTTGAAGCAAGACATGCTAGTGGATTGGCTGTACAGGGTGAGGCAAAGAGAGGAGTTAATGGATTTTGATTCTTCTTGTTTTATTTTTATGGACTATAATTGCTTTACAATTTATGTTAGTTTCTGCTGCACAGTGAAGTGAATCAGCCATCAGTTCAGTTCAGTTCAGTCGCTCAGTCGTGTCCGACTCTCCGCCATGAATCACAGCACGCCAGGCCTCCCTGTTCATCACCAACTCCCGGAGTACACTCAAACTCATGTCCACAGAGTCGGTGATGCCATCCAGCCATCTCATTCTCGGTCGTCCCCTTCTCCTCCTGCCCCCAACCTTTCCCAGCATCAGAGTCTTTTCCAGTGAGTCAACTCGTCACGTGAGGTGGCCAAAGTATTGCAGTTTCAGCTTTAGCATCAGTCCCTCCAATGAACATCCAGGAATCAGCCATAGGTATACATATATCCCCTCCCTCTGGGGCCTCCCTCCCATCACTCCCCCTCCCCCCATAGAATATTACTCCACCCCTAAAAGGAACGAAATAGGGTCAATTTCAGAGAAAATAGATTCTGTTTTTCATTTGAGTATGGGAGATGCAGATGTCATTTGTCCAGAGGCGAGTCCCAGGGAGAGGGCCAGGTTTGTGGAAGGTGAATCAAGTTTTATTTGGGGGTACATTTCACATAGATGCCTCAAATGGAACTGTTGAGCAGGTGCTGTGTATATAAATCAAGTTCAAGGAAGAAATATAGGCTGGACTAGGAAAGTAAATACATCCATTACCAGTCTGTTGAAGGTATTAAAGCTGTGGGAATGAGTGACTCCCCCTAGTGGGGTTGACAGAGCAAGAGAGGTCCGTGGGCTGAACTTCCTAAAACAGACTGAACTTGAGTGAAACAGCTGTTTTGGGTGTCATTTTTTTGAGCTTAGGTGCATTCATTCCTGTATAAATCATTGCAAAATCAAATCTAGGGTAGTCCCCAGCCCCCACCCCTTGCCCCAGTGTGCAGTGACACCTCCTGGCTGCCCCCTCCTCCATTTGACCCCTCCCATTCTACAACCTCCTCTGGGAAGCCCTCCAGTTTTCCCTTCAAGACTACAGAAGAGCAGGGGTAAACCCACTGAGGCTCAGCAATAAAGAGCCTGATGTGGAGAGAGGCGATAGAACTTTGGCAACAGCTCCCAGCCTCCAAGAGCCTTCCCAGGCCTAGCTGGGGGAAGGCCATTGGACTACTCCAACAGCTGCAAACAAAGGAACTTCAGGAAATCTCAGCTGGGCTGGCATCCCCCAGTCTCTTAGCCCCAAAGCCTCTTCCAACAGTTAGAAAACCTCACTGCTGGATGGCAGAAACAGGGGCCTGGTTCTTTAGGAGCCAAGCTAATGGCAGCTGGGTGGAAGGGCTAAGAATACAGATAAAGGTTTGTCCCTTCTTTTCAGAGTTCCCCAATGCCAGAGGAATTTGCACAAAAGTACCCTCCAGTTTCCAGAAGCAGGTGAGGAAGGCAATCCAAGCCCCTCAAGGAGCTGAGCCCCCTGCAAGGGGCAGAGAGGCTGGAGGAGTTCAGTCTTGATGGAGGACAGACCCAGGGTGGTCGTTGCAGGAAGTGGGAGGATTCTCAGATTGTACGTTAGAACCTGACACCGGCAGAAGAATGCCCAGAGAGGGGGCAAGGGGCTTGTTCAAGGCCACTCAGGGCAGAGCCAAGACCCAGACACCAGTCTGTCACCCCTGGAGATCCCCCAACCCCACAAATGCCCCAGCCTGGCCTCCTACCCCCATACAACCTCTCTCTGGCTCTAGAAAGTGAGGGGGCAACACAAAGTTCTCAGCTTCCTGAGACAGGACCCCACTGTCCCAGCCAGTAGGAAGTGATGTGGGGTCCACCCTGGGGCTCTGAACCAAGGTCTCATGGGAAAGGACATGAACTTAGCCTCAGATTACTCTGATTGACTGTGCTCAGACCCTGACTGGACAGAAAATACCCTTGACACCCATTAACCACATAGAAACCCAAACCCCCGTTTGGCCAAGAGGTTCCCCCAGGCCCTGAATTGCTGGAGGATACACCCTCTTCAAGGTCTGATGGGCCAGAAGACATTCTTGGAAGCCATGATTGGTCAGGAGATGGCCTGCGTGGACACCCACTTCTCCTTTGTCTCGTGAGAGCCCCACAGGCAGGGTGGCCTAGGTCCAGGAGGGCTAGGAGAAGGTGATTCCCTACAGCTGGGCCCAGGACGAGAATACCCTCTTCTTCCTGATGAAGCGGTGGTGGTTGCCCTTCCCCTTCTGAATGTAGGTGACACAGCTGTCCAGCGCCTTAGGCGCATGGTGGCGTTAGGGCATGCGCAGTAGGCGGGGGCCGCTGCGGTGGGCGGGGCCGCTGCGGTGGGTCGGTGGGTCGGTGGGTCGGTGGGTCGGTGGGTCGGTGGGTGCGCGGGCGGGCCGGGGGGCGCCGCAGTAGGCTGGGGGCGCCATGCCGTAGCTGTGCACATGGTCACATTACTCCACCGCAGTCGCCATGGTGAACCAGCCTGTGCTCAACCACGAGTAGGACTCTTCCCTGTCCTTGCCTGTCTCACTCCGGAAGAGGTCATCAGACTGGCTTATGCAGCCAGGAGAGATGGCGTAAGCTTCCATTTTGGGGAACACCCGCTGGATGATGTGCACCAGGCTGTCCTGGGGCATCTGCCTCTTGTCTGGGAGACCCCAGAAGATGAACAGGGTTTCGGAGGCCTGGTTGATGAACTCCTCGAGTCTCCGCAGCACACGGAATACACCGGAATGGGCCGCTACGCGGAAGGTGGTCTTGTTACTCACAAGGTCTGAGTAGCCGGTAGTGGAGGTGTCGTTCATGCGGATTGTGCACTCAGCCTGCTTGACCTCAGGGGCCAGTTTGTTTCCTAGCAGGTGGCTGGAGCTCGTGACAATCACATTGGTGACACCCGGAGGGCAGTGTCTTGTGGGCTAGAATGGGGATGTAGCCGTCAGTGATGCGCCACTCCTTGAGGTTGACCAGCTGGCAGATCCGGTCCCACGGGGAGCTGTAATGAGAGACGTCACTGGCATGTTGGAGCTACAGAGGGTGAGGGTGGTGGTGAGGGTAAAGAAGATCACGAACGCTGCTGACTGCTGCTGTTTGCTGTTACTCATCTCTCTCTGGCAACTGCTGGGGCAGAGGCCGGCATCCTGCAGATGGCCCAAGGGGTAAGGGTGTGGCAGTCACACCTCCCCTGGGAGGCGCCAGCTCCCCTCAGCCCCCAAGCCCCCTCACATGGTGCCTGGAGCCCAGAGTTGAGGTCTGTGCTGCTCTGGCTGCCCAGTCACCACCGCCAAAAGAGCTGTTTTGATTGATTCTAGTTTTTCAGTGAAATAAGGGAGTACAGGGCATGCTCAGTTGCACAGTCATGTCCTACTCTGAGACTTCATGGACTGTAGCCTGCCAGGTTCCTCTGTCCATGGGATTCTCTAGGCAACAATACTGGAGTGGGTTGCCATGCCCTCCTCCAGGGGATCTTCCCAACCCAGGGATCAGATCCCAACTGGCATCTCCTGTGTCTTCTGCATTGTAGGCAAATTCTTTACCGCTGAGCCACAGGGGAAGCCACGAAGCAAGGCAATTGACTGAGAATGAGGAAGGTGTGGGGTGAAATGGTTGTTTGGAGGCTGGGAGGCCGAGTGTACAGGGACTTTGAGTAGAATAGCCTGGTAATGGAGAAAGCCTGCTTGAGTCTTGTCGTCAGGAGCTAAGTGCAACTAAGCAGCTGCTCATATGGGTGCTCAGTTGTGTCCGACTCTTCGCAACCCCGTGGACTGCATCCCACCAGGCTCCACTGTCCGTGAGATCCTCCCGACAAGAAATACTGGAGTGAGGTGCCATTTCCTCCTCCAAGGGATCTTCCCAACCCAGGGGTCAAGCCTGTGTCTCCTGCACTGGCAGGCAGATTCTTACCACTGAGCCACATGAGAAGCCCCAGGCAGGAGATAATTCATACTTCAGCCAGGAGCTACTGCGTGGAACAGACAGGTGGGCTTAGGAGCACTGAGGTTCGGTTAGGCAAATGTGAGAGAGAGAGATGGCAGGAGGGTCCGAGTCAGCCTCCTTCCTACTCCCCAGACCTTGGTCCTGTTTCCAATGCTGGTCTTGTTTTACTGGTGCCTTCCTGGTCTCTGCCCCCATCTACCTTCCTGCCCTTCACCCCTCTGGGCCTCAGCCATCCTCCTCCTCTTTCTCCCCTGACCCCTCCTTCAATTTCTCATCCTGAGAAAACCAGGCCCACAAGCCAGCTCAGCCAGAAGTGGAACCAGTACTTCAAAAGGGCACAGTAATAGTGACTTTCTCTGTTTGACAAAGACTCCTACCTGCGTGCCAGCACCAGAGCTGATTTTCTTAGAATGCAGGCTCCTTGAAGTTGGAGGAAGCAACTTGTCCACCCATCAATAAGTGTGGCCTGAGGTGTAATTATTGTTGGGCCTGTTGTGAGAGGCAAAGGTGGTCCCTGAGCTGTCCCCTCTGCTGTGTTCCGTAAGGAGCTTGTCTGGTGGAGGAGATGGACCCAGGTCCAAAGGACTCAGTTGGGATGTGTCTTGGTCTCCCTTCAGATTGAAGGATTTATTCCCCCAGCTTCTGGGAGTGCTGTCAGCAGTCTCAGGAATTGTTTAGCTAAGGTCCAGCCCGCATCCAATGACTGGTCTATACCAGGTTATAAAGGCCTGACTGTCTCAACCCCAGTTGAGGCGTCTCAGAAGGGTCATTCCAGTGACAGAGCTCCTGGGGCAGGTGGGGGTGGTGAGCTGAGGCTTTCTCAGCTTCACCTCTCCACCTCCTCAATTCTTGCCTTTCTCCTCTCCCTCCCACAGATGTTGACCTCAAGGGCACCCCTTAATCAGCATAATCACCCTCATCTCCCTCTCAGAGCTCCTTCTGGGGAACCCAACTTGCAACAGTTGAGGCCAGTAGTGACCCAAGAAAGCAGACACTAAGATGAAATTGGGTTTCTTGGCGTAGCACTAACATCACACCCGAACTCTGAAATGATCCCTTCCCTGGATTCCTCCTGTTCCACAAAATCATAATTGCACGTGTGTTTTGCCGAAAGTTTTCACTTTCGTCTCAGGTTCAAAGGATTTGTTAACAAAAGAAGCCACTCGTTCTATACGAATAAATAATGCAAATGTTTGTTAGAGGATTATCCAGCTTACTTTCAATATACTAACATTAAAAGAAAAGATAAATAGAAACAACAGAGGGTACATATGCAAGGAGATCCAACCAGTCCGTCCTAAAGGAAGCCAGTCCTGAACATTAACTGGAAGGACTGATGCTGAAGCTGAAGCTCCAGTACTTTGGCCACCAGATGTGAAGAGCCGATTCATTGGAAAAGACCCTGATGCTGGGAAAGATTGAAGGCAGGAGGAGAAGGGGACGACAGAGGATGAGATGGTTGGATGGCATCACTGACTTGATGGACATGAGTTTGAGTAAGCTCTGGGAGTTGGTGATGGACAGGGAGGCCTGGCGTGCTGCAGGCTGTGGGGTCTCAGAGTCAGACACAATTGAGCAACTGAACTGAACTGAGGGGATACATCACCAAATTGGGTTTTGACCAGCATCCAGACTCAAACAGCACTGGGAAGTCCCTGTGACACAGCACGTCTGGAGTCCCAGTTGGGAAAAGGACCTAGGCATTGTGTCCACTCTGTGGGTGAGACTTCAAAGACTGCACCTCTGGGTTCCCACTTTTAATCCCAGGACGCAAACTGATATTGTCAATCTGTGAGCAAATAGAAGCTCTGGTTTCCTGTTGGTGCTGTTTGCTTTGTCTTATAAAACTTGGAATATTGTTAAGCCCCGGACTTGGTTGGCCAGGGCACCTCCAGGGGCTCAACAGTCTCAAGATTCATCCTCTATCTGTGGTGCTTGCGCGGCTTCCACTCACAGCAAGCAGTCACTCACAGTCAGGGCAGTGTCCAGGCAGGTTAGAAGCAGGGTCAGAGGCCTGCTCTGCTTCGTCTGTGAAGCCCAAACAAGACTATTTCATTTCCCTTGCGAGGTGTCACCTTCTAGCCCAAGCCCACCTCCTTCCTCAAGTGTAAGTTGTTCCCACACTTTGTCCTCTGCTCCCCTAGCCTCCAGACCATGGCCCTGTTTCGTGAGTCAACGTGAGGACACGGGGGGTGTGTCTACTTCTGTCACGCTGCCATGTCGTATTCTGGGCAGGTCAGAACTTGAGGCTGCCAGAGCAACTGGAGAGTGGTAGCAGAAGTGCCAGGAAGGAGGAAAGGCAGAGAGCCCTGAAATCTGAGTGAAAGTCTCTTCCCGGCCTCAACCCACCACTCCGTTTTGGGCTTCTTTCTTTTGTAAAAAAAATCTCTGTATCATTTAATATGTTATGAAAACTCATCAGCATCAGTAAGAATAGAGGTACAATATCATTTTGAAGGGCTTCCCTGGTGGCTCGGACATAAAGAATCTGCCTGTAATGCAGGAGGTCTGGGTTGGATCCCCTGGAGGAGGGCATGGCAACCCACTCCAGTATTTTTGCCTGGAGAATCCCATGGACAGAGAGCCTGGTGAGCTACAGTCCTTGGAGTCACCAAGAGTCATACACGACTGAACGCCTTTCACATCATTTTGAATGCCCATGTATATTCCACTGTACAGATATACTGTAATTTAACCTTCTACTATTGGTCATTTGGAGTGTTTCCAATTGTTAAGGTTAATTTCAGGGAACGGGGGTTTGTGGGCTTTTCTTTCTTGAAGCTGAAGGAAGGGCTTCCCTAGTGGCTCAGTGGTAAAGAATCTGCCTGCCGGAGACACAGGATGGATCCCTGGTCCAGGAAGATCCCACTTGCCACAGAGAAGCTAAGCCCTTGTGCTATAGTTACTGATCCTGTGCTCTGGAGTCTGGGAGCCACTACCACTGAGTCAGTGTGCCACAGCCACTGAAATTCGCACACGCTAGCGCCCGTGCCCTGAAACAGGAGAGGCCGCTGCAGTGAGAAACCTGCACACTGCAACTGGAGAGGCCCCCGATTGCCCCAAGTAGAGAAAAGTCCGTGCAACAACAAAGACCCAGCACAACCAAAATTAATTAATTATTTAAAAACCTGAAGTGAAAGCTGCTCAGTCGTGTCCGACTCTTTGTGACCCCATGGACTATACAGTCCACGGAATTCTCCAGGCCAGAATACTGGAGTGGGTAACCTTTCCCTTCTTCAGGGGATCTTCCCAACCCCGGATTGAACTCAGGTCTCCTGTGTTGCAGGCAGAGTCTTCACCAGCGGAGCTACAAGGAAAGCCCTTAAAAAGTCTGAAGGAAGACCACTTATGATGTCATTCTGTTCCCAGCTGGAAACAGGGTTCCAGTGTTGCCAGGACTGTCCCATCTGTTTGGTTTGTCCTGCTGGCAGCCTGACAGGCTCAGAACCAGAGGGAAGGAGGGTGCCACTGCCAGGGAGGAGAAGGTCAGGTCAGGGAGACCGAAGCCTACATGCAGGATTGGCTAAAACGCCCAGTCCTGTGAACTTTGTTCACACCACCTCAGTGGCAGACAGAGATGAGGCTGACCGTTGATGCGGAGAGACAGGAAAGGGTCTTGGATTCCCAAGAAGCAAACCTGAGACAAGGGTACAAGTAGTTGATTGGGAGGTGGTTCTGATTCTGGTGGTGAAAGACTAGAAGGAAGGACCTTTGTTCTTGTCTTCTTTGAAGGAAGAATTCAGCAGAGACCAAGATTGTGAAAACATAAAGGTGTTTATAAAAAGAAGCAGAATACGTGTAAAAGAACATGCAGCTGAACTCAGAGTGAGTTATGTGCAACAGTTGCTTAAATCAAGGTAGTTTTCTGCTTCTTTTTTTCTGACCAGTCACCTTCATATCTGGTCCTGGTATGGGCATGCATCTCTCAGCCAAGATGGATTCCAGTTGACCTCTTTTCCCTCCTTTTGTCCTTCCCCTCGACTGAGGGCCTTCTCTGGGTGTGTGTTGGGCCAGGAAACCCCACAAGAATGCACCCCATCTGGGCCCAGTGCTCCTGCTGGTCTCCCATCTTGAAGCATCAGCAGGAGACCAGCTGCAGCTGCTCAGCCGGGGACCTGAGTATCTCCCACCTCAGGTCTGAAGAGAGGAACCTGACCCAGATGTTACTGAGTAGCGTCTGCTGTGAGCACCTAGGCGCTGGGAACCCTCTGAGATGGGGCCAGGACTAGGATGAGGCACTTGAGGTGCCAGATTAAGGAGGGACCCACTCTCGCACAACCCTGGAGATGCCACCCTAAATCTTGCACCCTGGAGCCTCTCTTTCGTTGTCCTAGTCCGTGCCCTGCTCTGAGAGACTGTGCAGAACGAACCTCACGATTGTTCCATCCACAACTGGGAGCCAGGGATCTTGTCGCTGATCCCATCCTTCATTGATTGAGCATTTCCCCTGGGTTGTTGTTAAATCCCAGCACTTGCGGCCCTGAGGCAAAGTCAGAGGGAGAAGAGCTGGTCCTGCAAGAACCTCAGAGGTCTGCTGAGGGCACGCAGACCTGGATGTCCATGGCCCCTGCAGTGGACGGAGAGGATGTGTTTAGAAACAGAGTTCAGGGAGCCTGAAGTATATCCCTCCTCTCTCTGGGGCCCACCCCCATCTGCTTCTGTGACCTTTGAAGCCAGTGAAGGAAACGTTCAAGAGAATCACTTGGAGAACTAGGCTGTGTCTTCAGAATCTGGAGATGCCGGGACTGGTAGTCTTCTCGTACCTCATGGTAGCCACCTTGTGTAGTCCTTGAGGTGAGGTGGATCTGCAGTACAGCAAGAAGTAGGCCTCCTGAGAAAGACCTGCTCTTCCCAGAAGGGGGGCCTGAGCTTCTCAGGGCCCGAGATGAACCCCAACCACGGGAGCCAGAGTTTCACTGTCCTGGGAGCATCCTCCATGAGAAGACAACCTGCAGGGAAGTCCATGGGAAATGCGGGGGTAGCAGCCAGGCTTAGAATGTATCACCCAGATTGGTGACGAAAGTTCCTTGAAAAACCCACAAAGATGCTCCATGGGAAAGAGGCAGCCTCAGGCACTGCTACACAGAGGACCTCAGTGCCAGGCTGTTCCCAGGGCAGCTGTGATATGCCTTTTCTGCTCCCCACCCTGCCTGCCCAGCCCAGCCCTGGCAGAGGAAGGGCAGCAAAGCGAGAAGGGAGGGAGAAGAAGGGAAGGACAAGGATGCTCTCCCACCTCCCGCAGGCCCGTTTCCTTGGAAGGAGGCCCAGGCTGGAGGACCAGGGAACGTCAGGTGGATAAGAGATCGATGCTTTGATATTTTATTGGACTGGACTTTTTAAAATACTTTTTTAAAAAAGTATTAACACCCAAGTGTGACTCAGAAACATGTGGGGTCTGAACAGTCATCTGTGTAAGTCAGCTTTCAGCAGTACAGTTGGCAGGGACAGCGGTTGGAGAGAAAATGTCATTTTCAGCTACCGTCCTCCTGGGTTCATCCATTCAATAAACCTGTGTCCTCCAGTCTAGCTTTGCCCCAGTGTGCTAAAACGGCATTATTTAAAAATTCTGTCTGTATTTCTAGAATTTGTTCAGAATCTGGAAGAGAGGTGTGGTTAATTGGCATCCCCCACCCCCGCCACCAGCCGTGAGAGCTCTGCCCCTGCATGCTGACAGTGTTTCCAAAAGCAACAGAACAGTTGGGAGCTAAGAAGCCACCCGAGTTGTGCCTGCTGCAGCCTTCCCAACCTCTCCCCTGCCAGAGAGGCCCTGGAGGTTGAGATGCAATCACAGTAGCCAAGACAGGAAACTCTAAGAACCAGAATATTAATAGTAAGACTGGAATTGACATTCAGCCAGAGTTCAACATTGCTGCTATCCCAGCTCTCAATGGCCAGCATTGTTATTAAATAGCTTGAACATCATCTCTGAGGAAAGCTGGACCTCCTGTGCTTGTTGATGGCTCGGTGTTGGATGCCAAAGGAATTCTCCTTCTCATCCAAGGTGATATAAGGAAGGGTCAGTCTTGCTCAGGGCTTTCGAATATAGTGTGCACACAGATCCCCTGGGTCCTTGTCAGAATGCAGAGTCGGATCTGGAGTGGGGCAGGAGTATGCATTTCTAACTAGCTCCCAAGTGGTGTCAGTGCTTTGGTGCGTGGACTACATTTACAACAGCAAAGATCGTTCTCCACTTTGGCTGCACATGAGAATCACATGGGGGAATTTGCAAAAAACTCAGATTCAGATTTCATTGGTCTGGAGTGGGATCCTGACACTGATGTTTTTATGCTGCTGCTGCTGCTAAGTCACTTCAGTCGTGTCCGACTCTGTGTGACCCCTATAATTCAATAAGGGCTTCCCTGATGGCTCAGTGGTAAAGAATCCACTTGCCAATGCAGGAGCCACAGGAGATGCGAATTCAATCCCTGGTTCAGAAAGATCCCCTGGAGGAGGAAATGGAAACCCACTCCAATTTTCATTTTTTTCACTCCAATATCCTTGCCTGGGAAATCCCATGGACCGAGGTGCCTGGCGAGCTACAGTCCCTAGAGTCTCAAAGAGTCGGACCCATCTTAGCAACTGAACAACAACACAATTTTATAAACAGCTAAGGTTGAGAAATAGATTTATAATAAGAATCGTGACACTTATTTATTCCGTAACTGTTATTTATTTATGGAAGATAAATGTGGTTAAGGAGTTAATGCCAACATAGACAAAGGAGGATTCTTGTAAATCCAGGTGAGGTTGAAAACACCTAGGAAGAGTCACCTCACCTGAACCCTAGTATGTCACACCAGTGCAGGAAATGGCTGCTGATAAAATCGCCACCCTAACCTCATCCAAAAAGGCTAGGACAGCCCCACTACGTGGATTGTGGGCACTCTGAATTGTCTGTGCAGAAAGAAGGGGAGGGAAGGTACGTGTGAGTGCGTATGCTTGAGAGACATTTATGCATGTGATGGAAATTCTGCGTCGACCAAAATGTCCCTTCCTCCCTCAAGTCCCACAGTTTAAAAGTAGTTTTGTCCTTCTTTTTTCATTTGACTCAAGGTGATGATGGCAGTGCTTTGAGACTAGTCACTCTGTAAATTTCTTAAGTGCTTTTTGTATTAATTTCCCAGGATTGCATGACAAGTTACCAAAAACTCAGTGACTCAAAACGATAGAAATGTATTTTCTCACGGTTCTGAGGGCCAAAGTCCAAAATCAAGATGTCGGCTGGGCCGCGTCCTCTCTGCAGCCTTCCGGGGAGAATCCATTCCATGTCTTAGCTTCCAGTGGTTGGTGGCAAGTCTCGGTGCTTGCAGACGCGTCACTCCAACCTTTGCCCCTGTCGCCCTCTGGAATCCTCCCTATGTCTGTTCCCTTCTTCTAAGGACATCAGTCATATTGGATTAAAGGCCCACCAAGCCACTCCAGTACTATTGCCTGGAAAATCCCATGGATGGAGGAGCCTGGTAGGCTGCAGTCCGTGGGGTCGCTGGGGGTCGGACATGACTGAGCAACTTCACTTTTCACTTTCACGCATTGGAGAAGGAAATGGCAACCCACTCCAGTATTCTTGCCTGGAGAATCCCAGGGACGGGGGAGCCTGGTGGGCTTCCGTCTATGGGGTCACACAGAGTCGGACACGACTGAAGTGACTTAGCAGCAGCAGCAGCAGCAGCTACTCAGGTATGGCCCCATTGTAACGAATATCATCTGCAACGATCGAGTTTCTAGATAAGATCACATTCTAGGACTCTGGGAAGAGCATGAATTTGGGGGCAGGATGCTCTCCAACCCTGTACACTCTTCAGGAATATTCCTAAGGCCATCCCAGGTCCATGTGAGAAATACCTTGCCCAAATCCCCTTGCAAACTGGAGTTCTTTGTTTTACACCAGAGCCCAGCCTGTTCCCTTTCCAGCACAGCGTAACGGAAAGTATGCAGAACATAGAGCCTGGTGGACCTGAGGTCAACTCTCCACTTAGAGAGGTGACTTTTGGTTAAGTTGCTTATACCTTCTTGGGTTGCATTCTTTGTAACTTGGGGCAACAGGACAAATAACCAAACATTTTGCGAAAACTTTCTTCTGCACAATACACCATATTAGAACCTTTATAGATGTTATTTGATTAACAGAAATATCATCTTCATGAAGCTGTGAGGATAAATTAGCATATAGCCTGTACCTGATCTACTGTAAGTGCTGAACAAATACTAGTCCTTTTTGCATTCTTCCTCACTTCTGCTGCTGACAATTTCTGATAATCCCTAAGCAGAGCCACCCAGATAACTTGCCCTTACATTTCTGATGGACAGCCTGAAGCCGGAGACTTGGGAGTCAGCTCTGCCAGTAACTCCACTGTGACTTTGGCAAGCCACTTAAACACCTTCCATCCAGTGACTCACTCTGCTGCCCGCTCAAGAATGAGCAGCATCTGAGAGCAGAGTCCCGGTGTGGGAAGTGGAACCCAGGGCCCGGCAGGGGAGAAGGTTCGTGGGGCTGTGGAGCAGCTCTGGTCCTGAGTTCCAGCACCAAAGTGGTCCTGAGCTCACCTGCCCCATCTCACCATCTGCCCCTCCATGCACCTGCCCCCATCTTTACCGGGCTGTGTTCTCAGCTCTCTGTGGATCTGCCAAGGGTTAACTAGCTTCTGACCTTTAAAGAAAATGTGATACTAACCCAAGAGTCCCTCTCTGGGTTTGGATAATGTGTGTGTGTGTGTGTGTGTGTGTGTGTGTTTATGTGTGTTTCCTTGCTCTCTTGCAGGACTTCCTGTTTCTGCAGACTCTTTGCCCACCCCGTTAACTCTGGAAGTGGCTGGGCACTTGTGCAAATCTGTCAGCTGCCACATCACATCCTTGATTTGCTCTCCTTCTTCTCCAGTTCAGTTCAGTTCAGTCGCTCAGTCGTGTCCAACTCTTTGCGACCCTGTGAACCGCAGCGCGTCAGGCCTCCCTGTTCATCACCAACTCCCGGAGCCTACCCAAACTCCGTTGAGTTGGTGATGCCATCCAACCATCTCATCCTCTGTCGTCCCCTTCTCCTCCTGTCCTCAATCTTTCCCAACATCAGGGTCTTTTCAAATGAGTCAGCTCATTTGAGTCAACATCATGAGTCAGCATCAGTGGCCAAAGTGTTGGAGTTTCAGCCTCAACATTAGTCCTTCCAATGAACACCCAGGACTGATCCCCTTTAGGATGGACTGGTTGGATCTCCTTGCAGTCCAAGGAACTCTCAAGAATCTTCTCCAACACCACAGTTCAACAGCATCAATTCTTCAGCGCTCAGCTTTCTTTATGGTCCAACTCTCACATCCATACACGACTACTGGAAAAACCACAGCCTTCATTAGACGGACCTTTGTTGCAAAGTAATGTCTCTGCTTTTTAATATGCTGTCTAAGTTGGTCATAGCTTTCCTTCCAAGGAGTAAGCGTCTTTTAATTTCATGGCTGCAATCACCACCTGCAGTGATTTTGGAGCCCCCTTCCAAAAAAGTCTCTCACTGTTTCCACTGTTTCCCCATCTATTTGCTATGAAGTGATGGGACTGGATGCCATGATCTTAGTTTTCTCAATGTTGAGCTTTAAGCCAGCTTTTTCATTCTCCTCTGTCACTTTCATCAAGAGTCTCTTTAGTTCTTCACTTTCTGCCATAAAGGTGGTATCATCTGCATATCTGAAGTTACTGATATTTCTCCCGGCAATCTTGATTCCAGCTTGTGCTTCCTCCAGCCCAGCGTTCCTCATGATGTACTCTGCATAGAAGTTAAATAAGCAGGGTGACAATATACAGCCTTGATGTACTCCTTTTCCTATTTGGAACCAGTCTGTTGTTCCATGTCTAGTTCTAACTGTTGTTTCCTGACCTGCATATAGGTGTCTCAAGAGGCAGGTCAGGTGGTCTGGTATTCCCATCTCTTTCAGAATTTCCCACAGTTTATTGTGATCTACACAGTCAAAGGCTTTGGCACAGTCAATAATGCAGAAATAGATATTTTTCTGGAACTCTCTTGCTTTTTTCGATGATCCAGTGGATGTTGGTCCCTTCTTCTCCAGGGACCTCTTTATTGAGGGCTGGTTTGTCTTCTAGGCACAGTTGACACTTCTGAAGGGCTCAGCTGCCAAATTGGCTGAGTATGGGTAGTTTTTCAGGTTGTCAAGTAGTGGAAATATGGGAGGGAGGTCCTACCACCAGTTTATTGGACAAGCCTTAGAACATCCCAGCTCTTCAGTAATAACAACCCATCATATTCATAAGGGCTACAAAATTTCTCAAGCACATTCATACTTATTATCTAATTAAATCACAACATCTGCATGGAGACTTTGTGCCCATTTTATAGATGAAAATCCTAACCCCTTGTCAAAACGTGATCTGCAAGCTGACACCATTGGCATTGCTTTGGAGCCAGTTTGACATGCAGAATCGGGCTCAGACCTTATGAGTCATGATCTGCCATTTAAGATGATTCCCAGGTGATCTGTGAGGGCTTCCCTTGTGGTTCAGCTGGTAAAGAATCCGCCTGCAGTGCGGGAGACCTGGGTTCGATCCCTGGGTTGGGAAGATGCCCTGGAGATGGGAAAGGCTACCCACTGTATAGTCCATTAGATCACAAAGCGTTGGACACGACTGAGCGACTTTTCACTTTCACAGGTGATCTGTGTGCGCATTAAAAAGTGGACTAAAGGATAGTGACTCTCCCAGAGTTCCAGGACAGCTTGATGTCTCACCTGGGATGGAAACCCAGGCCCCAAGCCTCCCAGAGAAGAGCTTTTCTGACAGCGTTGCTACACTCTCTGCACTTTAGCTGACCTGAAGTAGGCACATACATCCTCTCAGTCAGCTCTCAGGTGACATCCCCGTTCTCACCCTGAAGACTGAAGCTGACTCGGGGGCCCTTGGTTTTGCTCCTGAAGCCCTTGGCAGGCTCCTCTGTCACAGAGGGAAAGGCACTGAGCCCTGTAACAAGGGGCAGAAAATGGAACCCTCAGGCGTCTTCTCAGGGCACACTGGGTCTGTCTGGGAGAGCTCCGTGCATCACGTTGGTTGACCTGCTTGAGCGAGGGAGCAGAGGAAACAGACTGCTGTGCAGGAGGAGCAGTTTGTGTTGGTCCTGAGAAGAGAGACAAAGGCGGGCAGAGGAGTTAGCGGGGGAGACGAGGACGAGAGCCTGGAGGAAGAGGTGCACTCACGTTTGTCCGTTCTTGGTGGGGATGGATCGCTCTGGGGGAGTTGTTTGGTTTTTGGTAGACTGTGTGAATGCGCTGTGTTTTACACAAAGTGCAGTCTTGGGATGACACAGTGAAGCTGGGAACTGGCTGGTGCCAGAGTGTTGTGAGTTCTCAGCGGAGCCTGGAACTGCATAGTGACTGTCTGGACCAGCTTATTTCCTGTTCTTGGAATCCCTAGGACCTCGCATAATATAGCCAAAATGTTTCTTGTATGAATGAATGAAAGCATAAAAAAATCCATGAATATTATCCTGTCCAACTCCCTCATTTATTCCCCTGCCTGTTTGTTGTAGATTGGCTTTAAAAATTTTTTATCATAAGATACATTAAATATTATAACATGAAAATACAGATATGCAACTTAAAAAATAATAATAAAATGAATACCAATATAGTCACATTCCAAATCAAGAAACAGAACATCAAATGTTATATACTTTTTTTTACTTATTTTTTTTTTTGGCTGTGCCTCCAGCATTCAGGATCTTAGTTCCCTGACTCGGGATAGAAACCAGGCCCCTTGCAGTGGAAATGTGGAGTCTAAACCACTGAACCACCAGGAAAGTCTTTACATCTTTAAACAATCTGGGAATGTTTTCTTTTGTAAAGTTTGAGGTAGGAGGCTAAGTAATTTTTTCATATAGATAATCAATTTTGACTCAAGATTTGTTGAAGAAGTTTTTCTTTTCTCACTAAACTGCAGTGCCAACTTGTCTTTAAAAAAATTCTGTCTATGAATAGGTTTGCTTCTGGGTTCTGTCTTTGATTCTTTGATCTACTTATTATTTTCAGTGTAAAACTATGTGATCTAATTACCAAAGCTTTATAATAATTACTCATATCTGACATGATAAGTCCCCATATTCTTCTTTAGCAGTATCTTGGCTATTTATAGGCATTTGTATTTCTAAATAAATTTTAGAACTAGTTTGTTAATCACAAAAAAAGTATTGTGAGAATTTTTTTATAATTATATGGAACCTTTAAGTCAGTTGGGGGGAGAACTCATCTTTTGATAGTCTTCTAAAGCATAAATAGGATATTTCTCTACAATTTTTACAGATTCTTTTATGTCTTTTAACAAAGTTTTATAATTTTTCTATAAAGATTCTTCCTCATTTATATATCAACACTTCATATTTATTGATGTTACAATAAAAATCATTTTTAAAACTACATTTTGTATCTGTTGTTGCAGAGACAGAAATGCAATGGAACTGTGTTATCAACTTTTCATTCAGCACTGTTATGTAATTTTACTGCTAATTTTAATATCTTACCTACAGACTCTTTTAGATTTCCAAAAGAATGAGTTTGGGCTTTCCCTTCCCATCTCCTGTAAATTATGATATCTTGTCTTCTGTCCCAGTCCTTATGCCATTTATTTCTTTTCCTTGGTTTATTATACAGGTGAATATCTCCAGTACCAAGTAGAAGTGGTAGTAGAGAAGGCATAGTTTTCTTATTCCTAATTTTAGAGGGCTCTGTTTTGACATTTCCTCATTGATAAGGATATTTGATTTGGTTTTGTAGTTTCAGGTTAAAGAAGCCCCATATTGAAGAACTTTTTAATGAAGAGATGTTGTTGGGTTTTTTCTCCCTTAAAAATGAACTGTAGTCCACATGTGGGAAATGCCTATAACATAAATGTATGAAATTCTACATACTGAACTCATCTGTGTGACCACCACCTAGTTCCAGAGACAGCGTATCACCAGATCCTGAGATGCGCCTTTCCATCTTATTACTCAGCCCACAATGGTACCCAATCTTCTGATACCATAGGCTAGTTTGACCTGTGTTTTAGTCTCTTATGTAAGTGGAGTCATAGTACTGCCTTTGTGACTGGCTGCTTTTGGTTTTCTAAATGATTATTTATTTACTATTGGCTGCACTGGGTTTTCATTGCTGCACTCGGGCTTTCTCTAGTTGCAGCCAGTGGGGGCGACTCTCTAGTTGCAGTCAGTGGGGGCTTTCTCTAGTTGCAGCCAGCGGGGGCGACTCTCCAGTTGCAGCCAGCGGGGGCAACTCTCTAGTTGCAGCGTGCAGGCTGCTCGTTGCAGTGGCTTCTCTTCTTATGAGTACAGCCTCTTGAGGGCATGGGCTTCAGTAGTTGCTGCACGTGAGCTCAGTCGTTGAGGTTTGCGGGCTTAGTTGCTCCATGCCATATGGGATCCTCCTGGACCAGGGATCAAACCAGTGTCCACTGCATTGCAGGGGGAATTCTTAACCACTGGACCACCTGGGAAGCCTTGTGTCTGACTTCTTCTGTGCAATATTATGTTAGTATATTCATCTATACTATTTTGTGCAATTGTAGATCACTTCTTCTTGGCAATGAAATGTATGCTGTTGTGTGAATATACTGGAATCTATTTATCCTCTGTTTGATGGGCATTTGGGTAGTTTCCTGTAAGTCTATTATGAATAGGACTGCTATGAATATACTAATACATGTCTTTAGTGAAGTATACACTTTTGTGTTTGATATGTACCTCAGAGTAGTACTGGTAAACCATTGGAAATCTGCATGTTTCACTTTAGTAGAAAAATGCCACATTATTTTCCAAAGTGGTTGCACAGTTTCCACTCCCACCAGCAGAGTTGGAGAATTTCATTTGCTCCATAAACATGATGAATTTTATCAGTTTTCCTGCATCTTTTGAGATGACCATGTGCTCATACGATTTTTTTTCCATTAATCTGTTAATGTGGTGAATTACACTTCTCATTTTTCCTCGTAAAAAAGGAACCTCTCTTCCTGGGATAAATCCAACTTGGTCAAGATGTACAAATTGTATGTTGCTAGATTCCATGTGCTATGGTTTTTGCGGAGTTTTCACATCAGTCTTCATTAGTGGGGTTGGTCTATGTTGCTCTAATAACTTTTTTTTCACAAAATGAAAGAAAATGGCCCCAAAGTAGTAGGTGTATTTAGACAACTGCACAATAGGGTCAGAGTCAAACCAGAACTGGAGATCCAATTCCCAGTTACAGCAAACCTATACCGCTGCTCTGGTCTGGAACTCTTGGGGTAATGATGCTAGTTCCCTGAAAGGCTATGATTGCTAAGATAAATTGACACCCTCCATTTCTAACAATTTTTGACTCCCAGGTTTTCCCATACTGTTTGGAAAACTGCAAATTTGATTTCGTCCTTGTTCACACGACAAGAGCTTAGCTCAGGCGTTCCCCAGTCAGAGGAATGAAGCAAGGCTGTCACAGTAACCCTCCTGGGAATCTTCGGTGCCATGTGCCTCTCTGCTGAGACCCCCAGACTCGATGAGTTTCGCATACTCAGAAGGAATGAGTGGAGATCACAGTTGTAGGGGCAGAGGAAGAAAGCCTCTGCCTTTGTGAGCCTGAGGCCCACTCTACCCTGTAGCCTTGGGATGTCTCTTGCTTGCCTCCACTTTGCAGCAGGGGGCTCCTCTCCCGTCTCCACCCTCACGCTGGTGCTGGTGCAGGATGGAGAGCGCCTGGACCACAAGGCTTCAGCTTGCCCACCCCTCCCCAAGTCATTAACCGCAAGGCTTCCTCACAGGAAACTGGTGAAAATGAGTATTCATGCCTCAGGGCAGTACAGACCTCCTTCAGTGTTTCATCCTTGAGAGAAGTTTGTCCACAAAAGCTTCCAGAACAGCAGCCCTGAGAGTTTGATGGGAAATGGGATATCCACATGGTCTCAAAATATCTCTCATAAATGGCTTATTAATAACAAAGGGAAAAATAGCAACCTTCCTACTGGCAGACAGTTGAATGAAATGAACAAGATTAATATCTCCAGTGCTGGGACTAATGGACATCATGTGTTCCCTGAGAAGGATTCATCATTTCTGTAGCATTTCTGCCGAAAATATTTAACCTGGACCTAATCACAGAGAATTATCAGACAAATCCAAACTAAGCGACATTCTGAAAAATAACTGGTCTGCATTCTTTTTTAAAAATGTCAGTGTCTTAAAAACCAGAGAAAGAAGCACAGTTTCTGATCAAAGATGAGTAAAAGGACTTGACAGTACAATCCATGCATCACCCTGGATTGGATCCTGAACCAGGGGATGAAAAGTATTATAAAGGTCATCACCTGACATCATTGTCACCTGACATCATCTGATAATTGGTGAGCTTGTAAAATAGATTTCTTAGCGAGTAATGCTGTGTTACTGTTAAATTTCTTGATCTTGATAATGGATCCAAGGTGACATAAGAGAATTTCCTTGTTTTTAAGAAATTCACACTGAAGGGTTTATGGATAAAGGAATGTGATGCCAAAATGTTCAGCTGATTTAGAAAAACTATCTATATATCACATATATATGTGTGTGTATATATATATATATATACAGAGAGAGAGACCGATCACAAGTGTGTCAAAATGTTAACAGCTGGTGAATCTTGGAGAAGAATATAGCAGTTTCTTCTATATTCTTGCAACCTTTATTTTCTGGATATCATTTCAAAACAATAAGTTTAAAAAAATGCTTTCGAACCTAGCAAATGGAAAACCACAAAGGTAAAATGATAAGGATCACCTTGGTGGTTAGAATATAGAGTGTCATTATTAACACATTCTTGGCGCTAGATGTCTTCAGAGGAAATTGCTTATCTTCTTAACCCTTTAAGAAAGGGATCATCACTCCACATGTGCAGATGAGAAAGATGAAGGCTACAGAGATGAAATAAAACATTCAAGGTCACCCAGCAAAGAAGCAGCAAGGTTGGGATTCACTCGGGTCTGTGTGAAAGCCTTCAGGTGCCACCAATTCCCTGGGATGTGACCCTGACATATACTGATCAGAAGAGAAGGTGGCATTTATGTCTTCTTGGTTGTAAGCTGTTGGGTCTTAATTCATCTGGCCTTTTCTGAGAACTACCTCTTCTTTCCAGGCACTGCCTTGGATGTAGTGAGTAGAGACCCCGCCCCCCCCCAAAAAAAAAGGCAAGATGTGTGTATAGTCCAAAGAACACAAGGGCAGACATGGACAAGATCTACAGTGAGAAACGAGGGTTTCTGGCAGCCCAGAGGGGAAGGAAGTTGATTCTGACTGCCCTGATGGCTTTGGGTAGCTCACTCTGTTTCTGAAGAAGAGTGATGGAGGTAAGAGAAGGAGCACTGGTGTCCATCTGGACGGTGTAACCTGGACTGGGACCAGTCATGCGTCTTAGGAGCCAGGTGGACCTTGGGAAAGTTGTCCAGAATACCTGTAGGGTTGATCTGAGAATCGGATTTAGTATAAGTGAAATGCTGGTGTGGCAGGTTCGGGGCCTCCTTTAGGAGCTGTGGCCTCTGGGGACCTGGGAGTAGCTAAAAAGAAGACAGAGGTTGGTGGAGATCATATTGATGTTACCGTGTCTTTGCTCATCGAGAAACTAAAATAGAGGTGTCCCCAGCCTGGTTCCAAAATGGATATGCTGAACCAAACTTTAATGCGGGGGGAAAAAGATAAGAGGAATAATGCATTATTTTGTAAACTCTTCTTCTATGCAGGGAACGGGGATGAATGGTATCAGGAGAGAACGAGAGAAGCATCTTAACAGTCTACCTTCACCCTTAACTCGGGAATGCTTTTCCTGGTGCAGGGGAAGAAGTCCTCCTGGCTTCCCCTTAAGAGTTCTCCATATGCCTGTGAGTGCCAAAGCATCCTGTCTTTGGCAAATATCTCCGTCCCTAGGCTCCTCCTGCAGAAGCTGGAATCAATAGAATAGACAGTAACCATGGGGCAGAGATGCAAAGGTGCCCACCATAAGACAACACGGCGTGAGCTCAAGTTTCCCCAGCAGTGGAAATGCCCACTGCCTGAGGGCTAGTACTCACTTCTGGGGCAGACTCAGCCTCAGGCCACTGACACTTAAAAAAGGAGCTCGGGGGACTCCCATCACCCCAACCAGGGCCAAACATATAAGCTATGTCTGGCCCCTGAGGGGTGCTCACAGAATGGAGATATCATTACCATGTGAAGTTGAATATGCCACTTTGGTGTAAGGATTATTTTCAGCTACAGGCAACTGAGAATCAGTCAACAGAGGAAGAGTTCTTTGCCCTTCCCTTGGGTGCCAAAAGCGGGGCATACATTTCCCTCTGAGAAGGTGCCCACCGTGTACCAGAACAAGTGATTCTTATTATCAAAGATGAGAAGCTGACACCAAGTTGAGGTGCATCAGTTCAGTTCAGTTCAGTTCAGTCGCTCAGTTGTGTCTGACTCTTTGCGACCCCATGAATCACAGCACGCCAGGCCTCCCTGTCCATCACCAACTCCCGGAGTTCACTCAAACTCATGTCCATCGAGTCGGTGAAGCCATCCAGCCATCTCATTCTCTGTCGTCACCTTCTCCTCCCGCCCCCAATCCTTCCCAACATCAGAGTCTTTTCCGGTGAGTCAACTCGTCGCATGAGGTGGCCAAAGTATTGGAGTTTCAGCTTTAGCATCAGTCCTTCCAATGAACACCCAGGATCGGTCTCCTTTAGAATGGACTGGTTGGATCTCCTTGCAGTCCAAGGGACTCTCCAAGAGTCTTCTCCAGCACCACAGTTCAAAAGCATCAATTCTTCGGCAATCAGCTTTCTTCACAGTCCAACTCTCACATCCATACATGACCACGGGAAAAACCATAGCCTTGACTAGACGGACCTTGGTCGGCAAAGTAATGTCTCTGCTTTTGAATATGCTCTCTAGGTTGGTCATAACTTTCCTTCCAAGGAGTAAGCGTCTTTTAATTTCATGGCTGCAATCAGCATCCGCAGTGATTCTGGAGCCCAAAAAATAAAGTCTGACACTGTTTCCACTGTTTTCCCATCTATTTCCCATGAAGTGATGGGACCAAAAGTAGCTCTTATCTTCCTTTAGTTCACTCATATATTTCCTTGTCTCTGCATCAGAGTTTATCATCCCTGGCAGCCCAAACTTCCTTTCCTTCGTTGAAATGGTACATAAGCCCCCAGCCTAACTGCTTTTTTGAGTTTCACCCCTTTTCTGTGAACACCTGCACCTAAACATATTCTGAATAAAAATTATGTCTTTTCTCTTAATCTGCCTTTTGTTGGTTTAATTCATAGATCCTCAGTTACTGGGTTAAGAAACTAGAGGAAAATAGTTTTCTCCCCAACATATGCTTAATAATGATAAACTCAGACTTCCCTTATACACCACTTTTTGTCATGTGGATGCTTTTTGTCACTGGGAGAGAATTCCAAGTGGATTAGTAATTTAATCTGTAATTGTAGTTTGTTATTTACAAAATGGAAACCTCTCTGCTTTGCATTTATCAGTGACAGCCATTTTCTAAATGGCTAAAAACATATTTTTGAAAAGACAGCATATCATTATTAAAGAAAACTTTCAAAAACTTTCAAAATAAAGAGGAACAGTCTAATATCTGACTTTGAATTTCTGCCTATTCCATTCCAGAATGTGATCCAAAGCATCCGTGTCTTGAGAGTTGTACCATATATACCACCTTAATCTGCTTTTCTCATCATAAAGATTTTTCTGGGTTTCTACATAGTTTTCATATGAGTTCTTCCTTTCGTTATTCATCATTCTTCAGAGAGCCATTTACTTCCTAGGACTTCTGTGATGAAAGTGCCATTGCTTGCTAAGCTCCTTAAAGGGGAGTATAATATATAATTTCATCTTTTTATCTCTTCTAATGACTAGAGCAGTACTGGGAATATGCTTAGTCCTCAGTAAGTGTTTGCAGCCTTGAAAAAAAAATGTTAGTAAAAGACAAATTCTAGGAATAAAGAACCATGTAAAAGACTAAGAGGTCTTATCAGTTCTTCTTGCATACAATTATAGCATAAGTTTCCGGAAAATACAGCTAAAAATACAAATCTTATACTATAAACCACTCATTTTTCTCCATGTTCAATCCTTCAGAGTGATATTGCGGTCATACCTTTGATTGTATGCAGGCGATGTTCCTGACCACTCTTATACAGGAAATAAATATTTAGCAGTAACAAAAAAGTCTGTTTATTGTAGCTTTGTGGGGAGGTAATCTATGTGAATCTGTATTTAGGTATGACCTAACTCAAATCCCTAATGATTATACAGTGGAAGTGAGAAATAGGTTCAAGGGATTAGATCTGATAGACAGAGTGCCTGAAGAACTATGGATGGAGGTTCATGACATCATACGAAGGAGACAGTGATCAAGACCATCCCCAAGAAAAAGAAATGCAGAAAAGCAAAATGGTTGAGGAGGCCTTACAAATATCTGTGAAAAGAAGAGAAGCAAAAGGCAAAGGAGAAAAGGAAAGATATACCCATCTGAATGCAGAGTTCCAAAGAATAGCAAGGAGAGATAAGAAAGCCTTCCTGAGCAATCAGTACAAAGAAACAGAGGAAGACAACAGAATGGGAAATACTAGAGATCTCTTCAAGAAAATTAGAGATATCAAGGGAACATTTCAGGCAAAGATGGGCTTGATAAAGGACAGAAATGGTATGGACCTAACAGAAGCAGAAGATATGAAGAAGAGGTGGCAAGAATACACACAAGAACTATACAAAAAAGATCTTCACAACCCAAATAATCACGATGGTGTGATCACTCACCTAGACCCAGACATCCTGGAACATGAAGTCAAGAGGGCCTTAGGAAGCTTCACTACGAACAAAGCTAGTGGAGGTGATGGAATTCCAGTTAAGCTATTTCAAATCCTGAAAGATGATGCTGTGAAAGTACTGCACTCAATATGCCAGCAAATTTGGAAAACTCAGCAGTGGCCACAGCACTGGAAAAGGTCAGTTTTCATTCCAATCCCAAAGAAAGGCAATGCCAAAGAATGCTCAAACTACTGCACAATTGCACTCATCTCACACGCTAGCAAAGTAATGTTTAAAATTCTCCAAGCCAGGCTTCAGCAATACGTGAACTGCGAACTTCCAGATGCTTAAGCTGGTTTTAGAAAAGGCAGAGGCACCAGAGATCAAATTGCCAACATCCGCTGGATCATGGAAAAAGCAAGAGAGTTCCAGAAAAACATCTATTTCTGCTTCATTGACTATACCAAAGCCTTTGACTGTGTGGATCACAATAAACTGTGGAACATTCTGAAAGAGATGGGAATACCAGACCATCTGACCTGACTCTTGAGAAATTTGTATACAGGTCAGGAAGCAACAGTTAGAACTGGACATGGAACAGAAGACTGGTTCCAAATAGGAAAAGGAGTACGTCAAGGCTGCATATTGTCACCCTGCTTATTTTTAACTTATATGCAGAGTACATCATGAGAAATGCTGGGCTGGATGAAGCACAAGCTGGAATTAAGATTGCTGGGAGAAATATCAATAACCTCAGATATGCAGATGACACCACCTTTATGGCAGAAAGTGAAGAAAAACTAAAGAGCCTCTTGATGAAAGTGAAAGAGAAGAGTGAAAAGTTGGCTTGAAGCTCAACATTCAGAAAACTAAGATCATGACATCCGGTCCCATCACTTCATGGCAAATAGATGGGGAAACAGTGGCAGACTTTATTTCTCCAAAATTACTGCAGATGGTGATTGCAGCCATGAAATTATAAGACACTTACTCTTTGGAAGGAAAGTTATAACCAACCTAGATAACATATTAAAAAGCAGAGACGTTACTTTGCGGACAAAGGTCCGTCTAGTTAAAGCTGTGGTTTTTCCAGTAGTCATGTATGGATGTGAGAGTTGGACTGTAAAGAAAGCATTAAGAGCATTAAGAATTGATGCTTTTAAATTGTGGTGTTGGAGAAGACTCTTGAGAGTCCCTTGAACTGCAAGGAGATCTAACCAGTCCATCCTAAAGGAGATCAGTTCTGGGTGTTCACTGGTAGGACTGATGTGGAAGCTGAAACTCCAATACTTCGGCCACCTGATGCAAAGTACTGACTCATTTGAAAAGACCCTGATGCTGGGAAAGATTGAAGGCGGGAGGAGAAGGGGACAACAGAGGATGAGATGGTTGGATGGCATCACCGACTCAATGGACATGAGTTTGAGTAAACTCAGGGAGTTGGTGATGGACAGGAAGGCCCGGCGTTCTGCAGTCCCTGGGGTGGCAAAGTCAGACACAACTGAGTGACTGAATTGAACTGAACTGAACTGTCCCTAATAGAGGCAGTTCAGCACTTCTGTGTCCTAGAGAATTACCTAGATATGAACTCTGCTGCTGCTGCTAAGTTGCTTCAGTCCGACTCTCTGCGACCCCACAGACGGCAGCCCACCAGGCTCCTCTGTCCCTGGGATTCTCCAGGCACGAATACTGGAGGGGGTTGCCATTTCCTTCTCTAATGCATGCATGCATGCTAAGTCGCTTCATCGTGTCCAACTGTGTGACCCCATGGACAGCAGCCCACCAGGCTCCTCTGTCCACGGAATTCTCTAGGCAAGAGTACTGGGGTGGGTTTCCATTTCCTTGTCCAGACATGAACTCAGACACCAGCAAATATTTCTAGATGAGATTGCAGACAAAGGAGAATGGATTTAGAAGTCATGAAGCAAGATGTCGAGGAATACAAAGCCATTCTAAATTGCACTTTATATCTTTGTCAAGAGGTTTTCTTAAAAAAAAAAGTCTGTCCCTGAGGGTATTCCTTTCAGGATCTAGTGAATGTTTCTGTGCAGCAGAAGATGGACCTGGAGAAAGCATTGATTCTTGAGCCCTGCATGACCTTGGCTTTGTAGTCTGGTTCTGGCTGCCTTCTTCTAGGATGCTGGGATCCCTGCCTTGTGTCCAAAGATGAGGAATGGAGGCCTCTCTTTAACTCCATCACAGTCTGCATCTTTAGAGCCGGGGTATAGTAGCTTGGATAAAAGCCAGTCAAAGATGCTGTGCTGTGCTGTGCTTAGTCACTCAGTCATGTCCAGCTCTTTGCAACCTCATGGACTGTAGCCCACCAGGCTCCTCTGTCCATGGGGATTCTCCAGGTAAGAATACTGGGAGATCCTCCTCCAGGGGATCTTCCCAACCCAGGGATTGAACCAGGGTCTCCTGCATTGCAGGTGGATTCTTTACCAGCTGAGCTACCAGGGAAGCCCCCAACCAAAGATATCAAGTCCTAATCCCTGGAATTGCTAAACGTAACCTTATTTAGAAACAGGGTCTTTGTAGATGTGGTTAGGTCAAGGATCTTACGATAGAGAGATTATCATGAATTATTGAGACGGAACTTAATGCGGTCTCAAGAGTCTTAATAAGATAGAAGCAGAGGGAGATTTCACATAGCTCACAGAGGAGACAGCGATGTAAAGACAGAGACAGAGATTGGTGTGATGTAACCCCAAGCCCAGGACTGCTGGGGCTGTCGCCAGACGCCAGACGAGCCAAGGAAGGATTCTCTCTGAGGACCCTGGAGAGAGCTCAGTCGTCCAAACTCCAAAAGTGTGAGAGAACAAATTTTTATGTTTCAAGCCACCAAGTCTGCAGTAATTTTTTTTTTTTTAACTGCAACCTCAGTAAACTTGGATACATGGCAAGGGCAGACACAGGCCTACAGGGGCCCACGCCAGCTCTCTGTGATGCCCTGGAACTGCAGCAAGAGGCGGTCCTTTGGTCCAGGCTGCGTGGTCCTCTCCCCCGTGCTCCGCCCGACTCCCTCATCTTCAGAGTGCCTCGTACACCATTCAGTTTATTGGAAAGCTTCAGTCCACGAGGTGAAAGGAACAGTAAATAGCAGAATTTCAAGGAACTCCCAGTAAGGATGCCTGGGGGTATAGATCAGCCGCAGAAACACCTCTGCTGACTGGGCTTGCCTCTGCCAAGTCAGGTTGCTTAGTCGAACTTGGCCTCTACCAAATGCCCTGGCTTTGTGGAGTGGTGGAAACAGGCAGGATGGAGGCCGGCCCACTCCACAGCGTCGCTGGGCCCCTGCTCAGTTACCCTGCATAAAGCAAGGATGTCTGCGCCAAGTCCCGTGCCATCATTCTAGCCCTACCTGGAAGCTGGTCTTGGGGGAATTCCACCCAATCCCTGAGGCCTGCGTGGCCGAGACGGGGAGAGGTCCACGGTCCCTTCACAGCTTCAGGTAAAGCAGGTATCAGAGTTTCCGCCCTCGTGATGTGAATGAGCAGTAACTGTGAGCCCCCGAGTCTCCCCGTCTGTGAACCATTGATCTTTGCTTATCGCCGACAAAACTCTTGTAAAAGATCTGAGGGTTTCCCCAAACTACGTCAGCCTATGAATAATGTGTGCGAGGGGAATTACCTAGATATGAACCCAGACACCAGCAGTTATTTATATGAGATGAAATTGCAGACAAAGGAGAATGGATTTAGAGGTCAGGAAACGAGACATAGAGGAACACATAGCCATTCTAGATTGCATCTAAAGAAAGAAGTTGAAGTGTAACAGTGAAATGGATGTCATCTACGTGGGGAGTTCTTAGCTCGCTCCGTGTTTCCACGAGGAACTTCCACATCCCTCCAGAAGGGGGAGCAGTAGTGGAAAAGACAGCTCTGGTTCCACCTCTCTTCCTGATGGAGGTGGGGGGGCTGGGAGGGGGTGGCGGTGGTGATGAGCTCCTATGACTGGCAGGTGGGGAAATTTTGTCACTTGTATCCGTTGGACCACAAAAGCCAGAGGAATGGGCCCCTTTCTCTGTTACCTTTTTAGGACAGCCTGAACTCCACAGTAAAGGTGCCCATGGCTGTAGACCTTCGTGGTGAGGTGACCAAATTGGTCTGGTTTTGTCAGGCGAGGTTATGTCCTTGCTTCTTGATGTTGAGGCAGGAGACTGTTCCTCTATGCAGATGACTGAACTTATCCCACTGACCTGGTCTCACAAGTAGAAATAAACCATGAGTTCATCACTTCACAATTCTGTTCCTGAAGCACCTGTTCTTGACACCGTAAGGAAGAATCTGCCGCATTTCTACACACTAAAAATGAAATATCAGAAAGAGCAAGTTTAAAGAAAAATCCCACTTACGATTGCTTAGGGATTTCCCTGGCCATCCAGTGGTTAAGACTTCACGCTTCCACTGCTGGGGGTGCAGGTTTGATCCCTGGTCGGGGAACTAGGATCCCATATGCCATGTGGCACAGCCAAAAAAATTAATAAGTAAAATAAAATTTTTAAAAATCACAGTAAAGAAACCCCTAAGAATAAGCTTAACCAAGGTGAAAGACATATACTCTGAAAACTATAAAATATTGATGAAGGAAATTAAAGATGATTCAAAGACGTGGAAAAATATCTCCTGCCCTTGGATTGGAAGAATCAGCTGCCCATCCCACTGAACCCCAAGGCAACCACTGGTCATTTGCTGTCTCTGTCATTTTGCCTTTTCCAAAATATTCTCCTGTAGTTGGAGTCATACAGCATGTAGCCTTTTCAGACAGGCTCCTTTCAGTTAGCAATACACACTTTAAGGCTTCTGTTTGTGGCTTGATAGCTGGTTTTTTAAGATCCCTGAAAACATGTCATTATGTACATTACCACAGTCCTGTTTATCCATTCATCTGTCAAAGGACATCTTGGTGGATTCTCATTTTTGGCAATTATTAATAAAGTTGCTATACATATTTGTGCTCAGATTTTTGTGTGGATACGTTTTCAACTCATCTGGGTAGAAATCAGGAGCATGATTACTGGATTATATGGTAAGCCTATTCTAGCTTTATAAGACATCAGCAAACTGTCTCCCATAGTGGTTGGACTAGTTTGCATTTCCACCAGCAATAAATGAGAGCACCTCTTAATCGTCTTTTTGTAAAAAATTAATTGATATGCTTTTCTCTTATTAATCTTTAAAATATTTGTTTTTATTTCTTTGTTTGGCTGCACCAGCTCTTAGTTGCAGCATGCAGGATCTTCAGTCTTTGCTGCAGTGTGGTGTGTGAACTCTTAGTTGCCACATGTGGGATCTCGTTCCCTGACCAGGGGTTGAACCCAGGCCCTTGCCCTGGGACCGTGCAGTCTTAGGCACTGGACCACCAGGGAAGTCCCTTAATCTTCTTCCTCTCCAATATTTGGTGTTTTGGTTTTAGCCATTCTAACAAGTGTGTAGTGATAATTCACTGTTGCTTTAATATACAGTTCCCTCATGTTTTTTCATATGCTAAACTTCCATCTGTATGTGTTCTCTAGTGAGATCTATTTTTGAAATTGTGGGTTTTTTTGTTATAGTGTTTTGTTTTAGCATTGTCACTATATATGATTTTTAATCATTTGAAAAAATGGAAGTATAGTTGATGTTCAATATTACATATCACAGGTGTCCACTAAAGTGATTCACAATTTTTAAAAGTTAGACTCCAGTTGTAGTTATTACAAAATAGTGCCCCGTCCCCTTATTATTAGTACACCCTTGTAGCTTGTTTTATACCTAATAGCTCCTACCTCTGACTCCCCTGCCTCTACTTCGCCCCTCCCTCTCCCCAGTGGTAGCCTCTAGTGTGCTCTCTAAATGAGATCAGTGTGTTTAAAACTTTAAAAATCCTTGTGGGGAGCAGCAGTAGACCCGCCCCTGTGTTGCCACCAACCACAGATGGGTGAGAAACTGCAGAGAAGCTGCTCTCCACTGAGCTGCAGACACACAGCAGTGCAGACTCCGAGACACAGAAGTCAGCAACACTGAAAACCTCCGGGAGGAAGGCTCTCATTAAGGTAGGTATTAATAAGCATCCTTGGGAAAGAAAGACATAAGAAGCAAGGATACTTTCATGTCCTTGGGGGAGAGGCCTGGATTTCAGAAATCTGGCACAAGAGGTGGCACTTTTCTGTGCATATCCCCAGTGTTTACAGCCCCTGCGTGTGTCTCAGTGCCTGTCCATAGCGGTCTAGTGGAGAAAAGCAAGCCATGCCATTGTCCTCTGCAGGATGCTAGGAGGGTGTCAAAGCTCCTCCAAGAGTGGGAAGGTGGATAGCAGAAGATTCTGCCTCTCCCAGGGCATCTGGGGAGGAATCTGTCCTTACGCTGTGTGCATTGCGTCTATGACAGGAAGGCACGTAGGGATTGTTCTCAAGGAACAAAGCTGGCAAGCAAATTTCATCCCTGACTAGGTGCCAGCCTAAATGACCACAGGCACATCCCACCAAACCCTGAAAAGCCTTCTTGGCTTCCTTCTCACAAACGGAAAAGCCTCCTTTTCAGTTTGAAAAGCAAGTCCAAGTTTACTCTGATACAAAGTAGTCTAGAACTTGGAAGTCAGAAGATTCTAAAAGATTGTAGCTTTTTTACTCTTTTTTAACCCACAATGAAGCACAGAAAAGAACAAGGATTTGGAGAAGACAGATGTGGTTTTTGGGTCCTGGCTCTGTTGCCTCACCCTTTGTGTAACTTCAGGTACTGGACAAAAGCTGAGATTCAGGTATGATTGTAACTCCAGAAAGAGAAAGGAGATGTTAGTGCCTGCTTCACAGGGATGCAAGAGGAATAAATGAGGTGATGCATGTAAAATTCTTGGTGCACTGTGATAAATGGTAGGGCTCACTCATACTTTCCACAGATTTTAATGATGAAGGAACATGGCCGGAAATGTGGAGTAGATAGGAAGGATCTAGGGAGGAAAATGAGTTGAAGACTTCCTCTTACCCCAGGATATTAGGAGAGCAGAACAGAAGGACCATGAACTGAAAATTGTTTTTTAAAGTAACTGTAAAAGACAAGTGGAGAGGAAGATGTAGGAGGGGAGACTCCTGTTTTGAAAGATGCTGCCACATAAAAAAGAGACCCACCTCCATACTTCAGAAACTGTCTTAAAACCTATTTTGTATATATACTTAAGTGAAATTCATACCTTTAAAAATGGCTAACTTGATTAGCATTTCAAATTATAGAAATGTGGCATGGTGGAGAGGGATGTGTGAGTGTCCAATAATCAAATGCCTTGGAAAAATCGTAAGCCTAGATAAAAATTGCCTTGAATGTAAATATCAGTTTGAGGAGAATGATCATGTTTTAAATGTTGAATCTTCCCTTCATTTTGTTTATCTCTGTTGCAGAAGGGAGGAAGGGAGGAAAAGGAAAAGAATCAAAAGCAAATATGGCAATATGCTGGCAGTTGCTAATTCTGAGAGGTAGACTATAGGTATTTAAGTTTTCTTGGCAAATTTTGGCTTTTCTTATCCCACCGAATCCCTCTGTATTAGTCAGCCTGGGAAGTTTTCAACTTTTTAAAATGCAAATAGGCTTTACTTTCTAGAGAAGTTTTAAGTTTACAGAAAATTTGCGTGGAAAAGGCAGAGAGGTCCCATGGTGGAGGTGGTGGTGGTGGTTTAGTCACTAAGTTATGTCTGACTTTTTGTGACCCCATGGACTATATAGCCCGCCAGGCTCCTCTGTCCTTGGGATTTTCCAGGCAAGTGTACTGGAGTGAGCTGCCATTCCCTTCTCCAGGGGATCTTACCGACCCAGGGATTGAACCCAGGTCACCTGCATTGCAGGCAGATTCTTTACCAACTGAGCCACCAGGGAAGCCCCAGAGAGGTTCCATATAGCCCCTGAATTATTGTTCTGTTTAAGCTGCCCTCACAAAATGCCAGGTGGCTTAAATGACAGGAGCTTGTTGTCTCACAGTTCTGGGGCTAGAAGTCTAAGAGCAAGATGCTGACAAATTGGATTTCTGGTGAGAGCCTCTAGGGCTGCCTTCACACTTGGTTGTTGTCTTACAAGGACACCAGTCCAATTGGATTAGGGCCCCATCCGATGATCTCCTACGTTACCTCCTTAATGGGCTGTCTCCAAGTTTAGTGACACTGGGAGTGTCTTGGTCAGTTTGGGCTCCTATAAACAGAATGCCATAGACTTTGTGGCCGACAAACAACAAAATTTATTTATCACACTTCTAGAGTCTGGGAGGAGAAGGCAATGGCACCCCACTCCAGTACTCTTGCCTAGAAAATCCCATGGATGGAGGAGCCTGGTAGGCTGCAGTCCATGGGGTCGCTAAGAGTCGGACACGACTTAGCGACTTCACTTTCACTTTTCACCTTCATGCATTGGAGAAGGAAATGGCAACCCACTCGAGTGTTCTTGCCTGGAGAATCCCAGGGACGGGGGAGCCTGGTGGGCTGCCGTCTATGGGGTCACACAGAGACAGACACGACTGAAGTGACTTAGCAGCAGCAGCAGAGTCTGGGAAATGCAAGATCAAGGTACCCAAGCAGTCAGGTTCTAGTGAGAGCCCTCTTCCAGGTTGCTAACTGCCAAATTCTCACTGTATCCTCACACACTCTAGAGCAGAGAGAGGAAGCAAGCTCTCCTGTGCTTCTCATAAGGGCATTCACCCCATTCATGAGGGCTCCACCCTCATGCATGTGTGCGTGCTAAGTTGCTTCAGTTGTGTCTCTTTGTGACCCTGTGGACTGTAGCTCACCAGGCTCCTCTGTCCAAGGGATTCTCCAGGCAAGAATACTGGAGTGGGTCGCCATGCCCACCTCCAGGGGATCTTTCCAACCCAGGGATCGAACCTGTGTCTCTTACATCTCCCAGTGGGTTCTTTACACTGGCACCACCCAGGAAGCCCTGCACCCTCCTGACCTCACCTAATCCGATCACTTTTCAAAGGCTTCACCTCCTGATACCATCACACGGAGGGTAAGGTTTCAACACACAAAGTTTGGAAGGACACATTTAGTCCATAACAGGGCTTTAGGGCTGCAACATATGAACTTGGTGGGGAGCGGTGGGGCCCAATTCAGTCCATCTTTTTAAATGTAAAATATCGCTAAGAAATGAATGTCTCTTAGGTGCCTCCGTGGCTGGCCTCCTCCTGCCTCAATGGATTACACACCTGAGCCCAATTTGACAACAGCAACTGACTTCTACTATCCTGACATCTACTCGAGCCCCTGCGATGGGGAGGGGAGACACAGCAAGCTGCTGCTGGCCGTCTTCTACTGCATCCTGTTTGTATTTGGTCTTCTGGGCAACAGCCTGGTCATCCTAGTCCTTATTGCCTGCAAGAAACTGAGGAGCATCACGGACGTATACCTCTTGAACCTGGCCCTGTCTGACCTGCTTTTTGTCTTCTCCTTCCCCTTTCAGACCCACTATCAGCTGGACCAGTGGGTATTTGGGACCATAATGTGCAAGGTGGTCTCTGGCTTTTATTACATCAGCTTCTTCAGCAGCATGTTCTTTATAACCCTCATGAGCGTGGACAGGTACCTGGCAGTTGTCCATGCTGTGTATGCCTTGAAAGTGAGGACGATCAGAATGGGCATAGCCCTGAGTCTGGTGGTGTGGCTGACTGCCCTCGTGGCCACCAGCCCGTTGCTAGTATTTTACCAAGTGGCCTCCGAAAACGGTGTTCTACAGTGTTACTCGTATTACAATCAGCAGACGCTGAAGTGGAAGATCTTCACCCACTTTGAAATGAATATCTTAGGCCTGCTGATCCCATTCAGTATCCTGATGTTCTGCTACGTCCGCATCCTGCACCAGCTGAAGAGCTGCCAGAACCACAACAAGACCAAGGCCATCAAGCTCGTGCTCATCGTGGTGGCTGCCTCCCTACTCTTCTGGGTCCCTTTCAACATGGTCCTCTTCCTCACTTCCCTGCACGACATGCACATCTTGGATGGATGTGTCATGAACCAGCAGCTGATCTACGCCACGCATGTCACAGAAACCATCTCCTTCACCCACTGCTGCGTGAACCCTATTATCTATGCGTTCATGGGTGAGAAGTTCAAGAAACACCTATCAGAACTATTTCGGAAGAGTTGCAGCCACCTCTTCGTCTACATAGGGAGACAGGTCTCCAGGGAGGCCTCGGAAAAATCGTCCTCGAATCAGCACTCCACTCGCTCCTCCACCATAGACTACATTATGTGAGTCTGTGCAGGGCAGAGCATCCCTCTGCCTCCATCGCCCGCCCTCTTGAAACAGAAACGATTCACACTGGAGTTGGGGGCTACACTGAAGGGAGACTCTTAGAAAGCTGGCTACAGACACAAGACTTCTTTCATGATATTCAGTGAATTACTACTATTGCAAGTCAACCCTCTCAACTTTCAAAGACTTTGTCACTATTTTCTAAAAATAGTCTATATGTTTCACTGTGTTAGCTATAGGGAATCCCCTCCCCCCCAGGTTTTGGAGTATCTTTATCAAATACCAGCCTAAATTTTATCAAGTGCTTTCTCCTTATCTATTGAGGTGATCATGTCGTTTTCCTCCATTATTCTGTTAATTTCGTGAACTACATTGATAGGTTTTCTTATTTTAAATCAACTCGTGTTTTCCCTAGAAAAAATGACCTCATGTTTATGATCATTTTAACAATAAACAGTTGGATTCTCTTGGGATTTTTGTATCTGCGTTCATGAGAGATACTGACCCGCAACACTTGTGACGTGGGAAGTGCCTCGGATCTTGAACCATGCTGGCCTTGCTCAGGACATTGCAAGGGACACCTTGGATTTCCTGTCCTGGACCCTGCGCCTCACTTACAAGCTGGCCTGAGGCGGCCTCTCTGCATGTCAAGGCAGACACGTGTGAGATAAGGCTGAAGATGGTGATGGTGGTGCTTTCTGTCTTGCTGCTCCACAGACCGACCCGCTGTCCCACCGATAGCCTGTAAATATCTTTGTACACGTAAAAGTTTATTATTACTATAATAAAAATACACAGCATATAACATTTTACTAGCTGTGCAGTTTTGGGCGATGTACTTTAACTGCTCTGTGCTTCAGTGTCTCTATATGTAAATACAGATATTAATAGCAATAATGCATACCTCTGATTTCTGTGAGACAGTTATGCAAGGTTATGAAGCTGTGTTCTATCGCCACCTACCGTTCACTCACTGGGAGTAACAAAAGTCCCCTAAAGCAGGGTGGAAAGAATGGGAGCTCACTCCTGCGTGTATCCGGTGTGTGTGGAATGTTAAGAATGTGTCAAGGAAAGGCTGAAAAACTGTCCCAGATTAAAGGAGGCTAAAGACATGGCAGTTAACTGAAATACATGATCTTAAATTGGATTCTGGGTTGGTGGAGGGGGATGCTCTGAAAGACAGTTTGGGGACGACTGGTGAACCCACTCCGGTGTTCTTGCCTGGAGAATCCCAGGGACGGGGGGAGCCTGATGGGCTTCCGTCTATGGGGTCACACAGAGTCGGACACGACTGAGGTGACTTGGCAGGTGAACTTTTAATTTGGGCTGTTTATGAGACAACATTGAGTATTAAAATTGATAAAACAGGGAAACAGGTAGAACAGCAGCTGGGGGTAGAAAGTGCAACAATTAATGTTGCTTGTTAACTACCTGCTTAGGACATAAACCCCATGAGGCCATCGACTTCATTTGTTTTATTCACCCCTGTGCCCCTAGAGCCTGGAACAGTTCCTGGCACATAATATGTGCCTATTTAACATTTGTCAGATGAATAAATGAACTGACCTCTGAAACAATACACAGTTAAGAACCAGGGTGAGGTATCAAAGCCATCTGTCCTTACACGCAGAGACTGAGGTTATTCACTCTGGCTCCTGGTTATTGTTTGTCATCCCGGTGAACCTGGCCTACAAAACATTCTGATTGACTCAGTTGTTCCAGGCACGCAGCCAGAAATACATCTGGCAACTCCCCAGATCAAATACATGTGTAACTTACTAACCCACAATTGCCTAACGTTCTTTCTAGTTCCGCTCCCCACTGCTTGGCCTGATGCAGGAGAGGGACGTGGGACAGCCTGGCCCAAAGAGGACCCACACAGGCTGAGTCCGAGCCTCAGGTCTGTGCTCAACTACCAGCAGGAAGGCTTGCCTTTGGAAGAAGGTCCAGTTGGCGCGTCTTGGTTGGACATCATGCTGCAGAGAGGTCTCAGGTGGCTGGCGAGGCGCCGACAGGCAGCACGCCTTCTTCCAGCCCTGGCTGGCCAGCCCCGGGTGCTCTGGTCAGCCTGGATGCCAGCCTCACTCATCACCGTGAGTACCCACATTGCATCCAGATGTGGGCCGCTGTGAGTGTGGTCAGAGTCTCAGATCGAGGGAGCTACAAGGGACCTTAAACTCCTCTGACAGATGAGAACTCGGAGCCAGGACTCCTGATTCCTAGATGCTCATGCCACTTGGTCATTTCATCCTGTTTGCAGGAGTGGATCCTCAGACTGGGAACTTAGTGACAATATCTGGAGGCCCCTCCAGTCTTCCTGGCCCTGCAGAACCTTTCCCATACGGTTAAGTGGGGTTGCTGAGCCCCTGAGTGAGCAAGTGAGCAGAATCAGGGAAAGAGAATCTGATTAGCGGTGACTCGAGGGAAAGCAGTGATTACTGTTTAACATAACATTTTCTGGACAAAAAAGAGGCGGACCTAAAAGAATATTGTGGGTAAGAGTCAAGATGATGGAGTAGGAGGACAGGAGTTCTTGTCTGCTCTAAGTAGGAACACCTACTAGGCACTGGTGGGGGTCCCTGGACACCTAAGGAGATGAGAGGAATCCCCACACGATGAGGTAGGGTGTGGAAGGGAAGAAGGAAAGGAGGGAAAGTGGGGGCGGGATGCCCCTCATGGGGGCTGGGGTAAGGGAGAGGTCCCCGTGCTTGGATGGGGCCTACTCATGGCAAGGGGATCAGCAGAACTGAAAGGGACCTTTGGGGGATTGGAGGATCATAAGAAAATGTGACCAGCATCTTCCCTGCCCACTTGGGCCCCAGCACGTCTGCTGTGGTCACAGGTCTGAACCCCCACGCCTCAGGGTCCCCTCTGGCCTCCTGGGTTTTGGGCTTGATTCCCCCTCCCCCCCCGACTCCCCAAGTTTTCCTTCAGCTGTGCCGGCCCTGTAGGAGCGGACACAATCAGTTACCTTTTGAACTTCCCAGGTCTCAAGAAGTCACCTCCATTCTGATCCAAAAGATTATTCCCTCCCGAACTCCGGCTGGAGCCCCATCATGGTGAGGCTGTACAATGAACTCATGGAGAAGACTGTGGATGGGACATGGACGCGACTTCCCGGCTACTGTCACTCTTGGCAGTTCCTTAAAGAGGGAGACCTAGCTAGGATCGCTAAAGTTGTCCCTGGTACGTTCACACCCCTGTATGAGGAGCGCTTCACCTGGGCTGGAGGGAGCCTCTGGAGAGCGCAGAGCTGTTGGCAAAACTTTGCTTCTGTGTGCACATTTCCCTCCCTCCTGTGTAGCCTGCATGAGCTTGAGAGTCAGGTATGAGGCAGTCTGGACATGGTGATCCTGGATTCATGCACTATCAGGCTAGAAAAGGAACGTGGAGGCCGTCTAGTGCAACCCACTCATTTTACAAGTGAGAAAACTGAGGTCTAGAGAGGCAACAAAGCGAGTTTTTGGCAGAGACTGGACTAGAGTAGGGGATTCCTGGCTCCTGGGTCAGGGCTCTCTCCACCCCTGTCTACAGTCACCCCCGGCGTCTCCTTACACCTGCCAGCCCCACCATATTCTGAAGGCCAGACAGGTGCGATGTCAGTGAAGAACTGGGAAGAGGCAGTGCCTGGGATTAAGGGCCAGTGCCTTCGCCCTGGTACACCCGGTTTCGGCGCTCCGCGATGCTACAGGCAGCAGGACATCGGGGCCAGGAACCAGAATCTGCTGGGGACAGAGCTCGCGCTCCCTCTAGTGGTCAGCTGAGCTGAGCTCTTGAACCAGTCAGCGAAGGACATCGGATGGAAAACAGGAGACAGGAGCAGCCAGCCGGAAGGTTTTTATTTATAGTCTACAACTATATACTATGTTTATAGTATATAATTTTATATACCTAAGCTGTCGTTTGGAATTCTGCTTTGAGGGGAATTCCCTGGTGGCCCAGTGACTGGGACTCTGCCTTTTCACTGCCGAAGGCATGGGTTCAATCCCTGGTGGGGGAACTAAGATCTCATAAGCCATGCTGCCAAAAATAAGAAAGAAAATAAATTCTGCTTTGAGATTCTTGGCAAAAAAGGTGTTTGATAAATTTTGGATGTGCTGTGTTAGTCGCTCAGTCGTGTCCGACTCTTTGCAAGCCCACAATCTGTATAGCCTGCCAGGCTTCTCTGTCCAAGGAATTCTCCAGGCAAGAATACTGGAGTGGATTGCCATTCCCTTCTCTAGAGGATCTTCATGACCCACAGATCGAACCCTGGTCTCCTGCATCGCAGGCAGATTCTTTACCCGTTGAACTTCAGGGAAGTCCTTAAGTATAGGATATTGGAGGCTTAACCTCTACTTGCTAAGTCACTTCAGTCGTGTCCGACTCTGTGTGACTCCATAGATGGAAGCCCACCAGGCTCCCCCTTCCTTGGGATTCTCCAGGCAAGAACACTCGAGTGGGTTGCCATTTCCTTCTCCGATGTGTGAAAGTGAAAAGTGAAAGTGAAGTCGCTCAGTCGTGTCCGACCCCCAGCGACCCCACGGACTGCAGCCTACCAGGCTCCTCCATCCATGGGATTTTCTAGGCAAGAGTACTGGGTGGCTTGCCATTGCCTTCTCCGTAACCTCTACTTAGGGCCTCTAAATTATCCCCATTTCCCTCGTAAGTCATACAGTATAAACAAATCTCACTGAAAGTTCAGGCCTGTGGCAGAGACACATACACATGTTCTAGAAAAAGGACTGTCGCCTGCTTCCTCCTAGATCTGCAACAATCGCTGCGTTTGGATTAGCGTTTGTTATGCAGCTGATGGGAACAGTGGTGTCCTGAATTCACAGGCAGTTGGCTCCTCACTGCCCCTCACACTGCTGACCTCATCCTCCCTTTGGAAGCTGCTCTTCTCCATCAGAAGTTTATGGGACCATGCCCGGGGTGGCGTGCCCATGGGAAGCTTGGGGTGGTGGGTTTCCTGGGACCTCCTCTGGTCGGGTGCTTTCTGCCCCAGAGACCACACCACCCTGAGGATCAGACTCCTGCCTGAGGTCTTTCTTATCGAATCCACTCTTCCCTCCAGTCCAAACGGTAGAAGACGCCCGCCTCTTTCTCCGGATCACAGAGATGGAGAGACTCGGCTTTGAGTATGTTGTCTTCCACAATGACTCTGAGAAGAAGTGCGTCTGCTTGTTCCAGCCTGGGCCCCTCCTGGAGGGGCTGCCTGGGTGAGGCACGCGGGCTTGTCCCAGCCAGCAGCTCAAATGGGCTTTATCTCGGTCCAAGAGCAGGTGGTGGGTGAGAGCCCAGTTGCGGGTCCCTGGTTGCCTTCAGCAGGTTCTTGGTTAGTGGGTGGTAGTTTAGTCACTAAGTCGTGTCCGACTCTTGCAACCCCGCAGACAGTAGTCTGCCAGGGTCCTCTGTCCATGGGATTTTCCAGGCAAGAATACTGGAGTGGGTTGCCATTTCCTTCTCCAGGAGATCTTCCTGACCCAGGGATCAAACCTGGGTCTCCTGCATTGGCAGGTGGATTCTTTACCAACTGAGCCACCAGGAAAGCCCTAGGTTCTTGGTTACTTCAGCCTTATTCTACTGGCTCCCCGGGCAGCGAGACTCTGCCAGCCCCTCAATGATCCACCCAAGGTGTGGCCTCCCCCTGTTAAGAACTTTCTTAACCTCCTAAATGGCAGTGGAGTAAGCAATGGAAATTAGAAATGAGAAGGGGGAAAACTATTCTTGTTTAGTGCTAGTATATGGCAGATCCTTTACACGAAGCTTTGGCTGTATTAACTTAATACTCACAAAAATTCCTAGGAGATATTCCTCTCTTACAGATAAAGACGCAGGTGGCCCAAGTGGTTCTGTGACTGAGGTCACACGGCTAGAAATGTGAGATTTAGAGTTAGGGCTCTCTGCCTGTAAAACCCATGCTTTTTTCACTGTACCATTCTAGTTCCCCCGACACCAACCCAGAAGGGAATACAGGGTTCATCAGAATTTGTGTTTGGGGCTGGTGGTGGGGTGGGGACTTTTCCTGCTATTAGTTCATTCTCTTCTAAGCTGGTGTGACTCACTTCAGACAGCAGTGTTTGCTTCCCCTGCACCTGCTCTGCACTCATAGCTCTGCTCTAAATGGATTGATAGAAGGATCTGGTCCTGGATCACAAGGAAGCCTTCAGCACATCACCTCACTGGAAACTGGCCATATGGAGTGGAATCCCAGGTGACTCTTTCCTTCCCTTTCTCCCCTTGTCTGGCCCTGCAGGATTATCCATGGCGGCGCGCTGGGGACCATGATGGACACCACGCTGTTCATGACGGCCTACTGCAGTGCCAACGCAATCTTCACCGGAACCATGACCATCACCTTCAAGAGGTCTGTCTCCTCCCCTGGGTTCCAGTTAGGAGTGAGCTGACACGGGGTTATTCCAGGTGTTACGATGGAAGATCAGAGCTCATGTAGCAATCCTGAGTACGAAGAGGAGTTTCTACTTTTGTTTTTCTCATGGACCAACCTAAACTTGTTAGATGTTCCCTCTTCATCCAAGTTCAAGGTGATGAGCTTGAACATGGGTTATGTGTCCCGACAGAAAAATACCCTACACAGGACAATGGTAAACTACTTTTGGCCACCTCTGATTTAAAGAAAGCCAACTCATGTGCCTGTAAATATTTAACTCAGTCCGCAGATAATTATTGGGCTGCTACTGAAATGATAATTCCTGATATGTGATTAATTTGTTGTTAAACTTGCACACATTATTTTGTCCAATCTGTACTATAATCCTGGGAGGTTGGTACTGTTATCTCCAGCTTGACAAATGAGGAAGCTTAAGCAAAGACATAGCTAGCAGGTGACAAACACCAAGGCCCTGACATCTTGGCCCTTGAAGGAGAAGCCCAGGACTTCCAGAAGCCCGACTCTGGTAGCCTCCAACCCCTGTAGGGTCATCCCCCACCTTTCTCAGAGACCAGGCTACCAGCCACTCGCCCCCACTGCCCTCTCCTAGCCCAATCACCCTCGGCTCAGTGGTGAGGCTGGAGGCAAACATCACCGGCATGGAAGGAAGAAAAGTGTTTCTCTCTTGCAAAGCCCAAAGCAGTGACAGGACCATCCTCTTTGCCGAAGCTTCTGGTAAGGCCGTGAAGAATTCTTTTTTCCTGCTGTTGGTGCCCACCCTTGTGATAAGCACAGAGAATGGCTGCCCCCACTGCTGGGGGCAGCACCTGCCCTGGGAGACTCTTACAGCTGTGTGTTTGGGGTCAGATGGGATGCTCACATGGAGAGGAGCCTCTATAAGTTATAGGACAGAGGCCATCATAACACACCCACTCACCTCCCTGGGAGACTACCAGTCAGAAAGGGGCTTATGAGGATGGAGGGGAGGGGGCTGTGGCAGCAGAGTGTGCATGGTATCTCCCCTCCTGGCTTCCAAAAGGCAAAAGCAGGCTCATTGCTTTGACAACAATAGAGGGAATTTAGATATTTCATGAAGCAGCTCTGGCTCCAGGCAGACAGGAAAGGTCTCCCAGAACTGGTTTTTCCTGAAAGCAAAACCTGAGAGCCACTTATCTCTGTGTTCTTCACCATTCCAGCCATCTTCTTCCAAATGAAGTGATACAGGTATAAGGCCCCATAAGGCTCGTCTCTTCCTGGCCCAGAGGGCAGGAAACCGAAACTTCCTTTGGAGCAGAGTCTGTCTCTCCCACCCATCTCCAGCTGCCAGTGTTTACTCCAGCCCTTTCCTCCTTGGATGGTGGAAACTCCTCCAGCTGTCAGAGCTTGTTATGAATAAACTTTGAAAAGGGAGATCATGTATCCAAATGGACATACGTGTATTTCTTTCTGCATAGAGATGTCTATGGTCAGTGGGATGGGAAAGCATCGTGTGACATTAACACCCAACTCAGAAAACAAAAAAGGGCCAGATTGGGTTTGAGGGACCCAACGTGTAACTGCAGAAGGGAGTAAGGTCACAGAGGCAAAATCATGTTCCACCGGTTGCAGACAAGTCAAGGGAGCCTTGCCCAATGTTGATTAATGATCTTGTTTTGAACTGAAGTCACACACAATGTTTTCACCAGGTATTTTTCCTTTTCTTTTTTTCTGTTTGCTTTTTCCTGTCATTTTTTAATTCACTCTTCTAAATTCTACCATGAAGTACTGCCCTAAAACCTTCACTCATCTGCTGATGGGCAATACTCCTTTTACATGATCTTATATATCTCTGTACCCTCTCAGATGTGAAGGGAAGATTGAGGAGGTGGGGGCACTTTGGGCTCCAGAGTTGCGAGTGAAGCAGGAACAGTTACACAGGAGGAAAACCCAGGCAGGCACCAACCATCCTTGAAAACCAACCCATTTTATCTGAACCCAGGGCCTAACCAATACCTGCTGAGGGTGGGGCAGTGGGCAGCAGGCTTTCATTCTGGGTCCCACCTCTATCCCCATTCTCAGAGTGGCCAAGAATAGCCTCTAAAACTCGCCAATCGATTTCTCCTAAGTAGGAATTCTTGGCCCGTGAGGACAGAAAAGTAGGAATTCCTTTAAAGAAAAGTTTCAGCCTAGTTCAGCATCGGACAAGGAAAATAAGCCTTGCAGCTTAGAACAAGAGATGGCAAAGTATACAGCAGGAACCCGGTAGGTTTGCCTATGTATTTTTTATATTTCAGTTCAGTTCAGTTGCTCAGTCATGTCCGACTCTCCGCGACCCCATGAATCACAGCACGCCAGGCCTCCCTGTCCATCACCAACTCCCGGAGTTCACTCAAACTCATGTCCACAGAGTCGGTGATGCCATCCAGCCATCTCATTCTCGGTCGTCCCCTTCTCCTCCCGCCCCCAACCTTTCCCAGCATCAGACTCTTTTCCAGTGAGTCAACTCACCGCATGAGGTGGCCAAAGTATTGCAGTTTCAGCTTTAGCATCAGTCCTTCCAATGAACACCCAGGATTGATCTCCTTTAGAATGGACTGGTTGGATCTCCTTGCAGTCCAAGGGACTCTCAAGAGTCTTCTCCAGCACCACAGTTCAAAAGCATCAATTCTTCGGCAATCAGCTTTCTTCACAGTCCAACTCTCACATCCATACATGACCACGGGAAAAACCATAGCCTTGACTAGACGGACCTTGGTTGGCAAAGTAGTCTCTGCTTTTTAATATACTATCAAGGTTGGTCATAACTTTCCTTCCAAGGAGTAAGCGTCTTTTAATTTCATGGCTGCAATCAGCATCTGCAGTGATTTTGGAGCCCCCCAAAATAAAGTCTGACACTGTTTCCACTGTTTTTCCATCTATTTCCCATGAAGTGATGGGACCAGATGCCATGATCTTTGTTTTCTGAATGTTGAGCTTCAAGCCAACCTTTTCACTCTCCTCTTTCACTTTCATCAAGAGGCTTTTGAGTTCCTCTTCACTTTCTGCCATAAGGGTAATGTCATCTGCATATCTGAGGTTATTGATATTTCTCCCAGCAATCTTGATTCCAGCTTGTGCTTCTTCCAGCCCAGCATTCCTCATGATGTACTCTGCATATAAGTTAAATAAGCAAGGTGGCAATATACAGCCTTGACGAACTCCTTTTCCTATTTGGAACCAGTCTGTTGTTCCATGTACAGTTCTGACTGTTGCTTCCTGACCTGCATACAGGTTTCTCAAGAGGAAGGTCAGGTGGTCTGGTATTCCCATCTCTTTCAGAATGTTCCACAGTTTATTGTGATCCACACAGTCAAAGGCTTTGGCATAGTCAATGAAGCAGAAATAGATGTTTTTCTGGAACTCTCTTGCTTTCTCCATGATCCAGCGGATGTTGGCAATTTGATCTCTGGTGCCTCTGCCTTTTCTAAAACCAGCTTCAGCATCTGGAAGTTCGCAGTTCACGTATTGCTGAAGCCTGGCTTGGAGAATTTTGAGCATGACTTTACTAGCGTGTGAGATGAGTGCAATTGTGTGGTAGTTTGAGCATTCTTTGGCATTGCCTTTCTTTGAGATTGGAATGAAGACTGACCTTTTCCAGTCCTGTGGCCACTGCTGAGTTTTCCAAATTTGCTGGCATATTGAGTGCAGCACTTTCACAGCATCATCTTTCAAGATTTGAAATAGCTCAACTGGAATTTCATCACCTCCACTAGCTTTGTGCCTAGTGATGCTTTCTAGGGCCCACTTGACTTCACATTCCAAGATGTCTGGCTCTAGGTCAGTGATCACATTATTGTGAATATCCTGGTCGTGAAGATCTTTTTTGTACAGTTCTTCTGTGTATTCTTGCCACCTCTTCTTAATATCTTCTGCTTCTGTTAGGTCCATACCATTTCTACTCTTTGCTTAATCCCCTCTGATGATAAAAAGCCCACAGTTTCTTGCCTGTTCCTTGTGCCTCGGAAAAACAGGAATTTAAGCCTTAAACAAACAGCATCTTGCTCCCTGAATCATCAGTTTCTTTTCTGACCTAGATTTCCCGAGTGAAGAATGGATGGTGGAAGTAGTGAAGGCTGCCACTATGAAAAGTCTGGACTTTATTCTACAGATAATCAGGACTCCTGAAGATGTGTGCCTACCTTTTCCAAAAAGTGTCAGGATTCTAGCAGTAACAGTTTTCCTCCAATCAGCCAGATAGGAACAATGGGAAGTTGAGAGACCAAAATGAAGGTTATCGATAGGGTCCAGATAAGAGGTAAGAACTGTAATTTTAACCATCTAGACCAGTGCTGTCCAATAGAAAAGTAGTTCAAGCCCCAAGTGTAATTAAAAAAATTTTTTTTAATTGAAGTATAGTTGATCTACAATGTTGTGTTAATTTCTGCTGTAGAGCAAAGTGGCTCAGTTATACACACACACACATACATACACACACAGACATATATATTCTTTTCCATTATGGTTTATCACAGGATAACAAGTGTAATCTTAAGTATTCTAGTAGCCATATTAAAAAAGCAAAAGAGGTAAAAATTAATTTTAATAATTATTTTGCCTAATTAATACATCCAAAAAATCATTTCAACAGGTAAAAATGAAAAAATTGTTCATGAAATTATTTTATCTTATTGCCATGTCAGAAATACGGTGTGTGGATGACTTACAGCACATTTCTGACATCAAGCTTTCAGCATTTTTTAAAGGGAAATGTGGAAATGCCAAAACAATAAAGTCATGTTTAACGGAAAAATATTCCGCACTGCTTCAGTTTTTAATACAAATGAATTACAATTAAATCAAGTTTAAAATTCTGGTCTTCAGTCACACTAGCCACTTCTCGAGTGCTCAATAGCCCCAGATGGCTACTGGCTATCGCACTGTGCAGAGTTAAGTCTGGACTGTGACTATGCTCAGACGTGGCACCCGAAAGCATCCAGCACTGCAGACGTCCCTTGAAGCTCCGGGTGCAGGGAAGCCCGATCCTGCAGTCCCGGACGTCTCCACCAGGTGGCACTAAGGAGCACATCCTCGCCAGCGCGCGAAGCGCATCCAACCCCGGAAGCTAAATTCCGGCATTCCAGCGAGTTCTTCCGGCTTTCTTCGCCCCTGGTGCCGCGTACCGTCCTCAGGTCCTGAAGCCCGTGGCTGGGCAGGATGGGCCGGGGAGCAGAGCCGAAGAGTCCGCGGCGCAAGTGAAAAGCGGCGCTCGGAGCCACCCACTGGCGGTGGACGCGCAGGTCCCGACCGGCGCAGACTGCAGAGTAGGCCCGGCTGCCGCCGTCGCGTCGTCTTCCTCCAGCATCGCCAGGGCCGGGCCTGCGCTCCTACCAGCGGCGCCCGCGGCCCAGTGCATTCGCAGGCCTCCCCTCCAATGATTCAGAAGTCACGCCCCGCGCTGCTGCCGCACCAAGATGTCGGGGACAGGGTGGAAACGCTCATGGTAAACTGCAGGGAAGGGAAGGCAGGGATTCCGGCGTCTCAGGCTCGGGGAGGGGAATTCGCAAGGTTGCCGAGGGTCAGCGGCCCTCGGGGGGACGTTTTTTGCATCCGGGGTGCGCGCATAACGGGCTGGGGACTTGGCGGCAGAGATGGGAGTTTGACTAAGGGGTTAAAAGGAGGGTAGGGAGGAAGGAGAGGAGTGGCAGCGCAACTCTTGGACAGGCAGGCAAAGGTCTCATTTCTGCGTTAGTAGCTGGATAGAGGTAGGCGGGATTGCTGCGGCCTGGGGGCTGTCAGGGGAATGTCCTCCCGCGGCAGGGAACGAGGTGCGAGAGCTACGGGGAGTTGCTTTGAGTTGTTCTCCTAGATGGAAAGGTGAGAGGGTACCTGGGTAGATATTTGCACCGTTGCAAAGCCCGGCAATGAAGCTAAGCCTGAAATGCGATCCTTGCTCAAGCAAGGTACGTTGGGACCACACACGGCCGGCGGGGCTGGGCCAGAGGGACTCTCTGGGAACCTGGTGTGGTTTGCAGACGCCACGAGGCCACGCCCCCCGCGCCTGGATTGGCCGCCGTGGTCGCCCGCGGGCCTGCCATTGGTGGAGGCGGGGCTGGAAGGCGGGCGGAGGAGGACTGTCTGGCAAAGTCGCTGCTAGAGGTGGGTGTGGAGAAGGCAATGGCAACCCACTCCAGTACTCTTGCCTAGGAAATCCCACGGACGGAGGGGCCTGGTAGGCTGCAGTCCATGGGGTCGCGAAGAGTCGGACAGGACTGAGCGACTTCACTTTCACTTTTCACTTTCATGCATTGGAGAAGGAAATGGCAACACACTCCAGTGTTCCTGCCTGGAGAGTCCCAGGGACGGCGGAGCCTGGTGGGCTGCCGTCTATGGGGTCGCACAGAGTTGGACACGACTGACGCGACTTAGCAGCAGCAGCAGCAGCAGAGGTGGGTGGAGGCGGGGATGCGGCTTCCTTTAGTTCTCGAGGGCCAGTGGCAAGCGGCTTTCTCCAGAGACGAAGGTTACGGTCCGCCTGCGGCGGGCGCTGGGCGGGGTTGTGGGTACTTTTTGTTTTGGTGGGGTTTTTTTGTTTTTAATCTTTAACAAAGGCGGAGTCGGGGGCCGCTTTAAGTTTATAACTTTAATCACGTGCTTACCGATTTCTTTCTGGGTCCTCCAGCTCTGGCCTGGAGATCTAATTTTTTAGGTTTTAGTTTTGTCAAGGGAAGTGGGAGTTGCTTGTGGAACTTGTTTGCCAACTATTCGAGTGCTGTTTATTGCCTTTATGTATCTTTGTATTATTGTTTGGTTGTTATCAGTATTTACTTTGAATAAATTTGGGCTACTTAGAAAAAAGTCAAGTGTGCCTTAAAAAATGTGCCATCCACTTTTGATAATATCTGTCAAAAAGAAAAGTGTAAATTTTGTTTTTTAAAAGCAATTTGTTGCCTGTGTTTTTTTTTTAACTCGGGGTTAATCAATACTGCTGGTATATATTTAGCATCTGCTCTATGCTAATAGACCTAGAAAGTTAGGGTTTAAAAGGTTATGGGCTCTATGTATGGATGTATTCAACAAATATTTATTGAGTCAGTAAAATGTGTAAGCAATGTGCTATGAGATATGTTCTTGTAGTGGAGGACGCTGTGCTGTGGGAGAGGGGAGGGGTACATGTGAGTGTGCTCAGTCGTATCTAACTCTTTGCTACCCCATGGACTGTAGCCTGCCAGGCTCCTGTGTCCATGGAATTCTCCAGGCAGGTATACTGGAGTGGGTTGCCATTTCGTCCTCCAGGGGTTCTTCCTGACCCAGGGATCGAACCAGCGTCTCCTATATCGGCAGGCAGATTATTTACCACGGAGCCACCTGGGAAGCCCAGAGGGGAGGGGTAGTTCCAGACAATACCTGTGAGAACACTGGGGAAGCAGCTCCAAAGAGAACTGCTTAGAAGTGGTAACTGCAGGTCAGTCCTACAGCCTTACTGCAGCAAAGGGCTGGAAGGTGCCTGGGAAGATCCCGCTGCCCAGGGATGGGGCCTGCAGGGCCCACTAAGCTTTATCCTGTGGGATTGTGGTCAAGGGAGAGCCACGTTCAGATTTCCTGTTAGATGACATGATTCCTTCATTCTTGACTGTCGAGCCCCTGATGCAGACCAGGCTGTGCGATCAGTCCTGGGGGAAGCATGGTGGGTTTGAACACCCAGCTCATAAGAGCATAGTGAGATTTCAAGGTGCTGCATATGGATGCGTCACCCCAGGCTGCTCAGTGGGTTTGGCACCGCTGAGACTGGAGACTCACAGGGAGGCTACTTGGATCAGCGGGGGCAGGCTGTGGGAGGACAGAGGGGTCAGCGGCAGGAGTTGGTCGTGAAATGGTAGGTAGACCAAGGAGTCTTCCTCGTCTCCAGAATGTCCTGCTGGAACATCTCAGTGTGGACTGAAGGAGAAGCAGGCATGTGAAGGACTGTGGACTGAGTTTCCATTTGGGGATGTTGAGTTTGAGATGTCTGCAGGCCATCTGAGGGGAGATGTGGGGAGTGCGGGCTGAACTGGGCTGGAGATGTGGGCGTTGCCGGCATGTGTGTGTGGAGCGAAGTGTGGTGTGGGGATAAGGGTGCCCTGAGAGGCGGCAGCAACGGGGAGATAAGAGGAACAGCAACATCTGTGGGCCGCGGAAAGGAGGCTCAGAGGGGCACCCAGAAGAGGAGAGAGAAGCCGTAGAGGGGCGGCCATCAGCAGGTGTTCCAGATGAACCGGCGAGGCCACGTAAGAGAAGGGCTCGGGAAAGGGGTCCTGGGCTGCTCAGGTCCTCGGTGAGGCAGCTTCAGTGGAGGGGCTTCAGCCGGATGGCAAACTGGGGGGAAATGAGGGGTGACTGGTGAAGAGGGAGTGGAGATCACGTGGCCTCAGGCTGGAAAGATGGGGGCTTTCAAGCTTGTTCCAGGCAAAGGAGTCAGCGGAAGTAAGAGGCTGAGTGTGCAGGCAGGAGGCCTGCACTGAGAGCACAAAGTCTTGGATGAGCCTGAGACACAAAACTCGTGGGAGTGCAAGTTAGCAGGAGGAGCAGGACACTGCGTGCGGACACACACCTGGTGAAGCGCCCGTTTGACTTGGCTGTACTTACGGTCTGACCTTTGCTTAGAAAGCTATTTGAATGTGGCTGTAAACTCCAGTATTTATTATCTGAACTTCCTTAGACCTTTTAAGGAATTCCAGTTATAAGTTGATAATTGCTGGTTTGGTGGAACGTGGAATTACCTCTCTTCTCTGTGAAGCAAATACCACAGATTACAAATGTTTTGGTTCTAGGTGGGTAGTTATGTAACATAGGTAACAAGCAACTTCATCTTAATAGCATTTTAGGATGACAGTATGCCATGTATTACAAAATAATAGTGGAAATGCCATTTAATGAGGAGAGAGAAGATCTTTGGATAGAGTTTTCCCAGTGTCTCCTATGTAAAAGAAGATTTTCTCTCCTGCTTGGATTTTTAAAAGTGTGTTTCCACAACTATCTGAGTGTGTCTGGATTCCAGGGCATGCTGTGAGGCCCTGGAGTGCGCTTGGGGAAAGTGCAGTTAGTCTGCCAGGCAGTCCTGCCCGTCTGAATGCTGCCTGTTGATTAGTCAGTGTGCGTGACTCTCCCAGAACTGTGAAATTCCAGATGTTCAAGCTGGATTTAGAAAAGGCAGAGGAACCAAAGATCAAATTGCCAACATCCATTGGTTCATCAGAAAAGCAAGGGAGTTCCAGAAAAACATCTACCTCTGCTTTATTGACTATGCCAAAGCCTTTGATTGTGTGGATCACAACAAACTGTGGAAAATTCTTAAAGCGATGGGAATACCATTAGATTACCTTACCTGACTCCTGAGAAGTCTGTATGCAGGTCAAAAGGTAACAGTTACAATCGGACATGGAACAACAGACTGGTTCCAGACTGGGAAAGGGGTATGTCAAGGCTGTATATTGTCACCCTGCTTATTCAACTTCTGTGTGTTGAATATAATTAAATAGAACTCATTTACAAATTAACCTCAAAAATATTACCCAGAGACAAAGGCATACCAAGACATATTTAGACAGACACAGTGCAAGATCTAGCTTCATTTTCTAAGTTTAGTCATGAATTAGATATTGCAATATAAAATTTACTAGTTCAGTTGAAATAAATAAAATTTTAAAGGCTTTTCCCCTTTTCCCTCAGTCTTAGGAGTTAGAGATGGTCTAGATAAGTGTTCCTGAGAGCCCTGGTCTCAAGGCACAGGGAAAGAAAATCAAGTTCTAACAAAATGGCAGCAGGTCTAAACCAAATGGTGGCCAGCCAAAGCAAAATGACCATCAAAAATCACAACACAGAATACAGAGTTAAAACACACACATATAAACCTGGCAGTCCTCATCAGACACTCCCTTAAATCAAAGATTTCAAAGGGAGGAAAGGGAGCAGCTTGAAAGAAGAAGGGGGAGGAGGCGGGAGAGGGGGGCAAAAGGGGCGGCCTTACAGACGCCTCCTGCACCTGCACACACCCGGGCATTACGGGACTTTACCCTGGGCCTCCAGAGAAGGGAGGACTGGAACTTGGTCCTACCAGAAATAATTTGAATTCTCTGCCAAGAGGAGGTGATCAGTCTCCAATCCTCAGCTCAGGCTGAGGCCCTTCGACCAGATTCCTGCATCCAGGACTGGGGGACTAGAAAAACGGGGAAGGATGGGAAGGGTTAAGGAGAGGAAAGAGAGAGGGAAGGAGAGAGAGGTCAATAAAGTCTCTTGTTCCTTACCAGTCAGGGCACTCTGGCCAGTTGTCCGGGTCAGGAGGAGACCAGGGACAAAAGGGTCTCAGTTGCGGCCGCTGGGTCTGGTCCATTGGCAGGCAAGCTGGCCCTTGAGTACCCCGAGTGGTCAGGATGTCAGTCTTTGCGAAGAAGAGTCCCTGTTTGTTGCAGGAAAGGGGACCCCTTCCAGGGCCCGAAACTGGGCTCTTGTCTAACCCTCAGAAATGAATTGTCTGAAGAGACACACATGCTGACAAAGCAAGAGACTTTATTGGAGAGGGCACCCGGGTGGAGAGCAGCAGGGTAAGGGAACCCAGGAGAACAGCCCTGCCGCGTGGCTTACAGTCTTGGGTTTTATGGTGATGGGATTAGTTTCCGGGTGGTCTTTGGCCAATCATTCTAATTCAGGGTCTCTCCTAGAGGCACACTCATCGCTCAGCCAAGATGGATGCTAGCGAGGGGGATTCTGGGACGTTGACGGACACGAGGTGTCTCCTTTCCACCTTTCCCGAACTCTTCCGGTTGGTGATGGCTTATTAGTTCCGTATTCCTTACCAGGATCTCCTGTCATAAAACAACTCATGTGAAGGGTTACTAAAGGGCCTGGCCAGGGTGGGCGGTTTCAGTCAGTGTGCTTCCCTTAACATATGCAGAGTACATCATGTGAAATGCCAGGCTGGATGAAGCACAAGCTGGAATCAAGATTGCTGGGAGAAATATCAATGACCTCATATATGCAGATGACACCACCCTTATGGCAGAAAGTGAAAAAAACTAAAGAGCCTCTGATGAAAGTGAAAGAGGAGAGTGAAAAAGCTGGCTTAAAACTCAGCATTCAAAAAAGTGAAGATCATGGCATCCGGTCCCATCACTTCATGGCAAATAGATGCGGAAACAATGGAAACAGTGACACTTGCTCCTTGGAAGAAAAGCTATGACCAACCTAGACAGCATATTAAAAAACAGAGACATTACTTTGCCAACAAAGGTCCGTCTAGTCAAAGCTCTAGCTTTTCCAGCGGTCATGTATGGATGTGAAAGTTGGACTATAAAGAAAGCTGAGCGAAGAATTGATGCTTTTGAACTGAGAAAACTCTTGAGAGTCCCTTAGACTGTAAGGAAATCCACCCAGTCCATCCTAAAGGAAATCGGTCCTGAATATTCATTGGAAGGACTGATGATGAAAGTGAAGCTCCAATACTTTGACCACCTGATGCGAAGAACTGACTCATTGGAAAAGACCCTGGTGCTGGGAAAAATTGAAGGCAGGAGAAGGGGACGGCAGAGGATGAGATAGTTGGATGGTATCACCGACTCAATGGAAGTGAGTTTGAGCACGCTCTGAGAGTTGGTGATGGACAGGGAAGTCTGACATGCTGCAGTCCATGGGGTCGCAAAGAGTTGGACACAACTGAGCGACTGAACTGAACTGTGACTGTCCCAGTGTATAGGACTGCCAGCAAACCCAGGAGTGGCTGCCGGCCTGTGGTGCCCCTGCGGTCGTCTAGCAAGAGGGATTCTGGGAAGTGGACGGACACGCGGTGTCCCAGTGAGATGAATGGGTGTACGACCGAGGGAAAGTTTTACATTAAGGAAATGCATGACTTTTACAGGAAGTGGCACATACATTTCGCCGTGCCTCAGTTCACTTATGGTTTCACTTCCTCTGTATCACTCCTGTAAATAGTCTACCGGTCCTACAACCCAGGGAACCTGAAACCAGCAGTCCAGGGTTAAAACACACTGCTCAATTGATTTTGCTTTTGTCACGGGAAGAAGTTGGCCAATAACTTATTTTCAGGACAGATTAGGGAGGTGTGGTCATTGGCATAATTCACAGATGGAAATAGCCATGTTGCTCAGTAGGAGAGGAGTGATCCATCATTTTTTGTATACTTTATTAAATTTTGGTTGTGCTGGTGTTTGTTGCTGCACTTGGGACTTTTCTGTAGTTGCAGCAAGCGGAGGCTGTGTCTAGTTGTGTGAAGGCTTCTCATTGCCATGGGTTCTCTCTAGGGCGCTTGGGCTTCAGTAGTTGCAGCACATGGGCTCAGTAGTTGGTTCCCGGGCTCTAGAGCACAGGCTCAATAGTTGTGGCGCCTGGGCTTAGATGCTCCTAGGGATGTGGGATCTTCCCGGGTCAGGGATTGAATGCATGTCTCCTGCATTGGCAGGCCAGTTCTTTACCACTGAGCCACCAGGGAAGCCCTATCCATAAGTTTTTAATTATCAGTGATTACTAAAGTTGTTATCAGTAAGACAAGAGAGCTACTTCTTGGAGTGTACAATGTTCTCAACAACATTCTAACACTGTTCATCCCTGACTACATTTTGCCCTTCTCTGAAGTCAGAAGCTATTAATAATACAGGGCACCGCCAGGTGAGTTTCTAAGAAATCCTTAGGAAGAACTGACTGGTCCAGGTGTGGTGAATGGTGGGACAAAGCTGATAACACCATGTTCTCTTCTTGCCCAGCAGTTGCAGCCAGTGATCAAAGCTTTCTTGTGTGGCTCCATCAGTGGGACCTGCTCTACCCTCCTCTTCCAACCCCTGGATCTCCTCAAAACCCGCCTGCAGACCCTCCAACCCTCAGCCCATGGGTAAGGCCTGCTGCCCACCCCTGCACCCCTACTTCACTGAGGAACTGGTTTCAGCGACTTCTCTCAGACACAGGAGCATCTATACTGTGTTCAGTCGGCTTCCATTCTGCGGGTTGATCAAAGAGAAACACAGACGAGGCCCAGCTTTCCTGTGTTTTGTGCATACTCTCTTGTGTTTGACATTCCTCTTCATTAAATGGGGTCCTTCGCTCAGCTGCTTCCTGGCATCTGCCTTGGTGACGTTTGCATTCTACTCTGCTGATCTGTAATGTCATGACTGTGCTGCCTGGCGCATGCAGGGGTGGTTTTTTGGAAATAAGGGAAGTAATGAGTGCCTCTTGTGAGCCCCCTTATTGGGCTTAATCAACACTGTGGGAAGTGTGTGAACTCTACGGAAAATGAGTAGTTATCCCATCGCTTGCAGGCTGAATGAGCAAAGCATCACGGACCTGCCATACTGTGAATGCAAAGGAACTCAGAGTAACTCCCAGATGCCCAGCAGAGATCCTGCAGTGTTTTAGAAAAGAGGCCATACAGAGAAGCCTTTGAGCAGGGCATCCTTTCACAGGGACGTGGTCTCAGGGATTTTTCCTTCCTTCTCTCTTGTCTTCCTTCAGGTCCAGGCGTGTTGGCATGTTGGCTGTGCTCCTGAATGTGGTTCGCACGGAGAGTCTGCTGGGCCTCTGGAAAGGGATGTCTCCCGTAAGCTGCCTTTTGGGTCTCGCACCCCTTCCTTTTCTAGCCAGCCGTTTCTCATCCGCCTCACCCATCCTCGCTTTTCAGAGTGCGTGAGGCTTGGAGACTGTGAGCCGGCCTCTGTTGTCTCCCTGCCCGTCACTCTCCCTGGCTTCCGCTTGAGGGCCCTGGGGGGCGTCACCCCTGTGCGCCCTGGGCACGGCTTCTTAGCAGCATCAAGTCCTAGAGCAGAGGCAGCCGGCGCCCCACCTGTCAGCCGGTCCTCGCCCCACTCCCCGCCCCTTCCTCCCACGCCTCCACACCTGCATTTCCCTACCTGGAAGACTTTTTTGGCCTTCAGAAGTCATTTTGCTGGAAAAGCCAGGGAATTCATGCTCACCTCCACCTCAAAGCAGCTCTTAACCAGTGAAAGACGACACCCGATGTTTAGAAGCCCCCTTCCCTCGTCAGGTGGCGGGGTAACCGAGGCGCGTCCCCGCTGATTCCCAGAGTCCCCCGGAGGGATTCCATTGCCCGTGGAGAGCACGGGTGAGATGACACGCCCTTTATTGGCCACCTTCTCTCCCATCTCATGGCCCCGCTCTCCCATTGGTGTTCCCTCCACACCTTAAATCAACTCCTCGCATGCAAATCCTGGGTCTTCTGGGGAAATCTACCCATGGTGGTCTTTGATCCCTCTCCTCCCCCCGACTTTTCCTGCAGTCCATCGTGAGGTGTGTCCCTGGCGTTGGCATCTACTTTGGCACCCTCTACTCTCTGAAGCAGTACTTCCTGCGGGGCCATCCCCCCACCGCCCTGGAGTCGGTCATACTGGGAGTGGGCTCCCGCTCCGTTGCAGGGGTCTGCATGTCGCCCATCACTGTGATCAAGACGCGGTACGAGGTGCGTTGGACAGCCTCAGGGCCTGGGAGAGGGCAGACAGAGGCACTGGGCTCGAGTCAAGTGGCCACCGATGTCACCTCCTGATTTATAACCCAGCACAGAGGTCAGTGTGATCGGAGAACCCATCTGTGTAGTCAGGCCAAGCATGTGGGAACCAGAGCCCCTGGGGCCCCGGCCTGAGTAGCCTGAGGATGGCTCGGTTCAGTGCGCAGCCCCAGGGCCCCCGAGGCAGCCACGGGTTCTGTGCTTCCTTCGCAGAGTGGGCGGTACCGCTATGAGAGCATCTACGCCGCCTTGAGGAGCATCTACCACGGCGAGGGGTTCCGGGGCCTCTTCAGTGGCCTGACAGCAACACTCCTTCGTGACGCCCCCTTTTCCGGAATCTACCTGATGTTTTACAGCCAGACCAAAAACGCTGTGCTTCACGGTAGGGGTAAGGGAAGGTGTGGGAAGAGAGGTCCCTCAAGGGATCACATCCTCACCGCCTTCTCTGAGATAGGAGACTATTTGTTGTTCTTAGCGGCTCTGGATTCTTAGCCTAGTTTTAAAAACTGAGCCGTATCTGCATCCTGTCAGGTGTGGGGCCCCGTGCTGGGATGCAGTTACAGTCCCTGTCCTTTTGAGTTTATAGCTTTTTAAGGAAGAGTACTGATAGAATGTAATTCCTGAGTCAGGGGTGGGGGTGGAATAAACCACGTTCTGCGTAGCCCTTGCAACAATACTTCCCACATGTGCCTGATCTTCAGATTTCTGGGTCTTACCCAAGGAGTCTTAAATCAGAAACTTTGGGGTAAGAACTGGGAAACTGTATTTTTCAAGAAGCACTTATGATTCTTAACAAATTTGGGAAACCCAGTGGGTTCAGAGGAGAAGGCGGTGGCACCCCACTCCAGTACTCTTGCCTGGAAAATCCCATGGATGGAGGAGCCTGGTGGGCTGCAGTCCCTGAGGTCACTTAGAGTCAGACATGACTGAGAGGCTTCACTTTCACTTTTCACTTTCATGCAATGGAGAAGGAGGTGGCAACCCACTCCAGTGTTCTTGCCTGGAGAATCCCAGAGACGGGGGAGCCTGGTGGGCTGCTGTCTAGGGGGTCGCACAGAGTCGGATACAACTGAAGTGACTTAGCAGCAGCAGCAGCATTGGGTTAGAGCTAGAAGAAAAATTTTTATTTTCACTTACCTGCTATGCTCTCAGTTAACGATGAGAGCCCTCTGTTCGGAGAGAAGGCTGCCAAACCTCCTGCATTCTAGCAGGCCCGCCCTACCAGTAAGCTCGTGTTGCAGGACTTGGGCAAAATCAACAATCAGTAAATGTTCGCCCAGGCAGAGTCACAACTGATAGAAACACATCCTGTAGAGTGAACCAGCGTTCGGGCAGGTGTCTGTGGATAATCTGAGCAAGGAATTGCAGCCGAGGTAATTTAATTGGGAAAGCCAGAATGCCACCCTCATGACCATGTTGTCAGTTGGGGTGCTTTAGGAGATTTGCTGCTTCGCCCCAAGTACCAGGAGTTGTGACTTTGCAGGTCACAGCCTTACATTGCAGTAGAAAGTTAAGGCAGTAAGGGAGCTTGGATATATGTTTTTAACTTCTTCATTCATCCTAAAAAATTTTTTTTTAATTTGGTATTTAGAAATCTTTCAACACTTAACAAAAAACTCACAAGAATAGTACATATAACTCCATCGCCCTATATATTCTCTTTCTATATGTATAATTATTTTCTCCAAACCATTTAGCAGTAAGTTGCCAGCATGATGCAACTCTTTACTCCTGAATATATCAGTGTGTATTTCCTGAGAATAAAAGCATTCTTAATAAGCATCTTATATTTAGGAAATTTTACACAGATATAGTTCTTGAATTTATAGTCCAATCTATAGTCTTTATTTCTCCAATTTTCCCAATAATGTATTTTGTGGCCATTTTTATTTTTTATTTTCAAGTGTATAAGCCAATTATATAACCTCAGCCTGGGTTTATCTGATGATTCCTTGCAACTAGATTCATTTATAATCTACCTTTTCAGCAGAAGAAGCATATAACAGGTTGTATCTTCATTGTGTGATGTCAGGAAGCTCATGTCACCTTTTGACCTGCTGTGGTGATATTAACTCTTTATCGCTTGGATAAAAAAAAGTCTCCAGTGAAAACTCAGTTGTTTGTTCTTTTGTCATTTCTAAATATCTCTGTGGGGCGATACTTTGAATCTATGTAAAACGTCCTGTTATTTCATCCATATATTTTAGCATCAGTCAATGACTTTTGCCTGAATTAATTATTATGCTGATGACTGTAAAAAGATAAACTTTTAGTTCCATTTTTCTGTTTACATTGATTAGTTTAGATTTTGAATTCCTAGCTTTGTTTGAATATCCAGACCCTTCTGGCTTTCGGGAAGAATTAGTGGCAACTTGGCACTGATATTTATCTGGTAGATATGAGATTTATTTATAACCGAAGGTTGCCTTTGTCCTCTTTCAGACCAGTTGGATGCAGTCCTTGTTCCTGTTGTGAATTTCAGCTGTGGGATATTTGCTGGAATTCTGGCCTCGCTGGTAACTCAACCTGCAGATGTAGTCAAAACTCACATGCAGCTCTCCCCAATGAAATTTCGGTGGATTGGCCAGGCAGTTACACTCATTTTCAAAGTAAGGCTTTAGGGAATTCCCCAGTGGTCCAGTGGTTAGGACTCCATGCTTTTACTGCAGGGGACATGGGTTTGATCCCTGGTCAGTGAACTAAAATCTCCCATGCCTTGTGGCACAACCAAAAAAAAAAAAGTGAGGCTTTAGAATACATATTGGTTTGTATTGTAATTAAAGCTCTCTCTCTCTTTAAGGCAGTAGCTCTGTCCTTTACCGGTAGATCACCTGGGGAGCTTTTAAAAATCCCCGTTCCCAGAGCATAACCTGAGCTCATCATGTTAGAGTCTCTGGAAGACATGAAACCCTGGCGTCAGTATTTTAAGTTCCCTAGTGATTCCAATGTGTTGCCAAGGTTGAGAATCACTGCTAAAAAACTATGGTTGGGGGGGTCTTTTTGTTTTTTGAGTTTTGTTTGTTTAGGGAGGGGGCCCAATGTTAGGACAACGTGTGATATTTGTTAAACATGCATATTGTTGGGCTCTACCCCAGACTTCCTGAGTCAGGAGTTCTGGGAGGACTCTAACCTAATCAAGGACCTGCTGCTGCTGCTAAGTCGCTTCAGTCATGTCTGACTCTGTGCGACCCCATAGACGGCAGCCCACCAGGCTCCTCTGTCCACGGGATTCTCCAGGCAAGAACACTGGAGTGGGTTGCCATTTCCTTCTCCAATGCATGCATGCATGCTAAGTCACTTCAGTCGTGTCCGACTCTTTGTGACTCCATGGACAGAAGCCCACCAGGCTCCTCTATCCACGGGATTCTCCAGGCAAGAATACTGGAGTGGGTTGCCATTTCCTTCTCTGAATCAAGGACCTAGGAGGAAATGTAGTCAGAAAAAAACCACAGGCACATTGTTTTGTTTTAGGAGTTTGTGCTAATACAAATGTACAGATGTATTGAAGATAAAAAGTAAAGTAGATATCAAGTACGTTAAAATGCTATTTAAAAGCCACTGAGTTGGCCCTTTGGGAACGTGTTCTATTATCAGATAGTCTCTTTCAAGGTAAATCTGTCACCTAGATCTTTAGATGTTTCTATACTTCTCAGTTTTTCCTCGTAGCAGAGGAAACATGTTAGCATCTGCCAGCACTTATCTGTCTTACCCTAGATAGAAGCAGATGTTTGTGAATCTGATCATATTTCTCACACTGCTTGGGTTGCTTGCTTTCTTATTCATGATACCTAAAACCATGAAGTTTGAAAATAGAGTCTCTGTGTATCTTCCATGTGAAAATGGAAGGAATGATAACAGTAGGAAAGAACAATCCAGATGATGAGGTATTTTGTCTTTAATTCTTATTTAGGGCCACCAGGAACATCGAGTGAGTTTAAAAAAATAAAAATAAAAAGGGTTCTCGCTCCAGGCAGACGGATTGCCAAGAAGGTGCCTTTTCCTTCAGCCTGGAGTTGGGGCCCAGGGCGTGGCAGAGAGACTTTGGTTTGCCTTTCAGCTGCGGCCCGGAGCTTCTGGCTCATGTGTACTGTACGAGGTGCACACCATATAGAGTAAGCCTCCGAGAAGATTTTCATCCGAGAAATAAAGTCCCCTGGATAGAGCATGCCTAAAACAGATAAAGCTGAGCAACAAAGCGAAACAAATTTTTTTTTTAGTTCGTTCCTTTGGACCCAGTATTCATAGTTTTAATGATATTTGTGAAAGTCTATAAGACTTAGAAATGGAGTAACGCAGAGGGACACCCTCACTGTCATGGCGGGTGTGTCAGTGTATTGCTGCTTTAATTCCAGCGTTTGGGCTTCCTTTTTCCCTTCCAGGACTATGGGCTGCGTGGCTTCTTCCAAGGCAGTGTCCCCCGGGCCCTCCGCAGAACTCTGATGGCAGCCATGGCGTGGACAGTCTACGAAGAGATGATGGCCAGGATGGGCTTGAAGTCCTGACCCAGCGGGGACCAGGCAAAGAGGGGACCTGCTGTCCTGCTTGGTTTCTGCCAAGGGCTGCTTCATCTCACCACGCTGGAGTCGGATGAAGCCCTAGCAGGAGAACCTGGCAGACACATCACCTTCAGTTACTCAGTTCAAGAAGGGAATAGGTGGGCCCGACTCAAATCAGTGGGCCTGACTTAAGCCTTCTGAACCTCCCAGAAGAGGAGTCCCTGATAGAGCACGGTGGGGAGTCAGGAAAAGGGTCTGCATACCCTCCAAGGCCACATGAAAAGGCATTTCCAGAGAGAATGCTGTCAGTGGTCCCGCTCAGCCACCCACTACACCACGCCGCCTCCTTGGATCTGCTCTTGGGAAAGAAATTGCAACCCCAGAGATGCTGTGAGCTCTCCATTGTGTCTGAGGAGTTCTAGCAGCGAGACTGGATCTGCCAATCGAGGAGTCACACTCACCAGGCTGAAGTCTCCCTCTGAGGTGATGTTAGGATGAAGAAGAAAAGATGTCATGACTTAACTGATTCCTTGATAATTTCTAAGAGACTCCAGGGAAGCAAGGAAGGGAAGTAGCTTCTTGGCCTCTAAGTGTCCAAATAATATTTTTTGGTTTCGGCCCCTGCACGTTTTCAACTCCAAGTTGATCTGGCATTTTTCTGCAGCTAAAGTTGGGATAAATAAAGTGAAGCACTTTATCACTGGAAAACCTCAAGTGCCATGAGTCTATCCTACAGTAACAAAATAAAGCGGCTGACACTTGATCTGTATAGGTCCTCAAGCTTAAAGTTGTTTAAAAAAGCTTTATTTTATATGTTCTATGATCCATCCACTCCAAATACACAGTTCTATGATTTTTTAAGTAACTTTACTGTCTGCTGCAGCCATCAGCATAAATCAGTTTTAGAACACATTCACACCTCCAGTAAGAGCTCTTATTTACAATGAACCCTCATTCCAAGCCTAGGCAGCCACTGATGTGCTTTCTGTCCATAAATCTGCCTTTGCTATGCACTTCCTATGAGGGGACTAATACAATGTAGTCTCCTGTGTAGTCTTTCATATGTAGTCTCTTGTGTCTGGCTTCTTTCACTTAGCATAACATTTTGGAAGTTCATCTATGATGTGGCATCTTCAATACTTTATTCTTTGTTATGGCCAAATAATCTATTGTGTGCCTATTTTATTTATCCATTCATCAGTTTGGCACTTAGGAATAACGCTACTGTGAACATTCCTGTATGAATAATCATTTGTGTGGATATATATTTTCATATATATTTACATGGCTCGGAGTGGTGTTGCTGGTGGTATTACTCGTATGGTTTCTGGTGGTTGCTGGCGATTCTTGGCTTTCATCACTCCAATCTGTCTGTCTTCACAGTGCTTTCTCCCCCATGTATCTCTCTGTCCGGATTTCTGAGTTTAAGTTTATACTTTACATTTTAAGGTTAGAATGCCCTGTGCACAGTTATACTATGTGGAGGAGTACGGGAGAGGACAAGTGGGATCCTAGTCTAGTGGTACCTACGCCACCAGTGCTTGGCGCGCTGTATGTGTGAGGCTGTGTGCTGGGGGAAGCGGGGACCACTTAGGGCTGGCAGTGGTGTACTTGGGGCAGGAGTGCAGGGCAGGCAGCTGAACACAGATGATGGATGGGGCTCCTGCTGCCTAAGGACTGACTTAGCCTCTGAGGCAAGATATTCAGGTGTCTTGGCCTCTTCAGTCTCCCTTGACCGACCCTCATCGTGGGCTCTGGGAGCCTACAGCCAGTGGTGTTACTGGTGGTAACAACTGCCAGGGACTGGGGAGGGGAGGGGCAGAGATGAGGCCCAGAGGTGCAGGCTTCATCCAGTACAAATTTGCTCATCTTATACACAGCTGATGAATTTCAGCTACCACAGTCCCCTTCCCTGCTCATTTTTTCTTTTGGGGGCATATTATCTTAAAATTTGGAGAAATCATCTCATTTTCTCTAAAAGAGGGGTAAAACTGAAATTCGCCTTTATGAAATCTGACTCCAGGAGTGAAGGCCCCTGGGGTCTGCATATCCCAGGCTCCAAGAATTTTTTTCCTCTTCCACTGACTCCCACAAGTAATGACATTCAGGCAGGAAGTGGGTAGTGAGTTTCAGCTGACTTCGGAAACACTGCCTAGTGCCCCCCCTCCTTTTTTTAAAAAATTGATCTTAACTGCCCCAGAGTTAAAGCAAATTATTTTGGGGTGGGGCTTTGTGGGAGTAAACAGTCATCTGGCAGCTAGAGATAAGTCTTAGTAAGGAAGAAGGCCAAAAGGACTGAAGCCAAGCTTTCAAGCTGCATTATACTGTTTCCAAGAATATATTATGAAATAGCTCAATCAATCAAAAAAGTAAATAGTACACTGCCCCTCACTCAACATCACACAAATGGAATAATCATCAGAATTTACTCACTACTGTTTGTCTCTCCCCTGTCTCCACTAATTCCTTTATTCTGCAATGAAGCTTTTAAAAGCGGATCCCAGACATCATACAGTTTTTTTGCTTATCATTCGGTACCCAGTCCATATTCACAGTTTCTCTGATGGTCTCCAAAATGATTGTTTACAGTTGGTTTAATTGAATCACGATTCAGATAAGTCCTGAGATTCTTTCACCAGCTGTTTGAAAGGGTAAGTAAGGCAGACCATGGCTTAAATGAGTCATCACTTCCTGAAAGCCCTGTCAAGTCAGGGAATGGAGGAATAGGAGGAAGAGGCGGGTTGCAAAGCTGCGAAGTGCTCCCCAAGGCAGTGCTTTCACACCCCCGAGGCTGAGCAGTGCATTTCCGACATCTTTTGCCTTCAGATTATTAGCTTTTTTTTTTTTTTTTTTTTACCAAGTCCTCTAAAAAAGCTGGCTCGATCCCATAATCTGTAGGTGTTTTTTGTTTCCAAGTTTTCCTCTGCTCCCTGGGGACCGGCTTAGGTAGCTGATAGACGCTCTAAGATCGGTGGTTCTCAAACTTGGCTGCAGGTTGGTATCACCCGGGAAGATTTAAAAACCACTAGTACCTGGGTCGGTCACCCGGAGGGTCTAGAAAATCAGGTTAGGTTGTGGCCTGGGCATGAGTAGTGTCAAAAGCCCCCCTGGCGATTCTAACGTGCTGCCAAGGCAGAGACCCAAGTAGGAGCCTTGCAGGGCGGGCACCACTCGGCTTTCCCAGCCCAGGCTCCAAGGGTTAAATCTCAGACGAGCTCCTGTGGGCGGAGCGGGGCCTCTAGGGTGCGGGGCGGGGCCCCGGGTCGGGGGCGGGGCCCGGGCCAAAGCGGGGAAGGCGGGAGCTTCCCGGCCGCCCTGGTCCCGCTCGCAGGGCTTCACTGGGCCAGCGGAAACGCCTCCACTTTTCAAAACAAAGAGGAGCAGCGGGAGGCGTGTGTGGCGCGCAGGGCTCAGAGAGGTCTCTTCTGCCCGGGCGCTTCAGCATCGGGGGGGACAATGGAGGGGAGCCTGGGAAGCGGCCGGCGCTCGGGGTCAGACGGTCAGCCGGCGCCCCCGAAGATCTCGCCGGCCACAGAGGAGCTGCAGAGCCGCTTGCAGGAGACCCTGGACTTGCTTTCCTCGCAGGAGCTGCGCAGCTTCCGCGACCACCTGAAGAAAGTGGAGCCGCGCGTGAGCCAGGTGAAGCTGGAGCTGGAGGGCCGCAGCCCGTCGGGGCTGGCCGGGCTTCTTGCCAAGCTCTACTACCCGCCGGCCGCCGCCAAGCGCGTCCTCGTCCAGGTGCTGGAGCTGCTGCCCCGCGCGGACCTGCTGCCGCGCTGGCAGAGCGCCCCCGCCGACTGCCCTGGTGAGTGCGCGGGAGCCCGGCGCGGGGGGTGCGCGGCACCGCGGGTCTGGCCCCCGCCGCTGGGATGCCCGGCCTGGGGCAGGGGCGGGGGTGGGGTGCGCCCTGACCTGGGGAGCGGGAGACCGGCGCGGGGAGGGCCCTGGGGGAGGGCGGGGTTTGGCCCCGCAGCCCAGGTGGGCGGCGGGGGCCCGAGGAGCAGTGAGGGGCGTTGGGGGAGGCGGAGCACGAAGAACGGGGGCCTCGAGGGACGGAGAGAACCCACGGCGGAGGGCGGGAGCCCGGGGATCCGCGGGAAGAAGAGAGATCGTTCCAGGCACGGAATCGAAGTGACCAGTCCAGAGCAGCGGTCAGGGTTTACCCTTCTGTGGGACGGGCTGAGAAAGCCAGATTGACTCAGCAAGACTGAGGTGCATTTTTAACAGTTACCTCCGAGTGGTTGTGATGGAGAAGGTTTTTCGATGATGTAATGAGAAACTCAGTGTTGGAATACACCGTTGGAACATTTGCCATGAATCTGGGAAGATGTGGTTTAGGAGCCAGAAACGTAACAAGCTGGGGAGGTTGGGGTTTCCCCTGGTAAATTTAGTAAATGTGCGTGTGTATAATGTATGAAGCAGTCTGTGTAGAGAGAGAAAGAGGAGAAAGAGAAAGCAGCGCTTCTATCTGGCGTGTTGGGACCAGATACACTATAGCTGGTGTCTCTCCCATGCTTATGATCTGATTGAGTTTCGAAGTATGCTGCTTTGCTGACATTTGAATTTGTAATGGGTGACCACCGTAAACAACCACAAAACGTGGCCTGGAGGTAGAATACTGGCCCTGGGAAGCCTTTGATTCTCCCGTCACTGCCTCTGCACAGCACTTATACTGTCTCTCCATGCTTAGTTGTCATGCTTTAGACTGTGAATCTCTTGCAGTTGGTAAAGTGGGTTATTTTATTTTATTTTTTTTTGGTTTTTCAGAACCAACCAAACTACACAGTATCATGACTACACACTGTAGACGCCCCCAGATACTTGAATGCTCAGTTAGTTTAATTAAAACATCAAATAGGGTCTTTCACTTCATTTGCCTCTTTATCGAAGTCTTGGTCTCCTTTTCTGGAGGTGCATGTTCGGTAATGTTCATTGGTCCTTATGCTTTTCATCTCTGGCCTGCCTCTCCCTGCCCCTGAACCTGACTGAGGCCTAAAGGAGTTCTGTTAAGTTTCCATTCTCATGAGTTTGGAAGAGGGTTTTCATGATCCTGGAAACCTGTTCTGAAAGGAGGTTGAAGCCTGCTGGGCCCCAAAATGAAAGAGGCAACTGGTTTTCTTGGAAGTTGCTTTCTGTTAACAGGAATGACTGCAGATCATAATTAAAGAGAGAAAAGTAAAAAAAAAAAAAAAATGCTCTTTTCTGTTTTGTCTTTTCATGAAAATTCATTCAGTGATTCCACGAAAGATTCCAAAGAGAAGCTATGACTGTGTGGATGGTGAATTGGTAAGTATCTGGACTTTTATTCTAACACTACATGTTAGTCGGCTTCCCTGCTGGCTCAGTGGTAAAGAATTCGTCTGCAATGCAGAAGATGCAAGAGACGTGGGTTAGATTCTTGAGTGGGGAAGATCCCCTGGAGTATGAAATGGCAACCCATTCCAGTATTCTTGCCTGGAGCATCCCCATGGACAGTGAAGTCTGACAGGCTACAGTTCATGGGGTTGCAGAGAGTTGGACATTACTGAGCAACTTAGTGCGCACACACACTTTAGTCAGTTCAGATAGTATTTAGACCCCATTTGAATGGTTTTTGTGCTGCTTCTGTTGGGCTGAAAATGAACATCTGTGTGGTTGTCTCAAGTGGTCAGATCTTTCTGCTTTCTGTTATAAATAGAAAAAGGAAAATATTAGCCAGTTAAAACCACTTTGCATGCATTAACCAAATTAGGTAACCATGGTTCAGTTCAGTTCAGTTGTGTCCGACTCTTTGCGACCCCATGAATCACAGCACGCCCGGCCTCCCTGTCCATCACCAACTCCCAGAGTTCACTCAAACTCATGTCCATCGAGTCGATGATGCCATCCAGCCATCTCACTCTCTGTCGTCCCCTTCTCCTCCCGCCCCCAATCTTTCCCAACATCAGAGTCTTTTCCAGTGAGTCAACTCTTCGCATGAGGTGGCCAAAGTTTTGGAGTTTCAGCTTTAGCATCAGTCCCTCCAATGAACACCCAGGATTGATCTCCTTTAGGATGAACTGGTTGGATCTCCTTGCAGTCCAAGGGACTCTCAAGAGTCTTCTCCAACACCACAGTTCAAAAGCATCAATTCTTCGGCGATCAGCTTTCTTCACAGTCTAACTCTCACTAAAGTATCTCCATTTTACAAATCAGGGCACCGCAGGTTGTATGGCCTTGCGCAACTACATAAATTGCTGGCTTCTGACTCTTTTCTGTTTGTTTTATTATGAACATTTAAAACATAAAATAGAAGAGAAAAGAGAAAAATGAATCCCCAAACTCCAGCCCCGCATACCTAGAGCCCTACTTCAACAATTAGCAATGTGGCCAATCTTGTTTCATCTGCTCCCTCGACCCTGTTATTTTAAAGCAACCCTCTCCCACACCTGGATATCTTATCACTTTCATACATACAATACTTGAGTATTTATTTAGCAAGCCTAGAAACAAATTCCTTAGTCTCGGTCGAGATGCAGTTAGCCTACAGATGTCCTTGGCTGGTTCCAATGCCTTGTCCAGTTGGATTGTTTGAGTTAGGCTGTGATTCAAACACAAATGCATTTGAAGGTCTGTCTTTTAACACTCTTAATTTTTGATGCCTTTCCCTTTAACCTCTTCTCTTGTTTGTTGACAAAACCAGGTTATTTGTCCTGTAGAATGTCCTACCTTCTGGATTTCCATGATTGCATTTTCCTTACACCGTGCAGTTATGTCATTTACCATCTGCCACTTTTCTTAAAAGGGTCGTTATGGCTATGTTTAGGAATTTAGAGATGAGACTGGCCTGTTGGTCCAAGTTTGACAAAGGTATTTGAAAGAATTATAAAGGAAGTCGTGACGAGAGAGGAAATCAGTGTTAAACTCGTTTCACATATAAGGCACATTTGGATTCAGTTTGGTTTTAACATTGTTTCTTGGCTTTCCTTGCAAACAGGACCATTATGACCTAAGTGGCAGGCGGAAGGCCTTCCTCATGTGTGTGAAGAAGAACAGGCCAGGAGCTCACCAGGATGTCGTACTGATGAAGGATTGGCTTAATGAGTGCAAGTTCGAACAGACGTTGTGCATCGATCCTGATAAAATGGTACCAAGTTAAAAACAAAAGTGAAAATTTGTAGCTTAGGACTTTCCTGGTGGTCCAGTGGTTAAGACTCTGTGCTTCCACTGGAGGGGGTTTGGGTTCGATCCCCGGTCAAGTAACTAAGATCCCACATATTCTGTGACATGGCAAAAAAAAAAAAAAAGGAAAAATTGTAGCTTGGATATTATAATCTTCCTTTCTTCTTTAAAAAAATTGAATTTTATTACCTGGTTAGAACCAGTGCCTGTTGAGCGGTGGACCTGCATGTCCTGATGAAGTTCTAACTGAGCTTCCCTGATGGATACAGGAGCTTTTGTCATGTTCAGTTCAGTTCAGTTGCTCAGTCGTATCTGACTCTTTGCGACCCCATGGAATGCAGCACTCCAGGCTTCCTTGTCCATCACCAACTCCCGGAGCTTACTCAAACTCATGTCCATTGAGTCGGTGATGCCATCCAACCATCTCATCCTCTGTCATCCTCTTCTCCTCCTGCCTTCAATCTTCCTCAGCATCCAGGTCTTTTCCAATGAGTTGGCTCTTTGCATCAGGTGGCTAAAGTATTGGAGTTTCAGCTTCAGCATCAGTCCTTCCAATGAATATTCAAGATTGATTTCCTTTAGGATTGACTGGTTTGATCTCCTTGCAGTCCAAGGGACTCACAAGAGTCTTCTTGAACACCACAGTTCAAAAGCATCAATTCTTCCCTGCTCAGCTTTCTTTACAGTCCAACTCTTACATCCATACATGACTACTGGAAAAAACATAGCTTTGACTAGATGGACTTTTGCTGGCAAAGTAAATGTCTCTGCTTTTTAATATGCTATCTAGGTTGGTCATAACTTTCCTTCCAAGGATCAAGTGTCTTAATTTCATGGCTGCAGTCACCATCCACAGTGATTTTGGAGTCCAAGAAAATGAAGTCTCTCACTGTTTCCATTGTTTCCCCATCTATTTGCCACAAAGTGATGGGACAGGATGCCATGATCTCCATCTTTTGAATGTTGAGTTTTAAGCCAGCTTTTTTATTCTCCTTTTTCACCTTCATCAAGAGGCTCTTTAGTTTTTCTTCACTTTCTGCTATAAGGTGGTGTCATCTGCATATCTGAGGTTATTGATATTTCTCCCAGCAATCTTGATTCCAGCGTTTGCTTCATTTATCCCGGCATTTCACATGAAGTACTCTGCATATAAGTTAAATAAGCAGGATGAAAATATACAGCCTTGATGTTCTCCTTTCCCAATTTGGAACCAGTCTGTTGTTCATGTGTGGTTCAAACTGTTGCTTCTTGACCTGCATACGGATTTCTCAGGAGGCATGTAAGGTGGTCTGGTATTCCCATCTCTTTAAGAATTTTTCCACAGTTTGTTGTGATCCACACAGTCAAAGGCTTTGGCATAGTCAATAAAGCAGATGTTTTTCTGGAACTCTCTTGCTTTTTTGATGATCCAACAGATGTTGGCAATTTGATCTCTGGTTCCTCTGCTTTTTCTAAATCCAGCTTGAACATCTGGAAGTTTTCAGATCATGTACTGTTGAAGCCTGGCTTGGAGAACTGAGCATTACTTTGCTAGCCTGTGAGATGAGTACAATTGTGCAGTATTTTGAACATTCTTTGGCATTGCCTTTCTTTGGGATTAGAATGAAAACTGACCTTTTCCAGTCCTGTGGACGCTCGCTGCTGAATTTTCCAAATTTGCTGGCATATTGAGTGCAGCACTTTCACAGCATCATCTTTTAGGATTTGAAATAGCTTAACTGGAATTCCATCATTTCCACTAGCTTTGTTTGTAGTGGTGCATCCTAAGGCCCACTTGACTTCACATTCCAGGAGGTCTGGCTCTAGGTGAGTGATCACACCATAGTGTTTATCTGGGTCATGAAGATCTGTTTTGTACAGTTCTTCTGTGTATTCTTGCCACCTCCTCTTAATATCTTCTGCTTCTGTTAGGTCCCTACCATTTCTGTCCTTTATTGTGCCCATCTTTGCATGAAATATTCCCTTAGTGTCTAATTTTCTTGAAAAGATCGCTAGTCTTTCCCATTGTGTTGTTTTTCTTTGTTTCTTTGCATTGATCACAAGGAAGGCTTTCTTATCTCCTTGCTTTTCTTTGGAAGTCTGCATTGAGGAGGTATGGAGAGGGATTACTGAGAGCCCTTGGCAAAATTGCATTGTGATTTAACTAGATGGCAGAGAAGATGGGGAAGAGCGGTGGTGGTTGGGTGGGAGCTTCATTGTGACCTCTCTGACCCCAGCTGAGTCCAGGTGTAGCCCTGCCTATGTTTTGGATTTATAATAGAGGAGAGTCCTTCATAGACTCCAGGAGTCATTGCTAGTGAATATGAAGGAACAGCATAGCAAGAGGGCTAGGAAAACAGCACACGCCAACAGAGGTGGAGTCCTATCTCTTACCAGTTGTTAGCTTAATCCTCAACTGGGGGTGACTTTGTCCCCCCTGGGGGCTACTTCTGACACTGTCTAGAGACATTTTTGGGCTTCCCAGGTAGCACAACAGTAAAGAACCCACCTGCCAATGCAGGAGACACAAAAGAGATGCAAGTTCGATCCCTGGGTTGGAAAGATCCCCTGGAAAAGGAAATGGCAACCCACTCCAGTATTCTTGCCTGGAGAGTCCCATTGACAGAGGAGCCTGGCGGACCGCAGTCCATGGGATCACAGAGTGTCGGACATGACTCAGCTTGCTCTCATGCCAGTGCACAGAGACATTTTTGTTTTTCATCATTGCAGGGTGCTACTGGCATTAGTGTAAATGCCAAGGTAGAACAAGTGTGCGACTGGACATATGACAATGCACAGGACAGTCCCCAGGCAAAGAGTTACCTGACCCAAATGTCAATAGTGGGATAATTCTAGAAATTCTGCCTTAAATTAATGGACGGCTTTCTTATCTCTAAAATGGGGAGGATATAGTAATTTATTATGTAGGGCTGGGGTGAGGATGAAATGAGCTGCTTTATGTAAAAGTTCTCAGGATAATAGCTGGCCTATAGTAAGTACTTGATAAATTTAGATTTTGTTTCAAAGTTAAAAGCAGAGTCCTTCATGTTTTCCATGGATTGAACATCTTTTGGACATTATTTTCCTTTCTGTGAATTACCTGTTTGTATCCTTTGCTCTTTATTCTTACTGGATTTTCTTTTCTTTTTCTGTAGTTCTTTTTCCTGAATTTTAGACAAAATAGACTGCAGATATTTTTCTCCTGCCTTGTTACTTGCCTTTTGACTTTTTGTTGTCTCAAGTCATATGGAAGTTTTTGTTGTAAACTTGTCAGTCTTTCTTCTTGTCAGCTTCTTGGTTTTTGTGTCTTGATTAAACCCCATGATTTCCCAGCTTAAAATTTATTATTTACTTTTGGCTGCCCTGGGTCTTTGTTGCTGGGTGGGCTTTCTCTAGTGGCAGTGAGTGGGGCTACTTTTAGTTGCAGAGCTTGGACTTCTCATTGCTGAGACTTCTCTTGTTGCAGAGCATAGGCTCTAGGGCATGCGAGCTTCAGTGGTTGGGGCTCCCGGGCTCTGGAGCACAGGCTCAGTAGTTGTGGCAGATGGGTGTAGTTGCTCCTTGGCATGTGGGTTCCCGGATCAGGTGTCAGACCCTGATCTCTTAAATTGGCAGGTGGATTCTTTACCACTAAGCCAAGAGGGAAGCCCGCCGACTAAAAATTTTTTAAATTATTTTTCTGTAATATCTTGATAGTTAAGGTTAGCCTTCTACTCACTGAAACAGTGAAGTGGGAGGTCTAACTTTATTTCCAAGCCAGTTCTCATTTGTTGGTGGTACATCCTTTCCTCACATATGTGAAATTCCATTCTTGTCATAAATTAACTCCCTGTATGTGTATTTGGATTGATTTCTGGATTCTAAAATATCTATTCATATATTTGTTTATACTTATGCTGGTATATCAGTGTTTTGTTCACTATGATTTTAATAGTGCATTTGGACAGATGAGATGATCTATCTCCCATTCATTGTTTTTTATGTTTTTATTTGTTTGCCTCTGTTTTTTACTTCTGAATGTTCTTTGCTATTCTTGAGTACCTTGCTATTCCTGAGCATCTGTTTTCTGTGACCTTGAGAACCATCTAGTTAAGTTTCACAGAAATCCTTTGAGGTTTTAACTCATATGACATTGACTAGAGATTAATTTGGAGTTAATTGACAAATTAATAGTATTGAGTCATCTCAATCAGAAACTTCAGGCTGTCGTAGTTTATGTTGCCTCTTCACTGAAGTGTTTTAAATAATTTTCTTCACCTAGATAATGCTCGTTTCTTGTTAGGTTTATTCCTAGGTAATGTTTTACTTTTGTTATGACCTTCAAAGGATCCCTTTTCCATTATCCAGTTTAAATGTTTTATTCCTGGGTAATTAGGGAACTCTAGATCTTTGTAAATTAAGTTTGTATCTGGTCAACTTGCAGATCCCTACTTTTAGTCCATTTTAATTGCATATATTTCTAGAAAGTCATATTATCTGTAAGTAATGAGTCTTTGTTTCCAATATTTATACTTCATTTAATTTTTGCTATACTGTATTGAAATGGCCAGGATCTTTGTTACAACACAGTGAGGGCAGCCATTCCTGTCTTGCTTGTCTTTATAGGGGAATTGATCCTGCTGATGCCTCATGATGGATTCTGGCAAGTGGATGTGATTGGGTAGACTCCTCCATTCCTTGCCATTTCTAGCTTCAGTTCAGTTCAGTTCAGTCGCTCAGTCGTGTCCGACTCTTTGCGACCCCATGAATCACAGCACGCCAGGTCTCCCTGTCCATCACCAACTCCCGGAGTTCACTCAAACTCATGTCCATCGAGTCGGTGATGCCATCCAGCCATCTCATTCTCTGTCGTCCCCTTCTCCTCCCGCCCCCAATCCCTCCCAGCATCAGACTCTTTTTGAGTGAGTCAACTCGTCACATGAGGTGGCCAAAGTATTGGAGTTTCAGCTTTAGCATCAGTCCTTCCAATGAACACCCAGGACTGACCTCCTTTAGAATGGACTGGTTGGATCTCCTTGCAGTCCAAGGGACTCTCAAGAGTCTTCTCCAGTACCACAGTTCAAAAGCATCAATTCTTCGGTGATCAGCTTTCTTCACAGTCCAACTCTCACATCCATATATGACCACGGGAAAAACCATAGCCTTGACTAGACGGACCTTGGTTGGCAAAGTAATGTCTCTGCTTTTAATATGCTATCTAGGTTGGTCATAACTTTCCTTCCAAGGAGTAAGTGTCTTTTAATTTCATGGCTGCAATCACCATCTGCAGTGATTTTGGAGCCCCAACAAACAAAGTCTGACACTGTTTCCCCATCTATTTCCCATGAAGTGATGGGACCAGATGCCATGATCTTCGTTTTCTGAATGTTGAGCTTCAAGCCAACCTTTTCACTCTCCTCTTTCACTTTCATCAAGAGGCTTTTGAGTTCCTCTTCACTTTCTGCCATAAGGGTGGTGTCATCTGCATATCTGAGGTTATTGATATTTCTCCCGGCAATCTTGATTCCAGCTTGTGCTTCTTCCAGCCCCCAGCGTTCCTCATGATGTACTGAGGGTATTAATTTTATAAAATAATTTTTATATTAAAATAAGTTAAGCACATGTACACCCATGTCTGATTCATGTCAATGTATGGCAAAAACCACTACAATATTGTAAAGTAATTAGCCTCCAATTAAAATAAATAAATTAAAAAAAATAAGTTAATAATGTAGCATTTAAATGCATTAATTCTTTGTGGAACTATAGTTTTATTATATTTTGTGGTAGAGAATCAGAAGTGCCATAATTTTGTCAAACAGGAACCACCACTGGTAAAAGAATAAATCATACGAAGTCTGAAAGCAACCAAAAGTTGGAAGTGATAAATCATGTTGACACTGCTAGAGATGTAGGTATTTTCATATTTGTCATCTCATTGACTCACCTTGTAAAGAGGCCATCTCTGGGATTTCTGGTTTTTTCTACTTCCAGTTCTTTTTTAATATGTTATCCTATTTTACAGGACTTACTTGGAAAAATAACATCATTTCGTGATGGACTAAATGAAATTAAAGATGACATTGGTTGTTGCCTTGTTACGCTTATGTCCCATGGAGAAGAAGGTTTTATCAAAATGAGAGATGGTGAAAAAGTCAGCCTGGAAGACATTTTTGAAATGTTTAACAATAAAAATTGTCCAGCACTTCAAGAGAAACCAAAAATCTTTATAATCCAGGCCTGCAGAGGAGGTAAGTGGAGATGTCTTTGTAGCATTCTCTTTCCAGGAAATTCTCATGTTGATGACTGAGGAAAGAAAGGTGAGTTTTAAAATTTATTTTTTAATAATTATATTAAATTCCATAACTGAAGATACATCAGACCCTTAGCTGATGTATCTTGCATTGTATAGCATACTAGGGACTTTGAGCTGGGAGAGGGGCATGGAGTGACGGCTTACCTGGGTTAGGATGGTTCGTTTAGTCTGAGGAAGGGCTGAGTCATTAAAATTATAAGGGGGATCTGAGAGCCTCAAATTCTGGGGGAGAGGTGGACAGTTTTCTGGGGGATGTCCCATCATTCATGTGATTCTAGATGGCTAGTGGGACTAATTTCTGATTTATGTAACTTTGGTTTTAGTAGTTATTTCTCTTGTGGAGATACAAGCTTCTTGTGACTTTTATTAAAGGTTATTCATGCCAATGGTATATTATTGTAGTTTGTATTTTCATTCCTCAAAAAACAGAGAGAAGAGACAGTGGTGTTGAAACAGATGATGAACCCATGGACTTGGATGATGGATCAGAGAAGAAGAGGCTGCCTACATTCAGTGATTATTTCATCATATATCCCACCCAAGCAGGTAAGATAGTGAGGCTTGAAGATACACATTCATCCAGAGGGGTTAGGTTATTCCTACTGATTTCTGAAAATCCTTTTTTTTTTTTTTGCCTCTCTGCGAGGCTTATGGGATCTTAGTTTCGCCACCCTGGATTGAACCTGGGCCCTTGGCAGTGGAAGCGCAGAGTCTTAACCACTGGACCACCAGGGCATTCCCAGAACTCTTTCTTAAAAAAATTATCTGTGCTTTATAGATTGATGTGCATGGGCGAAATTTTCATTATCCCACCCATCTCCCTTCAGAAACTCTTCCACTTTCAGAGATGACAGCTTTGCATCTGACTGTTCATCTCTTCCAGGAAGACACCATCCTCTTAGCAGAGTATCACATATGAAATAAGAACATTGGCTTTCATGTGAGAAAGATCTTGCCTCAAAGCCAACTCTGCTGTCTTTGAGACCCTTATATTTTCTAGTCTCTAGATATGTCAGTTTCTTTATGCAAAATAAGAATGATAAAATTTACTTATGTCATTGGGATGTTTATAAATTAAATTAAGAATGCAGATGTTGTGCTTATTGTAATAACTGGCATAATATGTTAAAAATTGATTAATTTTACTACTAATATGTTGATTACATTATTATCTTTATTATTAATACTAATAAAAATCCAAAAGAGCGTTGTGTGCTGAAGGAGTGGACTTGATTCAGTCATGGAAGGGAAATAGGAAAATGTAGAGAAGATAGAAGAAAGTGTCAAGGGCATTTATTTAGCTGTTTTTATACTGACTTTCTTGAAAAAGGATTAAAATAGCTTACATATATATATATATGTGTGTGTGTGTGTGTGTATGTGTATATATATATAAAACGTGTAAAATATACAGATATATATATACAATTCAAGATAAAATGTTAGTGAAGAAATGGAAGCAAAGGAAAATAAGGACAGAAATGTAAAATGAAAATGTCCCCATTAAAGTTAGATGTAACTTTATTCACCCAAGAGAGATGAAAGCATATGTCCTGATAGACACTTGCACATGAATGTTCATAGCACCTTTATTTGAAACAGTCAGACTGGAACCAATCCAAATGACCAACAGGTGAAAGAATAAACAAATCGTGGTATATCATAAATGATGTACTGCTCAGCAATAAAAGCAGTGAGTTCCTGACACATGCTAGAGCATAGACAAAGTATTCCTGATGACTGAAAGAAGCTGAACAAAATAAAGCAGATAACTGTGTGGTTCCATGCATATAAAATTCTACAAAGTACAAACTAATCCATCAGACAGCAAATCAATACTACTTGCAGATGAGGATGAAGAGGTAAGAAAGGACTGCTAGGGCCATGAGAACATTGGAGGGGGAGGACTGGATTCATTATGTTCGTTTTAAGTATACATATGTCGAAACTTACTAAACCATTTGCTTAAAATACGTATGGATGATAGTCAGTGGTCAATTATAATTTTATGAAGCTGAAAATTTTAAAGTTAGGTGTAAGGCAAACAAGTGTAAACTGCTTAGGTGTAACCCAGATAGGTTACACCATATAGGTATAACCCATTCTCACTCCTACTCTTTAACATGGCATGGGTAGTCCTAGCTAATGCATTAAGAACAGAAATATAAGGATCAGTATTCTAGAAATCAATAGTTTTGAATACAGTAACAATAATCACTTAGGACATAAAAGAGAAAAGACAAAAGATACCATATTACTTTGTCTTGGTTTAGTGAATGATGTCTAGGAATGACTAACAAAAGACGAGCAAGACTTCATTAGGGAAAATGAGAACATTCTAGAAAGACATAAAGGAAGACCTGAATCAGTGGTGGGTGGGAAATACCATGCTCATCGTTGAAAATTGTAGTACAATGGAAATGACTGTTTTTTTCCCCCAAATCAGTTTGTAAATTGAATTCTAAAGTGTTTTTTCATGGAATTTGACAAACTAATCACAGAATTTTTATGGAACAGTTAAGGGTCAAGATAATGTAACTAGACCTCCAATTTTATTGAATGAATGAATTTTGTGACTGTGTGCTGGCTATTTATGTTGAAAACTGGAGATTCAGTATTGAACAAAAGAATGAAACATCTCTGCCTCCAGGGAGCTTATGTTCTGGGGAGGGAGACAGAAAATAAACACATACAGAAAGTGGGTACTGGGTTGCTTTATGATTCCACTTCTATGAAGTGCAAAAACAGGCGAAGCTAATCAATGGTGGGAGGTGGAAGTCAGGGTGCTACTTATTGTCAGGGTGTACAGTGTGTGGAGTGGTTATAACCACAGCAGCAAAAGGGTACTTGTGAAGTGCTGGTGTCGTCGTGTTTCTTGATGAGGGTGCCAATTCTGGGAGTGTGTTCATTTGATGAAAATTTACTGAGTTATTATGTATTCATAGGGCTTCCCTTGTAGCTCAGTCAGTAAAGAATCTGCCTGCAACACAGGAGACCCAGGTTCAATTCCTGGTTTGGCAAGATCCCCTGGAGAAGGAAATGGCAACCCACTCCAATATGCTTCATACACTTTTCTGTATGATGTTTACCCTTCAGTGAAATAAATACCAGAAATAAAATATGTTAGATGGTGATAAGTGCTGTGAAGAAAAATAATGTAGGAACAGGGAGAGGGAATATTGAGGGGCAGGAGTGGAGGTTGTAGTTTTTTAAAAAATGATGTGCAGAGATGTTCCCATTGAGGAGTTGATTATTGCGTAGAATTGAAGGCCATGAGAGCGTGAGCTATGCAGATATTTGAGAAAGCGTGTTTTCTAAGATAAGGACACCTAGCAATGACCTAGCAATAATTGACATAATGTGTTAGTGTATCAATTTCTTCTGTAGTTCTGTTATCTTCTTTTGGGTTTTTGTTGTTGTTGTTGCTATGGTAAATGGGATTGTTTCCTTAATTTCTCTGATTATTTTTGTTGTTAATGCACAGAAAACAAATTTTCTTTTTTTGTTTTGAGGCAACTTTAGTAGAGGGATAAGATTTTAAAATTGTTATACTTTGTGGTGACATAAATATTATAATCATTGTTTAGTGAACCTTCTACCCCCAACAGTGCTTTTTTATGGTATTAGTTTTTCTCTGATATTAATATAGATACTCCAGAATATATTATTCTGGTCCATATTTGCCTGGTATATCTCCTTCAGACCTTTTCTATTAACCTGTTTAGATCCTTATGTTTTAGGTGGTCTTTTAAAGAGAATATAGCTGGATTTTGTTTTTTAATCCAATCTGATATCACTTTTTCCTGGTGAGTTAAGATGAGTTATCTTTATTGTCACTGTTGACACATTGACACTTTTACCATTCTACCTGGTGCTCTTTATTTGCTTTATTCCCCCTCCTTTATGGCTTTTCTTTTAAAAATTGAAATGTCGTTGGTATATACAGTATTATGGTAGTTTTATTGCTCTAGTTTTTGATTGATTATGAGTTTGATTTGTTATTATTACATTTTATCTCTCTACTGACTTGGAAGGTATGAATTTCACATCTCTTTTTCTCATGGTTCCCCTTGAAATGTTATATGCGTGTACTTAACCTAAGGTGGCTCAGAGGTTAAAGCGTCTGCCCGCAATGCGTAAGACCTGGGTTTGATGGGCTACAGTCCACGGGGTCACAAAGAGTCGGACATGACTGAGTGGCTTCACTCTCTCACTCTCTAACCTAAAGTTAATAAAACGCTTATTCTTACTTCCTAATGATACACAGAACAACCTTAGAATGCTAATTGTTATTTTTGTATCTTTATTTATATGAAATTACTTATGTATTCTTGCATTCCTTTTATCCTAATTTTCTTCTAAATGAAGACATTAACCCAACACATTTTCGTCATTCAGGTTGGCATGTACTGGGTGACAAGCACTGTGCTGCTGCTGCTGCTAAGTCACTTCAGTCGTGTCCGACTCTGTGTGACCCCATAGATGGCAGCCCACCAGGCTGCCCTGTCCCTGGGATTCTCCAGGCAAGAACACTGGAGTGGGTTGCCATTTCCTTCTCCAATGTGTGAAAGCGAAAAGTGAAAGTGAAGTCGCTCAGTCGTGTCCGACCCTTATGGACGGCACGGACTGCAGCCTACCAGGCCTCCATCCATGGGATTTTCTAGGCAAGAGTACTGGAGTGGCTTGCCATTGCCTTCTCCAAAGCACTGTGCTAGGTAATGCCTATTCGTTTTTTCAAACCCTACAAATCAGAACATGTCACAGTGTTTGTATACAGTGCATGTTTGTTTATGTTTACCCATGTGTTTACCACTTCCTTTGTGAATCTCAGCCCATATTCTTCCTTCATGAAGTATGTTCTTTAGAAACTCATTTAAGGAAGATTTAGAGGTGGTAAAATCACTTAACACCCAAGTCTGGCTGATCGCGTAACAGTGTCTTTGCTTGTTCTTCCTTGTGATTTGCTCATTTCTTTAAGCATTTCTTGCAGTCATGTTATATTTTGTATCTTATACTTCCAATATCTAAAGTCTTTGGGAATCTCTCTTATGGTGGTTTCTGTTGCCTGTCACTCTTGGGGGTTTGTTTCTTTGTGTGTTGGAACTCCTAGCTTGTTTGTTGAATCTTAATCTCTTACTCCTGGGGACATAAATCTGGCATACTTGCTTTAGAGAGCATCATCACCCACGTGGACCTCTATGGGAATCTTAAATTTATCTCCCTCCCTCCCAGGCACATCTTTCGGGCTTGACACTTCTCCTCAGGCACAGCACAGCTCTGGTGTTCCTGTTTACTTTCTGTTCCTTGTTCAAGTTTCAACTTCCTCATTTGGAGAAATGGTTTGCCTTGGGGATTTCCATTCGTTTCTGTTAGCCCAGAATAGCATTAAGCATTTTTTCTTTAATCAAGAATTAAGTTTTATAACTGGAGGAATATTTAAAGTGCCCAAAGGCTTCCCTGGTGGCTCAGATGGTAAAGAATCTGCCTGCAATGCAAAAGTCCCTGGTTCAATCCCTGGGTTGGGAAGATCCCCTGGAGAAGGCAATGGTTACCCACTTCAGTATTCTTGCCTGGAGAATTCCATGGACAAAGGAGCCTGGCCATTTACAGTCCATGGGTCACAAAGAGTTGGACACAGTTGAGCAACTAACACACTTTCCAAGTGCTCAAAGTGGAAAACTTGGAATATGTAGTAAGATGAATCTTTTGGGTCACCCTTTTTTTTTTAAATTTCATGATCCCATTTCTTTTTTTTTATTTTGGCCATGGTGTGTGGCATGTGGGATCTTAGTTCCCTGATCAGGAATCGAACTTGTGCCCCCTGCAGTGGAAGCTCAGAGTCCTAACCACTGGACCACCAAGGAGTTGCCTTGGGTCACCCATTTTTACCCGATGGAATGAGGCAGTACCAAATATGTCTGGGGTTGTGGGGCAGCGAGTACTTCCATACACCGTTGATGAGAGCAAGTTATATTGCCTCTTTGGAGATTAATGTGTGATACCAAGAAAATTAAAAATATATTGTATATATATATTGTATATATATACAGTTTCAATTCGGGGTATACACCCTAGGGTTGTAATCTCTAAATCAGGGGGCCACAGTGAAGTCACACAGCTATACTTAACTCTGTGAACCACCAGCTCAGATAAGTTATGGTTCCAAAAATTAGATGGTGCTGTGTTTTTTTGATATCATATTTTAGGGGTACCTGGTTTTGAAGGGTTGCTGAGCTTGAGAGCAAGCACCACTGTGGTGTCCTAAGTTGAGAAGTCATGCAGTGCCCAACAGGGACACGCATCCCAGTAGTAACTGTGGTTATTTAAGAATGACCCTGGTGGTCCAGTGGTTAGGACTCTGTGCTCTCACTGCTGAGGGCACAGGTTCAATCCCTGGTTGGGGGACTAAGATCCCACAAGCCCGGTGACATGATCAAAAATAAATAAAATATTTTTCTTTCTATTTGTATAGAATGCTTTTTTTTGACCGTCTGTTCCTGTGCCTGTGGGCCATTCACGTTATCTCCTGTTGCCCAGTATTGCACTGGGTTGTTTGTTTTCTTATTAAGTTACGTATGTTCTGAATATTAGTCCTTTCTCGGGTACACGTTACAAATATTCTCTCCCACTGTGTGACTGGCTTTTCATTTTCTTGAAGATGTCTTTCAAAAAGCAAAACTTTTGTAAGCATTCAGTGGAGGTTCAGTAGTAGAGTTCTCGCCTGCTGAAAAGCGAGAGTTTTATGTTTTTACTGCAGTTTATATCAGCTTTTTTCTTTTACGGCTTACGCCTTTTGTGTTGTAAGAAACCTTTGCATACCTTGAAGTTGCAAACATGTCCTGTGTTTTTTTGTGTTCCAACCCAGGTTTACTATGAGAGAGTGCCATTTTCACATTCCTTCCACACTATACAGACATATTTTGTGTTTTTCAATCTAATAATAAGCATAATTTCAGTAGTCAAACCCTTGAATACCCCCAAATAAATGCCATATGGATGTATTTAGGGTTGTTTAGCTTAAAATGCTAGAGCAAGTCAGCAATAAAAAAGTAGAAAGGGGATGTGTGCGTGCGTGCTGAGTCACTCAGTTGTGTCCACCTCTTTGTGACCCATGGACTGCAGGCCGCCAGGCTCCTCTGTCCGTGGGATTCTCCAGGCAGGAACACTGAAGTGGGTTGCCATGCCCTCCTCCAGGCAATCTTCCTGACCCAGGGACTGAACCTGCATCTCTTAGGTCTCTTGCATCGGCAGGCGTTCTTTACCACCAGCGCCACCTGGGAAGCCCAGAAAGGGGATAAATAAAGCAGATATGACAAAAACTGATAACTCTAGGATCTGAAGGATGATTATCTGGGGCTTCATTCAACTTTGCTTTCCACTTTTGTGTATATTTGAAAACTTTGAAGCTAGATGTTTTAAAGTTTCCTCTTGAGAGGTTGTGTGCAGTTGGTCACGCAAGTCTTCTGTCTCTGCTTAGTTGCTCGGTTGTGTCCAACTCTTTGCGACCCCATGGACTTTAGCCCATCAGACTCCTCTGTCCATGGGGATTCTCCGTCTTAATGCAGTGTTTCTTTCTTAAAGTTTGTATTGAAGTATATTTGAGTTACAGTGTTGTGTTAGCTTTGGGTATACAGCAAAGTGGTTTGTATATTTTCTTTTCTGGGCTTCCTAGGTGGCTTATATGGGGAAGAATCCACCTGCAATGAGGGAGACCTGGGTTCGATCCCTAGATTGGGAAGAACCCCTGCAGGAGAGCATGGCAACCCACTCCAGTATTCTTGCCTGGAAAATCCCCATGGACAGAAGAGCCTGGCGATCTACAGCCCATGGGGTCATAAAGAATCAGACACAACTGAGCGACTTATATTCTTTTTTAGATTCTTTTCCATAATGTCGGTGTTTCTGTATTATCAGTTCAAAGCCATTTTCTAGGTTTTAACTATGGAGCAAAGAACAAGTTTGCTGCAAGTAGAGGAGGAAAATGGATGAAGTGTTTTGTTTTTTTTTTTCTTTTATAGATCATGTCGCTTTACGGGATCCCCGCACTGGCTCTGTGATGATCAAGGAGATGACTGAAGTCTTTAAGCAGTATGGAAATAAGTGGCACATCGCTGACTTCTTTACCATAGTAAGTAAATTCCGGGTGAACATGTGCTCCATTCAGTCTAAAGCTAATGTGCTCGATGAAAACATTTTCATGAGAAGATTGACTTCAGCCATGAAAGCATGAGGGAGGTTCAGAAGTTGCCTGTAAACACTGGGCTCGTGAGTTTAGAGGGCTGTGGCAGAAGTCATGGCTTAGCCAGGCGCCAGTGGAAAACTGACTGTGGCGCTTCATTCAACAGAACACGAGTGAGTTGGCTATTAGTGAGCTTGGAAGTTCTGCCTGCACTATGGTCCTGCCAGCCTGATTTATCTCCCCCAGGAAGAGGGGGGACCAGAGGGCTTCTTTGAGGACCAGCACTATCTTACATTTGTCTGCCCAGCTTGTAGCCAATACTGAATGTTCAGTGCATGAATGAGGGGCCAGGAATTATGGCAGATTTATATACACACTGTAGTTTGGAGGAGGGCCTGATGATAGTGGTTTACCACATCAGGGTTAAAGAGTTATTTTCTTCTTAACCTGGGAGTTTTATCTCTGAAGAGAGCTAACTAGAAAAGGTTGTATATGAGCACAGTAACAGCAGCACTAACACCTTCTGAACAGCTCACTCTGCCAGTTACTGTTCCTTGCAATCGACAGATACTAATACATTAAGTTTTTCAACAGCCCTCTGGCAGGTACGTTGATTCCCATCCCCTGTTACAAATGCAGAGCTAGGAAAGTGGCAACCTGGGCTTTCTAGTCCAGACAAAGTGCTTTTAGAGCTCATGCCTTAATCGCAGTCACGCAGTGTTACTGCTTAGGAGCTTCCCAGGTGGCTCAGTGGTAAAGAATCCACCTGCCAATGCAGGAGACGCAGGAGAAGAAGGTTCGATCCCTGGGTCAGGAAGATCCCCTGGAGAAGGAAATGGCAACCCACTCCAGTATTCCTTTCTGGGAAATTCCAGGGACAGAGAAGCCTGGAGGGCTACAGTCCGCAGGGTCTCAAAGAGTCAGACACAACTTAGTTACTAAACAAACTTACTTCTTACCTCCTAAGGTACGGTAACAATTTTTATTTCTTTAAAAAAATATAATGTTAATGCTTTACATATGATGCTTAAGAGCTTTCAAAATTCTTTTTCACCTCATTTTGAGGTAAGCTTTTGGCAGGAGAGAATGTTAAAGGGAAGAAATACAATTTCGACAGTCATTCTAACCATATTCCCAAATCTATTACTCAGATTCTCTGTTTAAGAAAATAGTTTCTTGTCAGCATCTCAAGAATTTAATAATAAAGACAGATTTAACCTAAGTAGAAATCCATTTTCGTTAGGCTAACTGAAAAATTGTTTTGCCAAAGCGTGTTCATTAGGTCTTTTTTGAACAGCATTCATTTTTTAATTGAAAGCTGATTTTTTTAGTTGAATGAAAGATTCTTTAAATTCTATAGTGCTTTACAACGTTCAAATGTTTCACACACGTCTTCAATTCCATAACTCTTTTTTACCCCTAGCCCTATCTTGCCCCTCCCCACTTTCCTGTCCCCACTGGTAACCACTAGTTTATTCTCTGCAGCTGTGAGTCTGCTTCTGGCCACTCGGCATGCAGGATCTTAGTTCCCCGACTAGGGATTGAACCCGTGTCCTCTGTAATGGAAGCACAGCGTCTTACCCACTGGACTGCCAGGGAATTCCCCCTTTCTTTTTTTAATTCACCAGTTTGTTGTATTTTTTAGATTCCACTTAAGAGTGATATCATACAGTATTTATCTTTCTCTGTTTGATTTATTTCACTTAGCATAATACCCTCCAAGTTTATTCATGTTGCTGCAAAAGGCAAAGTTTCACTTTTTTATGGCTGAGTAGTATTTCTGTCTCTGTGTGTGTGTGTGTGTGTATGCATGTGCGTGCGTGCGTGTGTACATACCTCATCTTCCTTATCCATTCATCTGATGATAGACATTTAGGTTGCTTCCATACCTTGGCAATGGTAAATAATGTTGCTATGAACACTGGGGTGCGTATATCTTTCCAAATTAATGTTTTTGCTTTTATCAGATATATACCCAGAAGTGGAATTGCTGGGTCATATGGTATGGATACATTTCATTTTTAAAGTCCTTGTTGAGTAGACACTGGCAAGAAAGTCTGAAAACGAATGTGATGTGACCTTTGCATTAAATGCCCTTACTGCTTTATGAGGCAGCAGATGATAGGTGAGCCTACAACCAGCCCTGGAATTCATAGAGCTATTGCATACTTTGGACATCACATAACCCAATCCTCTCAGTGTACCATAAGTTACCAAGGCCCAGAGAAGGTTACTTCTTGCCCGATGTTACCAGGGGCAAGCTGAGACTTGAACCCAGGTCTGTGCACACTTGGGCTTCCTGGGTGGCACGAATGGTAAAGAACCCACCTGCCAATGCAGAGGACGCGAGAGACAAGTGTTCGAACCTTGGGTCGGGAAGATCCCCTGGAGAAGGGCCTGGCAACCCACTCCAGTATTCTCGCCTGGAGAATCCCATGGACAGAAGAGCCTGGCGGGCTGCAGTCCGTGGAGCTGCAAAGTGTGGGGCACGACTGAGCGATGTGGCGCGCTGTGCACGCTTCAGTGCCCTTTCTGGCTGCACTGCTGCCGTCGGTGGGATGCGGGTGACCTTTGCTTTTCCTGCTGCAGTCAGAGAATTCTGCCTTCACCTTCTGGGGGGTTGATGAAGAGGCTTTTGAGGGCTTTACAGTTCTTGGACAGTTTGTTCTTCTGTCTTCCAGGTGAATAACAGAGTGGTGCACCGTGACTTTAATCTGTATAACAAACCAATCAAAATATCGCTGGTGATGGAGTCAACTCTAACAAGATTTGTATACTTTTGACACGAGGGTGATTCAAAAAAGCAAGGACTGCTTTGCAGCAGATTGTAAAGAGCTATGAGCATTTGTAGCCTTGTACTAATGGTTACCATTTTGCATTATTTTTGTCACTGGTGTTTCTTCAGTTTGTTTTGTATATATGTACAATTTTTCTAAGATTTAAGTCTACTTGATACTTGTCTTTTTTTCTTTTTTTTAAGATCACTGTTTTCTGAAAAAACACTTTCCTGAACTGTTATCAAAACACGGACGCCCAGCTCCATTTTCGTTGTTTTTAGCCCGTGTTTCTCTTGCTGATTACCGCACCCTCTCCACCCTCAGTTTGGTGCTGGTGTTAAGGCTTATTTTCTTGGTTTAGTCAGGAATTGCTGGGTGTGGTCTTGTCCTCTGTTGTACCTTATTTCCCCAGACTGTTGTCTGTGGCCAGTCTGATCTCTTGGAATCCGCAAGCCATTCTCAGGTTTTAACCTGGATCACTCTGGGCCTTTGAGGCCTTCACGTGTTTACTTTGCACCTGTTTCCCACCTTCCTCCTTGCTCCTTATACCTTTGAGCTGCTGTTTTCTCCACTTGGAACCCTCTATTCCACCCCACATAGGTAAGTCCTTGCCATCCTTTAGAATTTGGTTCAAGCATCACTTACACAGGGACGCTTCCCATAACTCCCATTCTAGGTTGGCCTCTTCTAAGTGCTCGGAGACTCTCTGCTTCTCTTCTGTAGCGTTGAAATGACTATCTAGTGCCTGTTTTCTCTCTCTCTCCAGTTTAGTCATGAGCTCCAAGAGGCAGAGGCTATGTGTCTCATTCATGGCTGTATCCTAGCTTCCGTCTGTGCCTTAGGACACAGAGAGGCCATGCAGTGAGTGTTTAGTGAGGAACTGATCCCTGTGTTTTAATTATTTTACCCATTCTGCAGACCTGGCTTCTTGCATATCTAGCCACCTGCCATTCATCCCCACATACGTGCATGTGTCATGGCTGCTTTTACTCAACAAGTTGGAAGTTAACCTGAGTTTCCCCAAAATCCTTTCATCAAATGCATCCCATCGTTCATAATCCTTTGACTCCCCACTGCCTGAAGGATATACCCCCCGAGTCCCCTTGGAGAATATTGCAAGGCTTTCTCTGCCAGGCTCAATCTACACTACTGATGTACTGCCTATTTGTCCTGATAATTCGCCCTCCCTTAATAATGCTGTCTTACAGAATCTGGCTTGTGAATTAGTGAATGTGGATGAACTCTCCTGGATACATTATCGTATCAGAGTTCAGTCTCTCCTTTCGGTCTGAAATGCCCTTCCATTCTGTGTGCTTCCTTTCTACTGTATATTCTTCACGGTGCAACTTGGGTCCCATCCCACAATAAAGAAAACTGTATGTAGACTAATGTTTTTAGAGTAACAAACTGTGGACTGAGCATGAATTTTTGTATTCGAACTTTTATTGTAACTCTGGACTGCTTCTGGACCTCGGTTTCCTCATCTGTATGAAAGGAGGTTTGGCTCAGCAGACCCTGAGAACTTACCCCCCTGAACTTCAGTGAACTTGGACTGCTTTGGAACTTGCTTCTGAACACCCTGCAGGTGGGACTGTTGCCGAACCTAAGGGTTCAAGCTGGCAGTTGCATAAGACTGTTGGGCCTATGTGAGGATGCAGGTGGTTAGTGAGAATGCTCTGAAGACTGAGAGCCAAATGAACTGAAGCAATCTGGAATCTCCAGGCCTATCTCCATTTCAGAGATGATTGTGTCCATTTTAGGTAATGTGATTTCTAAAGTATAAATATATGTGATTTAATTTTTAAGCATTTGCGTTCTGATACTTGATATGTAGCTTTGGTTTTGTATAGAGCATTAAAATGTCTCCAGTTCATAAAACATGACCATCCTGTGAGCCTTCTCTATTCACTTGGGTTTTGGAGGACTTCTAGGCACAGAGGCTTGTTTCAGGGAGGCAGCATCAGCTGAAATATCAACAGCTGCTATTTCCTGGAGGAGGTTAGGTTGCTCAGAATCACAGTTAGCATGTAGTGAAGCTGGGATTTCAATGCATGAATAGTATAAGAGATGAAATGCCAAATGACAGAGAAAAGTTTTAAGACAGAATGCTTTTGATGGATGGAAGGGACCATTCCATTACCACTGAACTGATGGAATGAAGGCTTTGGAACAAAGGAGGAAAAGTTATTTTGGAACCCTGCTCAGACCACTACAGGTAAGTCAGGGTCATGGAGAGAACTGTAGGAAAACTAGGTACCAGAGAAACAGGTGAAGAGGAGAAAGGAGGAATTCTGGTTACAAAGGTAGGTGGCCCAAGATGAACTTGATGCCTGGGGCCAGCTAACTACCCCATATTTCTCTCAGCTTCAAATCAGTACAGAATCTCCTAGCCATCCAATGCCATGTGAAATATAGCCACCATCCCCCAAAAGAAATAGTCCCTGGCACAATTTTATATTTGAAAAAAAAAATTGAAGCCCAGTTTTTACTGTTTTTTAAATACAGACCCAAGGAACCAAAGTTTGCAAAAGAAAGGCTGAGATTTTTATTTTAAATGTGTACGAATAAAATAGTGGTGAAATTTGTGCAGAGGACCAGGAGGCTGAGGTGGGAAGGACACTTGGCTGGGGTGCTACCACAATTTGACAAGTGCCCCCTAGGCTGAGGGCTCCTCACTCAGGCTTACTATCACTATGGTACACTTTCACCTTTGGAGATAACTCACTTCCTTGCTGAAAATTTTCATCATGCTGAGCACTTCTCAAAGACAGAGTTGTTTTGTGGCAAAAAAGTATTTTGTGTAGAAACAAAACCTAAATATAATTACAGCACAATTTCCCAGTTGTTAAAATGGAAGCATTTTGGAGATTCTACGGTGCACTGGGGAGGGAGCTGCTGAGATAGTGTGGGAATGTCCTAGAACACCCTCCAGGAAAGTCCTGCAGTGATTGAAAACTAGCCCTAAAAGTCAGCCTTTCAAGTTTTCCCCCTTTTTGTCTACAGAGACTTGCACCAGTTTCTAAGGATGCTTAAAGCCACGATTAAGTTTATTCCTTTGCTTGTATGTCAGCTCTTTATTTAAATGCAGTGTTTGTTTCCATGTAAAAACCTGTGTTCCTCAAAGAAAATTTCAAAAAATACTCAAGAGGCTAGGAACCTACCCAGTTCTCCACTTGTATACCCGTAGTTCCCATCCTGGGTACACCTTAAAATTATCTAAATTCTTTTGGTTTAGCGTTGGGCATATGTTTAAAACCTCTCCAAGCGATTCTAAGTGCAACCAGACTTCAAACCTACTGTATAATTAACAATCTGCTGCTGCTGCTGCTAAGTCACTTCAGTCGTGTCCGACTCTGTGTGACCCCATAGACGGAAGCCCACCAGGCTCCCACGTCCCTGGGATTCTCCAGGCAAGAACACTGGAGTGGGTTGCCATTTCCTTCTCCAATGTGTGAAAGTGGAAAGTGAAAAGTGAAAGTGAAGTCGCTCAGTCGTGTCCGACCCTTAGCGACCCCACGGACTGCAGCCTACCAGGCTCCTCCATCCATGGGATTTTCTAGGCAATAGTACTGGAGTGGCTTGCCATTGCCTTCTCCGAATTAACAATCTGGCTACTGGTTATTTCTTTACAGTCGTTTAATACCTAGGGCCTCATGTTTTCAAAATGATCGCCCTCATCCTGTAACTTCTTTTTGAACCATAGAATGTATTTTAATTATTTTTAACGGCTGCCTGGTATTGGGCGGGATATATATTAACTAATAATAGCTACCGCAATTTTTTTTTCTAAGAAAAAAATTCTCATGCATTCCATCCGTGTAGTCATTTTATTTTTTAACGGGAAACTTACCATTAACAGAACTCTTTAAAAATCTAAATTAGACACTGCTAACTAGCGACTGAACTGAACTTTTTCTCCAAAAACCGCCAAGTATCTTCTCCAGCTTTTGTTCATCCAACACAGATTTGTTCAGTGCTTTCCCACGAAAGAAAAATGCAGTTTAAATAAGGACCCCAAGCGCATAGGTACGAAATGGTGTGAGAGCGCCAGGCCCTCGCTGGCCCTTCAGGACCGCACCCCTCTTCGAAACCTGAGGGCGGCAATCAACCCTCCAACTTCCGCCACTCGCCAGCGTGCGCGCCAGCGCCGTAGCCCGTCTTCCGGAGGAAGGCCCGCCCCTAGGGTGCCCGCCTTCATCGCGCTTCCGCTGAGCTTCCGTTGTTATTGGCTGGATGTGGACTATATAAGGACGTCATTTCCGCCCACCCGTCCTTTCGGCGCTACCCAGAGAGGGTTCCAAACGGCGTTGTTCTGAGTGAGTTTCTTTTGGGGGTGCCGGTGCCTCCGAGGGTCGTGAGGACTAGCTTCCTGTTCAAACGAGGTGTGGGGAGGACCTGGGGTGAAAGCCCGCAGACAGAGTGCGTTAGTCTCTGACTAGGCGCTCTGCCCTCAGACTGACGACCTACATGTGGCCGTGGCCGGGGTCAGGCCGGGCCGTTCCCACAGGCCTCGGGAGCCGGCAGAGGTTGCGTTCCCGCCGCGGAGGCCCCGGGCCGGGGTGCGGGTGGCCGGGGGTGCAGAGACCACCCTGCGCTGCGCGCTAGTTTTGACTCAGATCCCGACGCTCGGTTGTAAATCCCGAGGCTTATGCTCCAGTTTTCTCCATTTACTTGAGTTGGTCTTTTCCTTGTTCGTGGTGTTCAGGAGTTAAGATTCTTGACGAGGTTTTTGTTACCGGAAAGATCAAACGTCACGTTTCTGTTCTCTTAGTTCAAAGTAACTTGGACAAGGAATGCAGAAAAGTCAAAACACACTGAGGTGTAGAGAGAAAGCACTTTATTAACGAACAGACGCGAATGTACACTCGGGGAAGAAAGCCGTCGAGGAGCTCACCGAGGGCTTTTCAGACACACACACAGCCCATTTCACTTTGCTTTCTCTAATGGGTGATTTCTATGGGAGGTTTCTTGATTAGGGACGAAGTACACTTTGTTGAAATTGGATGGTATCTTGATTGCACCTGGTTCCGGAAGGCACCGCACATGCGCTCTAGGAGCCATTTTCCTCTACGAGCGCCCTTCTAGAGTGGTAAAGAGCAGTCACCTGCAGCTAGTATGCTCGGCCAGGCCCTGTGGATTTGTGGGCAGGGTTTCCTATTCAGGTGTGATGAGCTTTATTCAAAATCTAATTTATGTTCGTGTTGTAAGCGCCATACTTAACACTTCATGGTCACATTAAGTGCAGAAAAGGGGGGTGGGAGTTGCTTGATGTCTGCGTTTGAGGAGATTGTCCTTGAGCTGGCCTTGTTTTTCTCATTTTAAGGAAAACTAGTAATCTCAGAAGTAATGCCGAAGGTACCACCTTCAATCTGCAAACATGGCTGCTCTTTCACATCTAACTCCTCTGTACCTTGATTATTAAAAAGTCTCAATTCACTGCTTCCATTTAGCTACTGGGTGTTTTGTCTGTCTCCACACCACTCTTTTAGCAGGATTTGATTTTCCAAGGTGTTGCATAGATCTGTTAATGTTCTGTCCTATCCACTAGACTGACCCCACTGCCTGACACTGTACGAGGTGTGGTCTATGGTTAGGATTTAAACATTAAGTCACCTGACTCCCAAGAGTAGATGTACCATCCCGCTTGAATCCCTGGAGCTTCAAGGACTTTTTTTAACTATTGTTTTTCAGATTCCCATCGTAACTTAAAGGGAAGCTTTCACAATGTCCGGAGCCCTTGATGTCCTGCAAATGAAGGAGGAGGATGTCCTCAAATTCCTTGCAGCAGGAACCCACTTAGGTGGCACCAACCTTGACTTCCAAATGGAACAGTACATCTACAAGAGGAAAAGTGATGGTCAGTCATTGTTTTATTAGTGTTCTTTGCTTGGTCATTCCAGCTATAAGAACAAATTTTGACACTACTGTTCTGACAGGTGGTACTGAGTTGGAGTGCTTTGTGAAATTTGAGCCTTAGAGGGCTCTCACTAAGTAACTGATGAAAATAGATCTTTAGATTGGTAAGAAGCTTTGAAAGTATTAAGTGCTCTGATTGTTTTTAAAGGAAAAATTCTGAACTCCAGTGGAAGAGTGGAAACTGGTAAGTTATATGTCGTGGGTTGGGCCTTGAATAAGCACAATGTAAAGGTAAGGAGAGTCGGACACGACTGAGGGACTGAACTGAAAGGTAAGGAGAAAGTTTAATAGCTTGAAGTGAAGTCCCTCAGTCGTGTCCGACTGCGACCCCATGGACTGACTGTAGCCTACCATGCTTCTCCGTCCATGGGATTTTCCAGGCAAGAGTACTGCAGTGGGTTGCCATTTTCTTCTCCAGAAGATCTTCCCAACCCAGGGATCGAATCTGGGTCTCCCACATTGTCGGCGGACGCTTTACCATAGCTTAGTTCCTAATAATTTATCACCCAGAGTGCCTTATAATTTGTAGCTACCAATACGGGTTTGTAAAGCTGATTTCTGAATTGGGAACCAGCATTTTGGTTTTCATTTATGGGTCAGAAAAGGTAGCTTTTGATGAGACTGGAATGCATTAAGTTGTTCAGCTGAGATAGAACCACTGGAGGATTTTACACCTGTGAGTGGCAAGGTTTAAGGGAGTTCGTGATAAATTTGACATGGTAGATGACAAGAGGAAAATAATGGTAGGCCACAAATAAGAGCTGCTTGGATTCTGCATGAAAGGCCTGAGATCGGGTTAACACAGGAGGATAAATGAAAAGATGCATTTTGCACATTATTAAAGCTCAGAGTGGAGGCCAGTCTTGGCCAATGAACTGCTGAGTGTCGGAAGTGTGCTATATCAATGGCAGGATTTTCGCTAACACCAGTAGAGCTTGCCTCTATGACTGGAGTTTGATAGTACTCGCTGCCACATGACTTCATGTTTTTAGAAGAATATTACCTTACAAAACCTGGTTAGCTCCTAAGAAAACCTTGTGTCCTCACCTAGGCATCTACATCATCAATCTGAAGAGAACCTGGGAGAAGCTTCTGTTGGCAGCTCGGGCCATTGTTGCCATTGAAAACCCGGCTGATGTCAGTGTCATATCCTCCAGGAATACTGGCCAGGTTTGTGGAACAATATGCTTGGTTTTTGCTACAAAGCCTACAGGTGTTTGGGGATGTATAGAAAACAGTAACAAACCCCAGAATTTATTCAAAAAACATTTGAAACTGGACTGAGTTAGAGGAATTCCCAAAATTAAAGAAAGTGACTCACTGCCATTTTCAGCAGTGAGCTTTGAAGGTTTTAAATGAAATGTTGGACTTTCCTGGTGGTCCAGTGGTAAGAATCTGCCTGGTAATGCAGGGGACATGGCTTCAATCCCTGGTTCTGGAAGATTCCACATGCCCCAAGGTAGTAAGCCCACTCACCACCAAGTACTGAAGTCCCCACCCTCTAGGGTCTCTGCTCTACAGCAGGCGACCACCACAAAAAGAGAAAGCCCACGCACACCAAGGAAGACACAGTGCACCCCAAATTTAATTACATTCAGGTTTCATTTCTTTTTAAAAAAATGAAATATTGAGTATTTAGTTAGAATTAAATGCCAGTTTTTCAGGAAGGGCTTCTGTCAATAGGATCCCACCACATTCTCATATCAGCAAGAGTAAGAATTATTTGCCAGATAAGTGAATAAAAATAGCTTAATAAACATTGTCTTTTTTTCCCTTCATTTTTTGAAACTTGCTCTAGGACACCACTACATTCCCATGGATCCCATGCAATCTTTTCTCCACACCCCGTCCAGCGTTGTTTGTACACATTTTGATGATGGCCATATTAAATAGTGAGAACCAGTTCCTCAGTATGAGGGAAATTTACCAGTTGGTATTGGCAAGCTGAAATTCTGCCTTTACTGAGTTTCTTTTCAATGACCCACCTCAGACATTAACTGATAGCAGGTGTGTATTTACAGCCCTGCAGGCTCTTGAAGGCTTAGTGCCCAAGGCCATGGTTTGAAAGTTGCTATTGCGGAAACGGCCACAAGGTGGCAGGATTTCTCTGCTCAAGTTTGTTTACTCAGGCAACCAGAGCCTTACTGTAACTCCCATTCCTGGATTGAAAGTTAAAAGTGAAAGATGCCAGAAGAAACACTCAAAAGCTTGTCTTTTGTTTTAATTGGAGTCGAGTGGATTTACACTTTGGTGTTGGGTGTCCATCTTGTCCACTTAGCATGTATGCTTGCCTCTGCAGTTCTCTTCCCATATAGGGGATAAGAGCGTTGAGTAGAGCTCCTGTGCTATACAGGAGGTTGATGATGATGAATTTAATATGTAATTGGTGTGTGCAGACTCCTCGTTCTTACCCCGTGATAGCATATGTTTGTCTTGTACTTCGAGTGAGTTTCTCCCTGGTAAATAGGGCGTTAGTGTGATTCCACCTATAAGTCGTATAATGGCCTTTTGAGTCTCTGACTCAGTTTAGTCAGTATGATCCTCAATAGTTTCATCCCTGCTTGCTGCCAATGGCATTTATTAAATTCTCCTTTTCTGGCTGTGTAACATTCCATTGTCCCTAGCTACCATTTTTTTCTTTACCGGTTCTTGTGTGGATGGCCATATGGGCTGCTTGCCTCTTTGGACTTGTATAAATAGCAGCACTGTGGTGACCTTTGGGTTTCGTGTATGTATATGGCAGCACTGCAGTGAACTTCGGGCTCCCTGTGTCTTCGTGAATTCTGGTTTCTTACTGGTAGACACCCAAGAGTGGGTAGCTCTGTTTTTACATTATTCTGATTGGTGCTGTCTTGATTCCTTGGGCTTCCCTAGTGGCTCAGATGGTAAAGAATCTGCCTGCAGTGCAGGAGATTCCTGGGTTGGGAAGATCTGAAGAAGGGTATGCACCCTACTCCAGTATTCTTGCCTGGAGAATTCTATGGACAACAGAGCCTGGTGGGCTACAGTCGATGGGGTCCCAAAGAATTGGACACAACTGAGTGACTAAAAGGTTTTTTGGACTGATTCCTCCGTGTACTTTTGAATTGCACGTTTCTAGAAATGAGCATTTTGAGCCTCTTTCCGTGTGCTGCTTCTAAATACAATGTCAGGGAGATTCACCCATCAAAACTGTCATTCTGAGACTGACATCTGATGATTCCACCTCCCGGCTATTAATTACCCCAGGCATTTCCTGATGACACCTGTCATTTACAGCCCTGCAGGCACTGTGACTATTGAGTGCCCAAGGCCCTGGTTTGTGGGTTACTATTGCCCAATACCACCACAAGGTGACAGGATTTCTACTCAGGCAACTCCTGTTCCTGGGTTGAAAATGAAAGTGGTAGTTGCTAGAATGAGCACCCAGAGCTTTATGTCTTTATTTTTTTCTAATGTAATTTTTATTCTTTATTGGAATAGTTTTTCTTAATAACTTTTTTATTTTAATTTTTTTACTGTACTTTTAAAATGAAAGATGATCAGTGATAAGAGGTGCTATTCACAAAGAAGATAGACATCAGAAACCATTAGATGCCTAACAACAAAGAAACAGCAAAAGTGAAGAAAGTAATCATATAGTGAGACATATTACTGTTTCTCTGAGAACATTTTATCAAGTGCAGAAAAAAACAAAAATTGAAGCATCTTGAATGTCATTAATAATTAGATTGATATTGAATTATAGTAATTTTATATCTTAAAATTTTGTATCTTACATGTTGCTATTAGATGTCCATAGAACATCTTACATGTTGCTATTAGATGTCCATAGAACATTTGGAAAAACTGGCTAAAAGATAAACATTACCAAGTTTCAAAAAGTAGAATTCTTTTTGTGTTTCAGTTATTCATATACACATTATTTTTCAAATTGTTTACCATAATAGGTTATTACAAGATACTGACTTTAGTTCCCTGTGCTATACAGTAAGCCTTTGTTGCTTCTTGCATTAAGAAGTGATTACATGTTTTTCTATTAAATGGTAGTTTTGGTGGACAGAATTCTGTTACTTTTCTGTTGACCAGTCATGATACAATGGTATTAAGTGGATAATAGTTACATAATCGCAGTAGTGAAAGATATTTATCAGTTTTCACAATCAGAAAATAAAAGATAATTACAGTTATAAGCCATAATGGGAATATGATTAACTATAAAATAATTACAGTTTGGGGGGGCAAGCAGAGTGATGTGGTAAGTAGAAGTGCATTCATGCACGTATTTTTACCCACCCAGCCGGTCTGTCTTTTGGTGCATTTAATCCATTTACATTTCAGGTAATGTATGATCCTATTACCGTTTTAATTGTTTCAGGTTTATTTTCTGTAGGTCTTTCCTTCTCTTGTGTTTCCTGTCTGGAGACCTTTAGCATTTGTTGTAAAGCTGCTTTAGTGGTGCTGAATTCTCTAACTTTTTGTTTGTCTGGAAGGCTTTTGATTTCTCTATCAAATCTGAAGGAGAGTCTTGCTGAGTAGTGTATTCTTGGCTGTAGGTTCTTCCCTTTCATCACTTCAAATATATCATGCCATTCCCTGCTGGCTTGTAGTTTCCATTGAGAAATCAGGTGGTAGCCTGATGGTAGTTCCCTTGCCACGTTATTTGTTGTTTTCCCTTGTTGATTTTAATATCTAATCTGTGTTTTTTTGTCAGTTTGATTACTATGTGTTTTGGCGTGTTCCTCCTTGGGTTTATCCTACATGGGATTCTCTCTGCTTCCTGGACTTGACTATTTCCTTTCCCATTTTAGGGAAGTTTTCAGCTATTATCTCTTCAGATATTTTCTCAGGTCCTTTCTTCTTCTGGGACCCCTGTAGTGGGAACGTTGGTGTGTTTGATGTTGGCCCATAGGGCACTTAGGCTGTCTTCCTTTCTTTTCAGTCTTTTTTCCCCTGCATTCTGTTCTGCAGCAGTGATTTCCACCGTTCTGTCGTCAGGTCATTTACCCGTTCTTTTGCCTCTTCTGCTATTGAGTCTTTCCAGTGTATTTGTCTGTTTGTTTGTTTCAGGTCTTTGGTAAACAGTTCTTCCAACTTTTAAATCTTTGCTTCTATTCTTTTTCCAAGATCCTGTATCATCTTCACTGTCATTTTGAATTTCTGAAAAGTTGGCCGTCTCCACTTCATTTACTTGTTTTTCTGGGGTGTTTTGTGGTCTCTTCATCTGTGACATAACTTTCTGCTTTTTCATGCTGACTAACTCTCTGTAATGTGGTTTTGTTTTAGTCGCTGTGGGCCTGTGCTTCTTGCTTCTCAGTCTGCACTCTGATGGAGGAGGCTGTGACTTCTGTAAACTTCCTGATGGAAAGGACTGGTGGTGGGAAAGACTAGGTCTTGCTCTGGTGGCAGGGCCTTGGTCAGTAAAGTTTTAATCCAGTTATCTGCTGATGGGTGCTCCCTCACTTGTAGTTTTTGGCCTGAGAACACCCAGCCTTGGGTTGCAGGCTCAGTGGTCAGGTTAGTGGCGGCCTCCGAGAGGCTTTTTGTCAAGGAAGGACCTTCCTGACTGGCGCCCGCATCCCTGTGGGGAGCCTCTGTGGATCCGCACCTCCACAGGAGGCCATCCAACATGAGCAGGGAGTTCTGGTTCAGTCTCCCGCGGGGTCACTACACCTTTCCCGAGTCTTATTGCGCACAAGGTTTTGTTTCTGCCCTCCAAGACTGGAGTCTCTTCCCCCAGTCCTGTGGAGGTCCTGTAATCAAATCTCACTGGTCTGCAAGGTCAGATTCCCTGGGGATTGCCAGTCCCTTTGTTGGATACCCAGGCTGGGAAGTCTGATGTGAGATTCAGAACCTTGACAACAGTGGGAAAACTTCTTTGGTATTATTGTTCTCTAGTCTGAGTCACCCACCCAGCTGGTGTGGGATTTGGTCTTATCGTGATTGTGCCCCTCCTACCATCTACCATCTCGCTGCGGCTTCTTTGTCTTTGGATGTGGGGATCTTTTTGGTATTTTCCAGCATTTCCTGTTGCTGGTTCCTCAAGAGCTAGTTGTGACTGGTGCTCTTGCAGGAGGGGATGAGCCCACGTCCTTCTACTCTGCCGTCTTGAACCATGGAATCAAGTTGATTTGCAATGCAGTGTTTGTTGCAGGGTTGTATTAGTGTGAATCTGTTAATCCCAAACTCCTGATTTATCCTTTTTCCTGATGGTAAGCATAAGTTTGGCTTTTAATTCTGTGAGGGAGTTTGTCCCTGGTAAACTCATGCTATCAACTTTGTGGTTCCACCTATAAGTCGTTGTAACAGCAGGATGAGCACAGCCCTTAGCAGGCAACCATTGCCGTGCCTCATTACTCCACATCCTGGTTACTAAGCAACAGGTCTTACTCAGCCGTTGGTGGGTACCTCAGTGGGTCCCGCCCACAAGCAGCTGTCAATGGGGGCCATTAAGGAATCGATTCAGCCAAGGGTCAGTAGTGTGTGGACCATGAGGAATGAGGCAGATTCAGGCCTTCTCATGGAGCCCCTCCGACTCACCCAGCCTTGGGACAGCAAGTGAGTGGGAGGGACCAGGAGACAGACTGGACTAGATCCTGCAGGGCTCCAGAGCCTTCACTGAGGCCCTCCACTAGCTTTGGCCCTGGCCTTGAGGCAGAGGTGAACCTCTCCCTCATCCCTGTTTCTGTGACCTAATGGCAGCAGCCACCTGCCTGGGTTGCAGTCTGTGGGACCTAGACCTCCCTCAGCTTTTGTGTGACCTGAGGAGACTGAGGGCCAGTTGCATTGGGTGCCTGGCTCCCTTGGGGATGACAGCTGGGCAGGATGTGGAGACCTGGCCATGAAGGAGCTGCCAACTGAGATTTGACACTCTTAGCCAGGACTGGGACCTTGCCCTTTCTTGTCAAGACAAAGAATGACATTCATTTGGTAGAGATTTACAGGAACGTTGTTACCTGACCATGACCAGACCTCAAAAACAAAGGATCTGACACCAACAAGTTTGCAACAACTAACCACACCCTTCCCTCACCTTTTGCTGAAAGCTTTCACTGAGCCACTGAACTGAATTGAGGGCATGCGCCATCCATCTCCTTGTATGAACCTGTAATAAACCTTTGTTCGAAACTAATGATTAGTATGATTGGTCTCACTTGGCGTCGGGAAAACAGGCTTGTGATTCAGTAACAAGATGATGTTGGCCTTTTGTGTCTGACTCGTTCATTTAGTGTGATCCTCACTAGGTTCATCCAGGCTTGCTGCCAGTGGCATTTATTAAATTCTTATTTCTGGCTGAGTAATAAATATTCCATTGTCCCTGGCTACCATTTCTTTCTCCTTTACTTTTCTGCTGTGGGTGGCACTTTGGCTCTTTCCCTCTTTCGGCTTGTGTAAATAGCACTTCAGTGAACTCCAGGAGTGGCGTGGCAGGGTCTCAGGGAAGCTCTGTGTCTGCTTTACTAAGGAACCCTCGGTTTACAATCCCACCAACTTTAATCCACACTCTGTCCAGCATTTATTGTTTGTAGGTGGCCATTCTGACGGGTGCTAACTGATTTCTCAGTGTAGCTTTGATTTGCATGTCTCTACAAGTTAGCAGTATTGAGCCTCTTTTCATGTGTTTCTTTTAAACACAGCGTGAGGGAGATTAAACTCTGTTGAAATTGGCATCCTGAGACTCTGCTTTTTTCCCCCCAATTACTCACCCCAGACATTTCCTGATGACAGGTGTCATTTACAGCCCTGCAGGACCTGTGAATACCAAGTGCCCAGAGGCCTGGTTTCCAGGTTGCTGTTGGCCCAAAATGGCCACATGGTGGCAGGATTTTGTGGAAGTGTCAGAAGAAACACTCCAAATCTCCTTTCACATTACAGCTTGTTTTTTATTTCCTAAGTTTTTGTTTTGTTTTAATGCTTATGTGTTCCTTTGGTTGCATTGCCCTGGTTCTCATTTGCAGTCTCCAGGGTCTTTGACCCTTGTTGCACCATGGGGCATCTTAGATGTAGCATGTGGGATCCAGTCCCTTGACCAGGGAAGTTTTCGAGTTTTATCTTTTGTTGGAATAAAGTTGATTTACAACTGTGCTTGTTGTAGGTGTACAGGGTTGTGTCCAGTTAGGTGTGTGTCACCATCTTCAGATCTGTTTCCCGGGATTAACAGATACACACAGATATATATAAAACTGATGGGCAACGAGACCTACTGTATGGCGTGGGAAACTCACTGTGTGGTATGGTAGGTCTCGTTTCCCATCAGTTTTAAATATATTAGTGTATATATGTTAATCCCAAACTGTGGCTTTGATCCTAGGCCTCGGCTGTAGTTTCAGTCCCCCCAAGTTTTGTGGCAACCCGGTGGTGTCTGCCTCTGGGTTCAGGGAGGCCAGGGTTGCAGCTGGAGCTAGTGAGTAAAGGCAGAGGCTGCCCTGGCGACTTCGCCTCTCATGCCACGGAACAGCAGCACTTCCCTTCTCAGGCAGGCCCACCTTTTCCACGAACACTCCCATCTGCAGCAGGACTGCTCCCGTCCCCTTGAGTGGGTTTTGCCCACCCTCCCACCCCGTCTTGCCTGGCATCTCCTCTAATTGCAGCACTCAGCCCTCACCTGGACTAGTGGACGCACGTCTCGGGCTGCAGTGTGCGGGGCGGCAGCACAGACCGTCTGCGGGGCTCTGTCCTGCCTGCCACAAACCACTCATCTTTGTGCTGAGCTTCTGAACCTCCCTTTTTTGTTCCAGTTACTATCCCTGCCAGTGAGGGAATGTTCAGGGTAACAGGAAACCTTTCCTCTTTTTCAGCTGCCTCCCAGGAGGACTACTGTGAGTCCGCCCCACTTCTTTTTTGCCGCCTCCAACCCTGTTCTGTGGAGCTCTTTCAGGTGTTCTGTTATACACACAAATGTACACTTCTTCATATACAACAGTATATTTTTATTGTAGTTGTGGGAGGGGCTGAGTTCTTCTCAGTCCTCATTTTATTCAGTTGTCCTGATTAGGCCTCCTCGCAAGAGGTGTTTTAACTGGGGATTTATTCCCCTTGTGGCTGGCTTAAGCACTGGAATTCTTTGGTGAGACACATGGTTAATGGTTTTAATTACTACTGTAGAATGAGCTCAGTGACCAGGCTGTGCTTCTGTCAGAGAAAATTTACTGCTTAGATTACAGAAGTGCTCTGGTGGTCAGATTCTCCATGGTGTGTTTTCATTTTGTGTCATTTTTTTTAGTCGTATGAGGAAATTTGGACTTAGAGGAGTGACTAGCCTATTACTCATAAGTGGTACTTGAACCAGGCTGGTTTGCTGTGGAACCTGCAGAAGCGAGGATGTAGTGAGCATCAGATAACCTGAGGGAAGAGCATCCCCAGCAGAGGACCTGGGTGTGGGGCCATGCTTAGCGAGTTTTTCTTTTGGTTTTAATTTTTTGTTGCCAGGCAGTAAGTGGAAGACGGAGACCCGGGGTTGATCCCTGGGTCAGGCAGATCCCTGGGGAGAAGGGGATGGCAACCTACTAGGTATTCTTACCTGGAGAATCCCACAGACAGAGGAGCCTAGCAGGCTATAGTCAAAGGGTCGCAAAGAGTCAGGCACAACTGTGTGACTAACACTTTCTTAGAACAATTAACTACTAGATGTTTTGAGAAAGGGTTTGGGGGAGTTTCCTGCTAGGTAACCTGCTTGGTGGCATTACAGAACTTGGTGGCGGTCCATTTATCACTGCAGGGCTGCTATGGCACTGCTCTGGGACACTTGCTAACTCTTTCCGTTGCTTCTTCAGCGAGCTGTGCTGAAGTTTGCTGCTGCCACTGGAGCCACTCCCATCGCTGGCCGCTTCACTCCGGGAACCTTCACCAACCAGATCCAGGCCGCGTTCAGGGAGCCAAGGCTTCTGGTGGTTACCGACCCCAGGGCTGACCACCAGCCGCTCACAGAAGCCTCGTACGTTAACCTGCCAACCATCGCTCTGTGTAACACGGACTCTCCTCTGCGCTACGTGGACATTGCCATCCCATGCAACAACAAGGTAACGATTTATGACTAAACCAGCGCTGGCCGATAAGCGCCCCAGTCACAGACCTTCCCCTGCACATTGTTAGAGCTTGGAGTTGAGGCCACCGGCCGATGAACTCACAAGTGTAGGTAGTGTGCGACATGAGTGGCAAGTTTTTCGCTAACACCACAAGGGTCTCTGGCCCAATGAGTGGGGTTGGATAGTAATACTTGCTACAAAGTATGGTTTTTAAGGAATGAGAGCTTATTTAAGGAGAGGTGAAAACATTTAAAAAATAGCCTTTTTTTTCTCTCTCTTCAGTATCCCTAACTCTTCAGGCAGTACTTGACTTTTCTGTTTTCTCAGTTCATGTATCCTGCTCTGAGATCCTAAAAAGGTGGGTTACCTGTGGTTCAAATTGGTCGTTTGTCGTAATCTCAAACCTGGTTGCACATAAGGACAGGGCAGAGGTTTTGTTTTCTGCCAGTATTCAGGCACTGACCACTTATTGTTGTGTAGAGTGGAGTCTTAAACCCCATGATTCCAGTGGCAGACAGGATTAAGAACCAGAGATAGAGAATAATCTTGGCATAAACTTTCATTTTTGTTATAATTGGAGTACAATTTTAAGCGTTGTGTTAGTTTCTGCTGTACTATAAACACTTTCAAACTAACAGACATGTCTGCTCACATGGTACCACAGGACCTAGATGATGAGGGAACAGGTTAGGTGGAGTGGGGGGTGCTTATTGTTTGGGGTGTGCCAAGTGTCCTTTAACCTGGCGCTCTTGCAGGGAGCACACTCGGTGGGTCTGATGTGGTGGATGCTCGCCCGGGAAGTTCTGCGCATGCGTGGCACCATCTCCCGAGAACACCCGTGGGAGGTCATGCCGGACCTCTACTTCTACAGAGATCCTGAAGAGGTGAGCTTGGTCCACAGAGGCTTGTTGTCACTCACATAAGTACATACTGGATACTTTTTACTGCCAAGGATGGAAACTAATCTGTCATTGCATGTAAACTACAAAATATTTTTCTAAACTAGATTGAAAAGGAAGAGCAGGCAGCAGCTGAGAAGGCTGTGACCAAGGAGGAATTTCAGGGTGAATGGACCGCTCCAGCTCCAGAGTTCACTGCTGCTCAGCCTGAGGTGGCAGACTGGTCCGAAGGTGTGCAGGTGCCTTCCGTGCCCATTCAGCAGTTCCCCACTGGTACGTATCGAGACCCAAGGGCATCCGGCTGGTGGTTTGGAACTGCTCTTCTCAGTCTAACGTATCTGTAGGAATACAAGCAGATTGGTGGGGGGGATTACAAAAGTAGTCTGGGCATGTGACTGACGACCTCTTATATTTTCTCAACAGAAGACTGGAGTGCTCAGCCTTCCACTGAAGACTGGTCTGCAGCTCCCACCGCTCAGGCCACGGAATGGGTAGGAACCACCACCGAGTGGTCGTAAGCTGTTCTTCCACACACTTGCAGGACTGCCACAGGCTTCCAGATGGAGATTGGGTCGATGGAAAATAAACTGTTTCTAAAAATTTTGTTCATTTATTTCAGTCTATGGGACAGACCCACCTGGTATGAAAGCCTTGCTCAGCCTCGTGTGTGGCTCTGGGGGCAAGAAATGTTTCTGGGCCCAGGTGTCCTCAGCAGAGGATAGTATTCATGGGGCTGTGATTCAGAGCAGCTGATCCTGACTGTCGTTCCTTAGTGTATAATTTTAAAATAGTTTTAAATAGTAAAATGTGTCATGCATGTGGTTGATCTAATAGACATACCTGTGTATTCTTGGAGAATAAAGGTCAAGCTAAAGCCTCTGAAGCCAGTTGAACAGGTTACCAAGTAGAAGGTGCCAAGATTGGGAAAGTCTGTATTCTCACTGCTGGTTCCTAAAGTCATGAGCTCTGCTCCTGCCATCCTCTGAAAAAGGTAAAGTAATCAATCAAAATTCTTCAGTTTGTTTTGAGCAGCGTATAAATGGAATCATATTTGCTGCGGCTTGCTTGTTTCCATGTTTCAGCTGTTACCAGCAGAGCTGCTCTGAACATTTTTTACAGATCCTGGTGCACAGAAATTTGCTCACTGTAGGTTCACAATCACCAATAGAAGTCCTCTGAAAACATAGCTACAGTCTTCAGCACTTTCTATAGAAAGTGCTGTCCTTTCTTGACAGCTCAAAACTGCTGCCTCAAAAATGCAGGATCTCCTCTGGCCTCTTCCCACTGCTTTTCTGTGTCTGCTAAGGCCGGCGCCCCACTGTCCGTCCTCTGGACTAGGGTTTCTCCACTATGGCACCGGGTAGGACAGCCCTCTTCCCTGCGGTATAGGTTATTAACTACTGAGTCTTCTACATTATCATATACATTTTAACCTAGTGCAGTTGCATCATATAGCCAAATGGGATTGCATTGACTATAACTGAGCACAGAACTGCTTCACAGCATTAAATTTTTCAGTATTATATTTTTCAAAGAAGTTTGTATATCTTTGGTAAATATATTCCTACCTTCTTGGGATATTTTAAATTACAGTCTTTCACAATATTAGATCCCTAATTTAAGTAACACAGATGGTCAGAAACGCCATGGCCGTAGTGCCACTTACCAAAACATCGAGCTCATTTACTAATGGAGAACCTTCTGGACACCTACCTGTGCTGAGTTCAGTGGGCTTCGCTTAGGAATAACCTGAGAATTACCCTGTTCTGCCTCAATTGCTGAATTACCTTAACAAATCTAGCATACCATTCTTTATTGTATCAGAAGTGAGGGTGGAAACATGAAGGTTTGTCTAAAACGCCAGTGTCGGGCTATAGGAGGCAGAGACTCACTTGGGAGAAAACTCTCAGGGGAGGAATCTCACCAAGTTGATCTGGGAAAGTTCTTCTGGGGACTTTGGACCCTTTATCAGAGGCCATGGCGTCCCATGGAGCACAGGCTGTGTGAAGTAAACACATCCACCGTCCAGCAGTTCTCTGCTTCTGAAAATGGATCAGGGGCCAGGAGAGACAGCGTGAAACCAGAGAGATGGGCATCCCACCCTGTGCCCGCATCTGCCCTCAGTGACGGACAATGGCCTGAGGCGCACTTCTGCCCCATGTCCATACAGTCCCCACCAGTGCAGATAGCTCCCACACTGCTGAAGTGTTGCCACCATGTCCCCACTGGAGTCCTCTGCTGCCACCTCAGCACCGTGATCTCTGCCTCTTTCTAGCAATACCTAATGCCAACCCAAGGATTCTGCACAAGGGCCTCACAAGCTGCTGTGATTCTTGTTTCAAAATCTTTGGAAAAATTGTTTCTTTGTATTAGTTTTGTAAATAGTTTTTGAAACAATGTCTAAAGGTTAATATTGTAATAATTGCTGCTTTTGCAATTTAGAAATAAATTATAGCTTACTATAACACAAAGGGGCAGAAGAAAAAGACTGTTGGAGAGAAAATTGAACTGGAAAGACACGTGAAGAAATAGAGGGACAGAACTTGGGAAAGAGCAGTTAAAATATACACAAACATCTAGTTGGAATTAATACATGGAGGAGGAAAGTCAGCATCAAAGAGAAAGGCTTGAGAATTTTCTTAATTTCTTATAAATCACAAATTGAGGAATTCCAGTGTATACCAAGTATAATGAATTTAAAACCTATCCTCACCGCTGACTCATGGAAACAGCCAAACACACAGTGTTCTAGAACATCAGCAAGGAGAAAAAGGACTGGCTGTTTGCTGTCAACAGTGACAGCCAGAACACAGTAGCTCTTATCCAAGAGTTAGGACACTAGCTTTCTTTAAAGAACCAAGGTAAATAGAAATAAGTCATGCCAGAAGGAAGCTGTGGGCACAGTGTCTGTTCACCCTTCCATACTAACAGGTGCCTGGATTGTGAGCTGGGTGTAAGCTGAGAAACTGTTAGATATAATTAATGTCTGAGGCATCAGTTTCTCAGCAAAGTCCTGTGAGAAAAAGCAACTTCAGGTAAATCTAGACACCTACAGCAGACAGAAAAAGGTTGGGTAGGATTAAAGGGGTTTTACAAACGTACCATAAAGATTTTGGTAACCACACCGTCTATCAGGAACTGTACACTGGTCAGCAGACTTTGTGCGTGCTCAGTTATGTCCAACTTTGTAACCCCATGAACAGTAGCCCTCCAGGCTCCTCTGGCCGTAGGATTTTGCAGGCAAGAGTACTGGTGGATTGCCATGCCTTCCTCCAGGGGATCTTTCTGACACAGAAATTGAACCTGTCCTTGGTATTTCCTGTATTGGCAGGTGGATTCTTTAGCATTAGTGCCACCTGGGAAGCTAAGTTGGTATATCATGGCATTATTTAGTAACCGTCCCTAACACCCTCTTAAAGTGAAAAGTGAAAGTCATGTGTAACTCTTTGCAACCCCGTGGACTATACAGTCCGTGGAATTCTCCAGGCCAGAATACTGGAGTGGGCAGCCTTTCCCTTCCCCAGAAATCTTCCCAACCCAGGGATCAAACCCAGGGCTCCTACATTGCAGGTGGATTTTACCAGCTGAGCCACAAGGGGAGCCTGGCACCCTCTTATCAAAAGACGCATGCACACACGCACTAGGATGTGTGGACAGAATGCTAATATGCTGCTGGTGGGAATGTAAACTGGTAACATCTGCTGTGTGTAACACTGCAGAGGCTTCAGTTTATCCCAGTCCTGGGTGTCTACAGAGAAAACAGATTGAAGAGACGTGTCCTGCCCTTCAGTGCAACATTGTATTTACATAAGCCAAAAGAGGGGAGTAGCCACAATATCTGTGGACAGAAGAATGGCAAGAAAAGGTACCTACATACAGTGGAGTATTACTCAGAATGAAGTAATGCCGTTGGCAGCACCCTGGATGGACCTAGAGAGGATCACAGTAAACAAACAGATCAGTATTGAAAGGTGCAAGTAGGATCTGAACAGTGGTAGTAATGAACTAGTTCACCAAGGAGAGCTCACAGAAACACAAACTTGGTTACCATAGGGTAAATCAGGAGTTCAGGATTAATATACACAAGCCTGACATGCTACAGTCCGTGGGGTGCAAAGAATTGGACATAATTTAGCAACTGAACAAAGACACTGAATATATATGAAGTTGATAATAAGAACCTGTGTACCATAGGGAACTTGACTCAACTCTCAACCACTGGGGAGGGAACCTGAAGAGGCAGTGATAACGTGTAAATGGACAAGATGGCGTACATATACAGCCAACACCATAAAGTGGCAACTCCACTTAAAGTAAGGAAATAGTAATAATGAGACACAAGGTTTTGGGTATTTCCTTTCTGCCTAGGAACATGACTTACTAAGGTCTCTAGAGTTACCAGCTGAGGCTATGAGGAAATCCTGCCCCCTTGTGGCTGTTTTGGGTAGCAGCGACTTTTAAAAACCTGTACCCTGGACACACATTCACAGGGCCTCCAGGCTGTAAATGACACCTGCCCTTTTGATCAGAAAAGTGGAAAAAAGAAAAACTTCAAGTGAGGCAGTGACAGGAAGCCAGTTTCAACAGGGAAGTTTCCCTCTCACTTTTTAATTTTTATTAAACTTTATTTTGTATTGGGATATAGCTGATTAACAATGTTACAGTTTCAGGTAAAAGGTGAAGGGACTCAGCCGAACATACACATGTATCCATTCTCCCACAAACTCCCATTCAGGCTGAAGCAGAACACTGAACAGAGTCCCTGTGCTGTACAGTAGCTCCTGGTTATCCATTTCAAATACAGCAGTATGTACACAACCATTCCAAACTGTAACTATCTCTTACCCCCATTCTTTCCCCCCGGCAACCATAAGTTCACTTTCTATCCCTGCTTTCAGAAGAAGCATATGAAAAGGGGCTCCACATCAGTAGTTGTTAATATCAGGGATATGGAAATCAAAACTGCAACCAGGAATCACCTCTTGCCAGCCAGAAGGGCCATCATCAAACTGTCTACAAACAGGACTTCCCTGGTGGTGCAGTGGATAAGAATCCACCTGCCAGTACAGGGGGACACAGGTTCCGTTCCTGGTCCATGAAGATTCTATACGCTACAGAGCCAACTAAGCCTATCCACCACAACTGAGCCTGCGCTCTGGAGCTTGCGAGCCACACCTACTGAGGCCTGCCTGCCCTAGAGCCTGTGCTCCACAAGAGAAGTCAGCAATGAGAAGCCTGTGCACCACAACTAGAGGGGTAGTCCCCACTCTACAACTAGAGAAAAGCCCGTGCACTGCAATGAAGACCCAGCTTAGCCAAAAGAAGTCTACATGCCAATAAATGGTAGAGGATGTAGAGAAAAGGAATGCTCCTACACTGTTCTGGAAGTGTAAATTGTTGGCAGTCCATGGAGAACACACCAGAACTCTAAAACAGAGCTATCCTGTGATCTATCCGTTCCACTCCTGGGTGTCTACAGGAGGAAAACCAGAATTCAGAAAGACACATGCAACTCACCACTCAGCGCAGCACTAATTTACACAAGCCGAGAGAGGGAAGCAACCACTGTGTCCGCGAACAGAAGAATGGCGCCTGGACATAATGGAGTATTGCTCAGGCAGAAGAGAGTGAGATAATGCTCCTGGCAGCACCCTGGATGGGCCTAGAGAGGGCCACAGTAAGTGAACTGAGAGAAAGACCAGTGTCATAAGATACCATGTATAAGTGAGATCTGATCATTGGTAGCAATGAACTAGTTTACCAAGGAGAAACTCATTTGCAGAATTAAAGCACAAACTTTTGGTTATCCTAGGGGAAAGAATAAATCAGGAGTCTGGGTGTAACATATACACAAATACATATAAAATTGATAATGACCTCCTGAGCAGCACAGGGAACTACACTCAATAGTAATAACCAGAAGGGAAAAAAACAGTAAAGGAACAGAAATTTATGTATAACTGATTCACTGCTGTACACCTGAATCTAAATTGATATTGAAACTATTTCAACGGAAAAAAAAAATAAACTTGCTGCAGGATACTGAAGAGAAAGCTAAAGCAAAGTTTCTTGAGGGAGGGGAATAGACCCCTACAGGAAAAAAAGTCACTAGTAAGTTTCCCTTTTTTTCTTTTTTTGTAGTTTTTTTCTTTTGGTCAATGTCTGCCCCTCCCTAGCAGGAAAGCTAAAATCTGGGTAGAATCCAGGGGCTGTTCCAAGTTGAAGATCAAGAACTAGTTTTGAGGCAATTTAACTAAAATCACTTGTAACCCCACTAGTACACACTGGCAATCATCTCAGAGAAAGAACTGCATTTCCTTTACTTGTCCTCACAGGTGTAAGGATTGTCCAGCTAGTTTATTCCAGTTAATTGGTGTAAGGACTTGAGATTGTTCAAAGACAAAGGACCGCCCACAGTGTACAGCTTATGGTGGGCATACAATGACTCCTTTAGTCTCTTCTTTCTCAAGGACCAGGAACAATGCTGCTAGAATTCACATTTCATACCCCCAAATTCCTCTTGGTCCCTTTCGTGAGCTCAGAGAGTCCAATAAAACTGAAGAAGGGCATCTGGATAACTGTCCCTTAAATACTACCAAATACCTTCAAACACTAAAGAAATCTCAAGTCCAAGTCATCTTTAGAAAAAAGACATTGCAAGACCAAGTCGCTTTGTGGGATACTTAATATTCAAAGGAAAAAAGAACTTGTAACCCACTGAAGGAATCAAGTAGCAAATTCTCCTGTCATCTGGAAACAGCCCTGGGCCTGGTAGGATTAAGGCAATTAGTTTGGGGCCATATATGGGGGATTTCAAGTGGCCATCACAACCAGGCCTTCATGATTTTATCTTCCTTGCTTATTTTTATGCATTTGTCTATTTTAACAATGTGGGTTTAAGAAACTGCCTTGTTGCACCTTCATGGTGATCAGTTCTTAGTGGTAGAAGGCACAGCCCTTGTCTGTCCAGGTCTTTGTTGGAAAAGCTTTCGGTAAAAGTGGATGTGTCCGGCTAATATCAGACTGACCTTGAGAAACCTTGCCTAGGAGTTGGGTTTGGGGGCTTACGCCATCTCAAGGCCTTCATAGGCTCACGTTATCCCTTCATTCCAAGTCATTGAGGTCACATGGTGTTCTGGCCATAAGCACACAGCCTATGGGCAAGGACTGGCTGAGCAGTAGGCAAGGCCTTTTGAGTACTCACCCTTAGCCAGTGATGCAAAGAGCTTATGTTGGGTGAAAGCAGTGAGCAATAGGCTTGTAAGCAGCTGTTTACAGGAAACCACCCTCAACAGACAGTCCCTTTTCCTGTCCCTTTAGCAAAGCTCTACTGGAACTTTTAAGTTGGGAATCCCCATGCTCTACTCATCTCCAGCCCAAGCACAGCTTTCAAATCTTAGTCTCACAACACCTGGCCTAAGAAATCAAGAATAAGTAACCAGATCTCTTTGCCAGCTTCCCCTTCAGTAATCTGAACGAACTATGTGAATAAAATAACACTTAGAATTCCCTGGAATGGAATTCATTCCCTGTCAGTTAAAGGTGGAATTCCCCGGCAGTCCAGTGGTTAGGACTCTGTGCTCTCACTCCAAGGACCCAGGGTCACATCCCTGGTCAGGGAACTGAGATTCTGCCAAGATCATCTAATAAGGGCATTCCTTTCTCACTGGGGTCACGATTTGGTTCACCTTTGGGTACTGCCAAGTGGGCTTCAGGTAGAGAAATCTTCCCTGTACGGAGGGATGCGGTCTCTCTCGTTACAGGAGTCAGTCTGAGAAACCCAGCTGACTGGTCATGTGCATAACCCCCCATGTGAGGTGACAGCGAAGGAAACCGCCTGTCCTGGGAGCGGCTCCTCGACTGAGTTGGGGGCCCTTCCAGGTATTAGACAGCGAGGCCAGACCAAGTCCCAGTACTCCAGCAGATGACACGGGGTTTCTGAATGACGCCTGTATGGAGAGGCACTCCCGAGTCCCAGTGTTGGGAACTAGGGCTGGATGGGAACAGAAGTGGTAGCTGTACTAGCCCAGTGGCCAGAGCAGCTGGGACTGCTGGCTCAGCTGGAGGAGTGAAACTTTGAAGCAACCTATCCTCACTCTCCTTCCCTTCTGTATTTTCCCTGATGTCACAGCTCAGGCACTTGCACATAGAATTCACCTCTAACCATTAAAAGGATGCCTTTTTGCCTTGGTGTCAACCAACCAGGGGGACAATGCCATTGAAAAGAAACTTAATTACTATTATGACATAACAACAATTTGAGATTATCAAAAGAAATTATATGATTTACCAGGATAAAACTTGGTTTGGAGGTAAATGGAGAAACAGTACCAAACAAAATGAAACGAAAAATCGAAAGGACAGACAGAATCCCAAAGAAACCCTCAAGTTTGGTCTCGGGGTTTTGCATATCCCAATGACAAACACAGCGCACAGGGCCCCAAGGCAATCCTGCCTAAAGCCCTTGTGGAGATCCTAATGGACGCTCTGGCCACACGTGGTTACAATAAAATATCTTCCTCTCACAGTTTAGGAATAGCTGACGCATTCAGCATATTTAAAGTCAGAAATTCAAGACAGACAGAAAACAAATGTTAGCACCCAAACAAATGAAAGAACTAGCTCACAGATTGGGTAAAAGTCCAACAACCTTTCCCTGTCTCCAGCAGGGACTCCCAACTTGACTATTCCAGAGAAAATGTCGGAACAGAGAGTAAATAAAGTTCCCAGCTATAAGCACTGGAGCCACTTACCCTATTGAATTGAGCCCATTAGCTCCCGAATGTCGATTCCTTCCTCCAGTTGCCAAGTGCTGGGCAGCCGGTGCTGCTTTTGGGAATTTTGAAGGCAAGATCCTCAGGACAAGTGGTCCCTGCAGCTGCTAGGGCTTTACCTGAAAATCCCCAACCAGGGCCAGCTAGTCACCAGCAGCGAGGCTCCTGCCTCAGTGGCCAACAGCTGGTTCCAAGTACAAGCTTGTCCTGCTCTCCGCAGGACAGGTCCTAAGTTGAGAGATAGGCTGTCAGGGCAAGGAATGGCGACTTTAGCAGGAAAGCCAGCACCCCACGAAGATGGTGGACGTGTGTCCTGAGTTGGAACTCGGGCGTCCTTTAACTGATGGAATGAATCAAGCGTTTCTTGGTTCCTGTCAGCCTTCACAGAGGGTATGTTACTTTCTTCCCTCCTGCAGTCATTCATAGATGGATCTGGTCAAGACGGTTCCTGTGTGCTAAACAAAGGTATTTTAGCTTAATGCTTGTTATCTGGGAGGCAGGGTTCCCAGAGAAGGGCCAGAATGTCCAAGCGTATAGGCAATATCTGTTTCCCGATTAACGTGTATAGAATACAAAGGTTTCTCCCTGTTACACAGGGACTGGGGAAGGAAGGACACTGCAACGACTGTGGATGTGGGAATAGAATGTTAAAGTGTGTCCAGTGAGACAGTGTGCTCAGTCGTGTCCGACTCTTTGCGAACCTGTGGACTTAGCCTGCCAGACTCCTCTGTCCATGGGATTTTCCAGGCAAGAACACTGGAGTGCAGAGTTGCCATTTCCTCCTCCAGGACAGAAGAACTTGCCAAGTTGGAGATTCCCACCCTGCACTCTCCAAGATTACCAGGACTATTTCCAAGAGATTCTCCAAGTGAGTCTGAGGCAAGGGGGATCTCTATAAAAGTTTTTTGGGAAACACTTCTTTAGAAACCCTAGTGAGGTTCCTCCAGGCTTGCTGTCTAGAGTGACAAGGTCAGGAAAAGAAATGTGGGTGGGAACTGGAGAGAACAAAGGGATCTGAATATATAGGATGTAAGTCATCTGTTGCTCTGTAACAACCCATCTCAAATCAACAACACATTTAGTGTTGGGTGGTTCTTTTCATAGGCTCAGCTGACCTGGGATGGATTTACTCATGCGTCTGGGGTTGGGGTCCCGTGGGCCGGATGATTCAAGGTGGCCTCTCAGCCGTACTCTGACGTTTCTGGGCCACAGTCGTCTGTCAGAACAGTCAGGGTTTGTGCACACCCAGGCAGGTTCCGGGAGTAACAAACGATTCTCAAGTTTCCTCTTGCAACACTTTTGGTATCTTATTGGCCAAAATAAATCACCTGTCCAAGCCCAGCCTCAGGAGGTGAGAGTTCCCCTAGAGTGTGGATACAGGAAGGCATGGGCAAACATAGGCTCCGAAGTCTACCTCACGGAGGAACGAGAAGAGGCAAAAGGCAACTCATATAAAGTAAAAATAAATATGAGGTTCCTGAGACCGGGTGAGGCAGGGGATCTCGGCCCTGCCCTCAGGAGCAGAGTGCGGCCAAGGCACCTGGACAGCTCCTCTGGAGTGAGTGTAGAAAGAGCTATGGGAGCCTTTAGGCTGGAAGCCCCTTGCTCCACTCCTCCAAAACCTCTAAAACTGGAGCCTGTGCTCAAAAAGATCTGGGAAGAGCCACAGTAAGACAGGGAACTGGGTCCAGTCCAGGATCCGTTGCGGCTCCTGAGGGCGCAGGGCTGAGGCAGCAGGGCTCTCCCGGCTCTCAGCAGGCGCGGCCCTGGGGGCCAGCTGGGCCCCCTGCGGGCCCGACTCTCCCAGGGACGGTGCAGGGGCCTCGGTCTCCTGCACACACCAGTCCTGCTCCTGGCTTGGGGGGCACCCTTGACCCGCTGCTTGCAGGTGGCAGGCAGGGCGGATGCTCAGGGGCGCCCTGGCTGTTGCTCATCGCCTGGCCTTGGCCCCTCTGTGGCTGGCAGGCTGGCAGACTCTGGGTTGGATTCCCCGACTTCAGGTCCTGGCACTGGTGGGAGGGTGTCGCCAGGCTCCTTGGCATTGGGCCCCAACTCCTGGTTCCATTGGCCTCAACTCCCTACCCTGGACTCAGGCAGATCGTCTCTGGTAACTGTCTGAGACTCCAATGGCCCCAGCCAACCCCCAACGGTCCCAGAAAGTCAACACTGGCCCCAGCCAATCACCAAGGGCCCCGGCCAACCCCCAACGACCTTAGCCAACCCCCAACGACCCCAGCCAATCCCCAACGGCCCCAGCAAGTCAACAAAACCCCCAGCCAATCAACAAGGGCCCCAGCCAATCTCCATAGGCTCCAGCCAAACCCCAAGGCCTACATCCAGCCCCCGGAGGCCCCCAGTGACTCTGGATTCGGGCTTTAATCTTGTCCCCCTGGTGGGGTGGGTTTTGATACTGGGTGGGCTGCCTAGAGGAGACAGTGTTTAGGGGGACTGGAAACTGACAAAGGAAGGTGGTCTTCAGGGTGTCGTTCGCTGAGGATAAGGGCAGCATGGTGTCCTGGAAAGCCGCCTGGAGAAGGTCCTGACTTTGAAAGCCTTTCTGGTTGCCTAGTGTGCTGCTGGACCTTAGAAGGAGAGGAAAGGGACGGAGAGACACCCCTTGTATAGAGGCAACATCGTGAGGCCTTCATGGCCGGAAGGAGAGAGCTGAGGGGCGCCATCACACGTGTGGTGTGGAGGGACGTTCTGGAGACACTGGGGGCAAAGACAAAATTCCCAGGCAAGTCAGGGACTGGAAGCTGGCTGGAGATGGTGTCGGTGACTTAGGTGGGGTTAGGGGGGATGCGACCTGGGCTGGGGGTGGCTCTGAGGGTGGAGAATGGCTGACTTTTTTTTAAAGCTGTAAACAAGTATGAATATATGTGATCGACTAGGCGTTTTGATGGGGAGGGACTGGAAAGACATCCTAGTGGTTGTCTGTTCCCCGCCCGTGTGGAGAGGCAGGGGTGAAGGAAGTCGGGGTATGCTGGGGAGAAGGGGTGTGCCCAGGCCACCTGGAGAGATGAATCATTTGTGAACAGATAACCTGGGCCCAGCCAAGATTCCCAGGGAGGGGTGCGCTGTGTGGACAGAGCATCAGAGAGGGGCTGGGTTTATTGACATAAATATGGAGCCAGGCAACTGGATGAGATGAGAGGAGTGAGTTCCCAGGGCCAGGTAGTGGGGAGAAAGGAGTCTCAGGAGGTCAGCGGAGGGAAAATGAAGAAAATCCAAGGTAAAGTTGTCCTAAAGGCTGATGAAAAAAAAAAAAAATCAAGTTTGGAATGAACATTTGGCAACCTTCATGGAAATTAAATGTGATTATGTTTTTCTGGTACCTACCAGGAAAGAGGAGGCACGTGACAGCAGAGGTGGAGAGGTGGGTGCAGTCTATTCCCGCTGGCAACAGGAGTGCGTGGTGCAGACTTTAAAGTCATCTCACTTAAAGCCTGCTAATTAGCACCATGAGAAAGAAATTCTGAAAGTCCTTGATAAACTGTTTCTTCCCACTTTTCCCAACTGCTGCTATACAGCCCTCCAGCTCAAGCTGGCATTGGGTAAAGCATTATTGCAGCGTTGTTTATAACAGCCCCTCTGTCCACATGGGAACCCCCAATGACCACTGCAAAAGGCTGAGTTTTTTATGTTCTATATCCAGGAAAAAAGGGATAGAGGGCAGAGCTTCATGATTATAAACTGACCCTAGAACTTCCCTCCTATCCTTCCAGAGCCTAGCCTGCACCCCCAGCTCTCTCTTTCCCTGGCCTGGTTCTCTGGTTGGACTCCACACTCAAGGAAGCAGAAAGGCCAGTCTTGAGATCGGAAGCCCCCACGCTGGAAGAGGTGTCTGCTGTCTCTGGTTGCCATCTGCTCACCCACAGGCCTTTGGGAGGCAGTGTGCATGTGTTTGTGTGTATGTGTGTTTGTCAGAGCGGCTGCCCTGGTGAGGCCGGTGTGCCCAGCAGGAAAAAAAAAAGGAAAAGGGCCTTCAGTTAGCTGAGGGGCCAAGGATCCCAGATCTGGATGTAACAGGAACCTCCAGAGAGGAAGTTTATCAAACTTTAACCAGTGGTAATAAAAGATATCACTGGCAAATAGAGATCACTTAAACAAAGACATTCACAATTACCAAAAACAGTTCAGTATTTTAAGAAAACTTTGTTCTCTTTGAGAACCAGATTCAGGTTCTAAACCACTTTACCTTTAACATTCATTTTCTTAATGAAATTCAGTCCTATCTCAGCCAATCCTGAGCATGCACAAAACTCAGCGTTCTTCCTCCACAAACCTTCCACAATTTTTTGTATCCATATTAATCTGTCCTGCACTTTCCATTCGGAAACAACCAGCTCAAGGACATCTTCCCCTTTAACAAAATGCATTTTCATTCCTCATACCTTAGCCCGGCACTGGGCACTCCAGCAGAGGAACTTGTGGGAACACCTTCGTCTCCATCCAAAGCGGGAAGGCAGAATCACAGATAAAACCTGCATGTGGTGACACAGGACATCCAGCCGTTAAAAGGAATTCACATACCTCTACATCTGAATAGATCCTAAAGACACCGCTGAAAAAACCAGAAGTGCATGAGTATATTCATACTGACCCCTCCTAATACCTCACATGTACTAAGGAATAAACACACAAACCTAAAAGGAATGAAAACGGGAGATCTGCTCTGTAGCAATTATTACCGAGAAGGACTTGATTTGGGCCCTGAAATTGGGAATGGTGATAAAGAGGACTTGAAGTTAAAAAAAAAAAAAGACAATTGTGAAGTTAATGGTATTATTAAGTGATGTAACTGAACGTAAACAATTTTTTTCTAAGAGATATGATGAATAATGGCCTAAGCCTCTTTACTCCACTGTTTAGAAAGTATACTATTTTATCCTCCCTTGTATTTTCCTTGGCCTTTATCTTGTGGATAATTGCAAATTCATCCCAATCAGGTGTTGGGAACGACAAGCAGAAATGATAAGTTCTGAAAAAACTGGGACTCATTTGAAAGCTGGGACTCATTGCACCAAAAAGAAAATCCATAAAACATTTTTTATGTTTATTAAATGAGGGTGGGTGTATTTTAGATAGTCTGCTAACTTCTGGATTGCTGGGTTTTGTAATTATTTTTGTTAACATAATAAAGACTTTGCTTCTGGCATGACTAAAATGTGCTAGTTAGGATTTTGCTTTGAATTTTCAGGCTGGAATCTGGATTGTATAATCGAAGGCAGGTTTTTCACCTAAAGCAGTGTTGAAATGTGTTGACTAATAAAGATATCCCTCAACTGGAATTAGCTGCGTTTTCTTAATCCCTTGACTCAGTATTTACAAGTTTCTCCAGCAAAGCTGTCCCTCTCCTTTAGCAGGGGAGGAAAAGATGAGCCTGAACTCAAATCTAACATGGTCTGGTAAAGCAGCTCAAATGAAGGATGGTATTTCTTCAAAAGCTTTTGCTTCTGTTTTAAAATATGAGATTTTACTCCATAATACATGTGAGTGAAATTGACACTGCATGCAAATGCATCATTTTATTCCTGAAACCCCCAAAACCCCTGGGGTCCTCTTATGTTCCACCTCAATAAACACAACATGAACATATTTCAGAATGCTAATGTGTGTGTGCTCAGTCGTCTCTGACTCTTTGTGACCCCATGGATTGTACCTGCCAGGTTCCTCTGTCCATGGGATTCTCCAGGCAAGAATATTGGAGTGGGTTGCCATGGCCTCCTTCAGGGGATCTTCCCAACCCAGGGATCAAACGCATGTCTCCTGCATTGGCAGGCAGATTCTTTACCACTGAGCTGCCTGGGAAGCAGTCCCTGCTCTAGAGAGAGCTCAACATTTCCCTCATGGGGTGAGCACACCTTTACTGCCACAAGGAAGTAAAGGCTTTAACTGACAGGTAGCCCCGCTATTTAATATCTGCCCAAAGTAGGGCTACAATTTAACTTCAGCAAAACAAAAGTCATCATTTTTGGTCTGCTGTCCTAAGTCCCTTCAGTTAGGTCTGACTCCTTGCAACCCCATGGACTGTAGCCCACCAGGCTCCTCTGTCCATGGTATTCTCCAGGCATGAATACTGGAGTGGGTTGCCATCTTCAGGGGATCTTCCTGACTTAGGGATCGAATCCACATCTCCTGTGTCTTCTGCATTGGCAGGTGGGTTCTTTACCACTGAGCTACCTGGAAAGTCCCACAGAGTCCTAATGTTGTTTGAGAATTTACAAAACAGAGCTTAAACATTTTATTTAAAATTGGGGATAGAAGAAACTGTCTTTTTATGTAACTTTACCTTAAACAATCCTTAATAGAGGGAAAGTTATGTTTTTTCCCCAGCTTCACTGGATTTGCAGACAAGATTGGGTTAAGTCACTCAGTCGTGTCCAATTCTTTGCGACCCCAGGTACTGTAAATCTACCAGGCTCCTCTGTCTACTTGATTTTCCAGGCAAGAGTACTGGAGTGGGTTGCCATTTCCTTCTCCAGGGGATCTTCCCGACCCAGGGATCAAACCCGGGTCTCCCACATTGCAGGCAGAAGCTTTACCATCTGAGCCACCAGGGAAGATTAGCTGGTGAATTTGAAACAGAAACAAAATCTTATGACAATTTATATTTTCAAAATAAAGTACCAGCTGAGCTCTTTCCTACTGCCAATTTGAATTACTGAATATCAACAACAATCACAAATGAATCATCTTGTTAACTATGGAATTACTGTTAAATTGTTAGGCATGATAACAGTATTGTGGGCAATTTAAAAAGTCATAATTCGTTAGAGAGAGAGACAGTAAATTGTACAGATTTGTGGGTGAAATAATGGTTGAGATTTGATTTTGAAACTTCTAACCCATCCTCAGGAAAAGAAAAGAAAAGAAAAAAGTGAATGTGGGTGGGGGAGAGGGTGAGTGAGGATTAGATATAAACGAAACAAGAAAGGCATATGTCAACAGTTACTGAAATTAGGTAAAAAAATAAGAGAATGCCCCCCAATTTTGTGTATATTTAAAAGTCTTTATAATAAAGATAAATTAACAAGTTATGTTGAACATTGTCCTTCACTGAAATTTACTAAGAAAAAAATAGATTTGACCAATATCAAATGTTTAAATAAAAATACTGACCATAAAATATAGCCTGCACAGCAGGTTTTCTAAAATACTTTGTTTTCAACCAGAGTATTTGTTGGATCTTGGTTTTCAGTCTTGTGTGTGTCTTTTTAAATCAACCATTGCAGTTAAATAATATTCAAAATAATTTGGGAAGAGATTAGAATCCCATGTCATAAAATGATTATGATTGTGATTTGCTCTGCTCAAATCTGTTCAAAGGCTGATGACACTTGTAATCAGAATGCAAAATCACACTTTGTGATTAACAAAGACACTGCAGATGCAGAGAGAGGCAACAAGTTCCTTATTTGCAAGCCTGGATGCTCTGCCTTTCAGTGTTCAGCTCTTCCAATCACTGGCTCCAGGAGACCAAGTCTGCAGCCTCACACAGGAGGACTTAACTGCTTTACTTGATCCCTGGAATTAGATATGCTCTTCTTTGTAATCTCTGACTGGTCAAGCATAAAGTTATTTTTCTTTAATAATCAAAGAGAATGTTACATATTATGCAATGGAGTTTATGTAGACACCAAATATAATTTTATAGTATTTGTACAAATTGGTACAATCTATTTATATTATTTTTAAAAAGAGTATTTATTGAAGCAAGTAACAGTTGAGTGGCCGGGTTAATACTTTCACACAGAGATGTCCCAGGTTTCAGCAAATGTTAATGGACTTGTTAGAGCAGAAGCTGCTCTTAGGAACAAGGCATGTGATTTGACAGCAAACGCTTGGCTAAACCATGGCAAACTTCAGGATGATCTGGGGCTAGGCTGGGGAAATGTGACTTCTCATACAAGGTAGACACAGACCCCAAGTTCAATGAGGGCCCCGTTAGATGAAGGAAAAAAGGGCACGACTCACAGGAAGACTGTCCTGTGGTCTAGCCTTAGATTGGGTCCCACCAGGAGCAGACCCAGGCACAGGGACTCCCAAGTAAGTTACCATGGGGGCTGTCATATGATGTAAACTGAGCGGCACTTCCCGGCGTGCTCTGTAATTGCACGTCCAGTTGCTGAGCCTGTCAAACTGCCTGCCATTCTAGGATGCACTTCCTTCTTAACATTTTTTTGAAATGGACGCTGATGCTTTCTCACATCCACAAAGATATTTCTCACGTCCACAAAAGATTTCTCTTTTTTGGGGGGGAGTGTGGGAGGGTCACTGACATCGTCACAGAGTCCACAGTGGCATGTAAATATGCTTGTGCAACTTTTGTGCAAGCTACACATTTGTCACCAACTCTCTGGAGAAACTGAGATTCAACACAGTTTTCTATTAAACCGTGGCTTTCATCTATTTGAGCTCTTGGTCATCAAAAACTTTATTGCAAAATGCAAAAACCACTGCCAAATAATTAAACAGTTGTAGCTTTATATCATACAAAGAAATTTAAAAAGCACTGCAGCAAAAACCATCAGACCGCTCTTTGTCACTGTGCATCTGGCTGGTACTCAAGTCCCCAGCAGAGGCAGCAGCTTGGGGTACTTCTCTCACCATCTGAGACAAGGAGGAATTGACTGGCCCCAGCTGGTGTCCCAGCTCACTGTAATTTTAGCAAGCGTCCTGAATGCTGTTCTTGACAGGGAGGCATTAGTTAAGCTGCTGTGTTTGAAAAGAGAGCTGGTTATCTGGGGTCATCTCTCAGACTTTAGCACGTCTAAGTGAGAGTCCCTTTCACTGCACGCCTGTCTCACACCCCGGCAGAAGAGGTCATGGCGGAAGCAGACGTACATGGTAGAGGCCTACTGAACTCGTCCTGGCTTATTCCAAGGTGGTGATTAAAGATAATACTTTATGGCAAAATTAAAAATGCAGACAAATGATAAACCAGAAGGGACACAGGGAAAAGAGACACAAACAAGGCCTGCCCAGGCCCACGGCGGTGTGAGTTCTCCTGTTAGGCATGTCACCCAGCTCGGGCTGCTTGCGAACCTTGGTGGAATGAGGAAGCTGCTTTAGCTAACATCTCACCATTTCTGGGCTTCCCTTGTGGCTCAGCTGGTAAAGAATCTGCCTGCAATGTGGGAGACCTGCGTTCGATCCCTGGGTTGGGAAGATCCCCTGGAGAAGGGAAAGGCTACCCACTCCAGTATTCTGGTCTGGAGAATTCTATGAGAACTTTAGAACTGTCATGAAATGGACCCTAGGTCTTCTAGTCCAATCACAATGTGCCCTGCTGATCGCCGAAGAAATGATGCTTTTGAACTGTGGTGCTGGAGAAGACTCTTGAGAGTCCCTTGGACTGCAAGGAGATCCAACCAGTCCATTCTAAACGCGATCGATCCTGGGTGTTCATTGGAAGGACTGATGCTAAAGCTGAAACTCCAATACTTTGGCCACCTCATGCAAAGAGTTGACTCACTGTTAAAGACTCTGATGCTGGGAAGGATTGGGGGTGGGAGGAGACGGGGACGACAGAAAATGAGATGGCTGGATGGCATCACCGACTTGATGGACATGAGTTTGAGTGAATTCCAGGAGTTGGTGATGGACAGGGAGGGCTGGCGTGCTGTGATTCATGGGGTTGCAAAGGGTCAGACACGACTGAGCGACTGAAATGAACTGAACGGAACTGATGGATGTGAAATTTGGACTATAAAGAAAGCTGAGTGGGGAAGAATTGATGCTTTTGAACTGTGGTGCTGGAGAAGACTCTTGAGAGTCCCTTGGACTGCAAGGAGATCCAACCAGTCCATCCTAAAGGAGATCAGTCCTGAGTGTTCATTTGAAGGACTGATGCTGAAGCTGAAACTTCAGTAACTTTGGCCACATGATGCGAAGAACTGACTCACTGGAAAAGACCCTGATGCTGGGAAAGATTGAAGGTGGTGGAGAAGGGGATGACAGAGGGTGAGATGGCTGAATGGCATCACCAACTCGATGGACATGAGTTTGAGTAAGCTCGGGAGTTGGTGATGGACAGGGAGGCCTGGCGTGCTGCAGTCCATGGGGTCACAAAGAGTCAGACATGACTGAGCGACTGAACAGAACTGAATATAATCACAGGGATGTGAAAGCACTGTCACTATCTAATTATGTAGCATTTTCATCACTCTAAAGATAATTTCATACTGATTAGCAATGAAATATAATACTATTTCATATCAGCACATAGAGTCAGATATTAAAGGAGTTGAGAGGATATAGCAAATACTGTGTTGGCCATCACTGGATGTTAATACAAAGTGAGGGAATCATCTGTAGAAAAATTTACCTCAAGAAAGACTCTGATGAGAGGAGGACATCTCCATATTCTTCCTAGCAGGTTAAATGTGCATCAAGTCACATCCACAGTTAGACAGTTGTGTACCTAACAAAATTATGTCCCGAAGTATGTGTTGTGAAAGATAGGCTAGAGACAGACATTCAGATTAATGGCAATGCTGTAGAAATATGAAAAAATGGCCTTCATACATTACTATAAAACCATTAAATTATTGCAGGGTGAATAATAATGAATTGATCAAACCGGAGAGAAACAAACTGAAGTGTCCCTTCGTTTGCCCTTCAATCCTCACTCTCAGAGCAAATCTGTCTCCTCTGAGACTTTGACCTGGACCTTACTGATTTTGAACTGTCCCCAACTTTCAGCAGTCATCAGAGAATACGACACCCACTGAGCTACCAGCCATTCAGACAAAGCCTCTGTGTGTTCCCAAATTCCACGCCCAAGTCTCTCTCTCTCTCCCTTCTCGGACTCGGTCACAACTGTGTTCTGGCTAGTAGAGACCTACATGTACATTATGTTCTCTGCTTAAAGGACTGGATTTTGTCCAGGTCGCTGTGTGAAAAGTCACTCTTTAGAAGACACACTTCTTCTGTTCAACTTTCTGGACCCAAACCATGGATTGATTGTATTACTGCTTGTGATCTTACCATTAGAAAAGGAAAGAGTGGAAACAGGGTAGCAATAAGCAAGGATTCTAGCAAAAGGAGAGATTCAGAATAAGAATGTATTGTTGTGATGTGTTAAAGAAAACCCAAGCTAATTAGTAATTAAAGTGTTAAAACCAGATTTTACTCAGAAACTATTGCAGTAGAAGAAAAGAGACCACAGTATGAAACCGGGCTCAAGTCCAAATACAGTGGGGACAGGTGGGGATTAATACCAAAGAAGCGGATTGGAGGAGTTGATGGATGGAAAGCTACCATCAGGGATGAAGAGGGCATTTCTAACTAAACTGACTTGACAGGATTCTGGTTAAAGTTACAAGCTGTAACAGGCCACTGCAGGGGTCCACATCACATGTCACACAGCACTTCTATATACAAAACCCATGGTTTCCAAACACTGCAGTAATCCCTTCTATGCACAGCAGGCTCACAGGGTACCATGGAATATCTAAAATGCCAAGAAAAACTCAGAGGCTTTGTCTGAATGGCTGGTAGCTCAGTGGGTGTCGTATTCTCTGATGACTGCTGAAAGTTGGGGACAGTTCAAAATCAGTAAGGTCCAGGTCAAAGTCTCAGAGGAGACAGATTTGCTCTGAGAGTGAGGATTGAAGGGCAAACGAAGGGACACTTCAGTTTGTTTCTCTCCGGTTTGATCAATTCATTATTATTCACCCTGCAATAATTTAATGGTTTTATAGTAATGTATGAAGGCCATTTTTTCATATTTCTACAGCATTGCCATTAATCTGAATGTCTGTCTCTAGCCTATCTTTCACAACACATACTTCGGGACATAATTTTGTTAGGTACACAACTGTCTAACTGTGGATGTGACTTGATGCACATTTAACCTGCTAGGAAGAATATGGAGATGTCCTCCTCTCATCAGAGTCTTTCTTGAGGTAAATTTTTCTACAGATGATTCCCTCACTTTGTATTAACATCCAGTGATGGCCAACACAGTATTTGCTATATCCTCTCAACTCCTTTAATATCTGACTCTATGTGCTGATATAAAATAGTATTATATTTCATTGCTAATCAGTATGAAATTATCTTTAGAGTGATGAAAATGCTACATAATTAGATAGTGACAGTGCTTTCACATCCCTGTGATTATATTCAGTTCTGTTCAGTCGCTCAGTCATGTCTGACTCTTTGTGACCCCATGGACTGCAGCACACCAGGCCTCCCTGTCCATCACCAACTCCCGAGCTTACTCAAACTCATGTCCATCGAGTTGGTGATGCCATTCAGCCATCTTACCCTCTGTCATCCCCTTCTCCACCACCTTCAATCTTTCCCAGCATCAGGGTCTTTTCCAGTGAGTCAGTTCTTCGCATCATGTGGCCAAAGTTACTGAAGTTTCAGCTTCAGCATCAGTCCTTCAAATGAACACTCAGGACTGATCTCCTTTAGGATGGACTGGTTGGATCTCCTTGCAGTCCAAGGGACTCTCAAGAGTCTTTTCCAGCACCACAGTTCAAAAGCATCATTTCTTCGGCGATCAGCTTTCTTCACAGTCCAACTCTCACGTCCAAACATGACCACGGGAAAAACCATAGCCTTGACTAGATGGACCTTTGTTGGCAAAGTAATGTCTCTGCTTTTTAATATGCTATCTAGGTTGGTCATAACTTTCCTTCCAAGGAGTAAGCGTCTTTTAATTTCCTGGCTGCAATCAGCATCCACAGTGATTTTGGAGCCCCGAAAAACAAAGTCTGACACTGTTTCCACTGTTTCCCCATCTATTTCCCATGAAGTGATGGGACCAGATGCCATGATCTTCGTTTTCTGAACGTTGAGCTTCAAGCCAACCTTTTCACTCTCCTCTTTCACTTTCATCAAGAGGCTTTTTAGTTTCTCTTCACTTTCTGCCATAAGGGTGGTGTCATCTGCATATCTGAGGTTATTGATATTTCTCCCGGCAATCTTGATTCCAGCCTGTGCTTCTTCCAGCCCAGCGTTCCTTATGATGTACTCTGCATATAAGTTAAATAAGCAAGGTGACAATATACAGCTTTGATGTACTCCACCTTGACTAGATGGACCTTTGCTGGTAAAGTAATGTCTCTGCTTTTTAATGTGCTATCTAAGTTGGTCGTAGCTTTTCTTCCAAGGAGTAAGCAACTTTTAATTTCATGGTTGCAGTCACCATCTGCAGTGATTTTGGAGCCCAAGAAAATAAGGTCTGTCACTGTTTCCATTGTTTCCCCATCTATTTGCCATGAAGTGATGGGTCCAGATGCCATGATCTTAATTTTTTGTATGTTGAGCTTTAAGCCAGCTTTTTCACTCTCCTCTTTCACTTTCATCAAGAGGCTTTTCAGTTCCTCTTTGCTTTCTGCCATAAGGGTGGTATCATCTGCATATTTGAGGTTACTGATATTTCTCCTGGCAATCTTGATTACAGCTTGTGCTTCATCCAGCCCAGCATTTCGCATGATGTAATCTGCATATAAGTTAAATAAGCAGGGTGACAATATACAGCCTTGATGTACTCCTTTCCCAATCTGGAACCAGTCTGTTGTTTCATGTCCAGTTTTAACTGTTGCTTCTTGATCTGCATACAGATTTCTCAGGAGGCAGGTAAGGTGGTCTGATATTCCTGTCTCTTTCAGAATTTTCCAGTTTATTTTGATCCACAGTGAAAGGCTTAGTCAATAAAGCAGAAGTAGATGTTTTTCTGGAACTCTCTTGCTTTTTCTATGATCCAATGTATGTTGGCAATTTGATCTATGGTTCTTCTGCCTTTGCTAAATCCAGCTTGAACATCTGGAAGTTCTCAGTTCACGTACTGTTGAAGCCTCGCTTGGAGAATTTTGAGCATTACTTTGCTAGTGTGTGGGATGAGTGCAATTGTGTGGTAGTTTGAACATTCTTCGGCATTGCCTTTCTTTGGGACTAGTATGAAAACTGACCTATTCCAGTCCTGTGGCCACTGTTGAGTTTTCCAAATTTGCTGGCATATTGAGTACAGCACTTAACAGCATCATCTTTTAGGTTTTGAAATAGTTCAACTGGAATTCAATCACCTCCACTAGCTTTGTTCGTAGTGATGCTTCCTAAGGCCCACTTGACTTTGCACTCCAGGATATCTGGCTCTAGGTGAGTGATCACACCATCATGGTTATCTGGGTCATTAAGATCTTTTCTGTATAGTTCTTCTGTGTATTTTTGTCACTTCTTCTTAATATCTTCTGCTTCTGTTAGGTCCATACCATTTCTGTCTATTATGCCCATTTTGCATGAAATGTTCCCTTGGTATCTCTAATTTTCTTGAAGAGATCTCTAGTCTTTTCCATTCTGTTGTTTTCCTCTATCTCTTTGCATTGATCACTGAGGAAGGCTTATTTTTCCTTTGCCTTTAGGGTCTCTTCCTCTCTCAGCTATTTGTAAGGCCTCCTCAGATAACCATTTTGCCTTTTTGCATTTCTTTTTCTTGGGGATGGTCTTGATCACTGCCTCCTGTACAATGTCACGAACTTCCATCCATAGTTCTTCAGGCACTCTATCAGATCTAATCCTTTGAATCTATTTGTCACTTCCACTGTATAATTGTAAGGGGTTTAATTTAGGTCATACCTGAATGGTCTAGTGGTTTTCCCTACTTTCTTCAGTTTAAGTCTGAATTTTGCAATAAGGAGTTCACGATCTGAGCCACAGTCAGCTCCTGGTCTTGTTTTTGCTGACTTTATAGAGCTTTTCCATCTTTGGCTGCAAAGAATATAATGGATCTGATTTCGATACTGACCACCTGGTGATGCCCATGTGTAGAGTGATTATATTAAATATTAAATGTCTCTAAATTTTACACTTTAAAATCATGACTATTATAGTATGTAAATTATGTTGTTGTTGTTTAGTTGCTAAGTCATGCCTGACTCTTTGTAACCTGCGAGGCTCTTCTGTCCATGTGATTTCCCAGGCAAGAATACTGGAGTGGGGTGCCATGCCCCTCTCCAGAGGATCTTTGCAACCCAGGGATCAAACCCAGGTCTTCTGCATTGCAGGCAGATCCTTTATTACTGAGCCACCATATCCAAATAAAAACAATAATTTTTTTTTTTTTGGTTAAAAGTGACAGGTTAACTATACAAGCTTATTAATGTACTTTTATCCAAAAAGTTTTACTAAAATTATAGTACAGTATTTTTTAAAATGTGAAGAATGATTTTTAAAAAAAAAAACTCTCACAGGGGCAGTAGAGAATTTTTAAAAAGGTTTTAACCCATTAAACAAAAGATGGGTGATTATAACACAATTTGGGAAAGCAGAAATGAATGGAGGGTGGTAACTGGCTTGGCTGTCCGGAGAAGTTCCATTTGAAGAGCTGGCAGGTGCCATGCCAGAAAAGGCATGTCAAAAGTATGTGTCGAAACACCACTTGTCTCCAGGCTTGGGGTAGCAGGCAGAGCAGAAAATGTGGCAAGGTGTGGGGAAGGTGCACATTCTGAACAGATTTCCAGGTTTACTGCACCGATCCGCCCTGGTTCCAGGAAGTTTATTATGAAGAAATTTTTAGACTCAGAAGCTGTGGAGAGCAGGGTGATGGGCAGGGCTTAGAAAAGGGAACATCCACACACTCATGTGCGCCCCTTGCCCACCCTGATCACAGAATATCAGTGGTAAGGTACTCCAGCACTCCCACCTTCCCTCCCCTGCCAGGCTGGAAGATAGATTGCTCTTTGCTGAAGAGACTGAATGACCAAAGGCAAAACCTTCCAGCTCCTTGGATTCTGAGGTCTGCCCATGCGAAGGCCAGCATGTCTGCCCATTCCACCACTTGTCAACAAGCCCTGGGCTTGTACTTGGAGTCAGAGTCCTGTGACCATCCCAGTGCTCAGAGCCCACGCTCTCAACCACCTCACTCTACCTAGCCCTCAAACACATCCACTGCGGCACTGGCAGAGCCCTGACCTCATAGCAGGAGTCAGTCCTCATACATTTAGAACTCCTTCCTCAGAGACACATGTTTAACTAGCCACGAAGTTAGTGTACAATGAGATTTCTATAGATGTCTGTAGTCCAATAGGCTGCCTCTTCAGGGTTCCCTGGGTGATTCTTTTTGCATACAATGAGACAAGAGCCTAAAAGGAAACTTGATGGCAATGTTGGCCTTGATACTTCACCATCACGCGTCATGCAGGGAGCTCTGGGAATTTACGAGGCAAGGCTGCTGTTGGTTGGATTAGTTTCAGAAGTGATCTTTCCTTTTTCAAATCATTTGCGTGTTGCTCTATGTACATAAAATGAACTTTTGCAGAAGCACAGGCTTATAGGAACCATGAAATGTAACAGAGGCACAGAGCTATCGGACTCAGTGGTATGACCCATGAGTTACAGGACAATGATAAGAAAATGCAGATGCCTAAGACTGGAGCCAAAGAATTGATGCTTTTGAACTGTGGTACTGGAGAAGACTCTTGAGAGTCCCTTGGACTGCAAGGAGATCCAACCAGTCCATCCTAAAGGAGATCAGTCCTGAGTGTTCATTTGAAGGACTGATGCTGAAGCTGAAACTCCAATACTTTGGCCACCTCATGCGACGAGTTGACTCACTGGAAAAGACTCTGATGCTGGGAGGGATTGGGGGCAGGAGGAGATGGGGACAACAGAGAATGAGATGGCTGGATGGCATCACCGACTCGATGGACATGAGTTTGAGTGAACTCCGGGAGTTGGTGATGGACAGGGAGGGCTGGCGTGCTGTGATTCATGGGGTTGCAAAGAATCGGACACAACTGAGCGACTGAACTGAACTGAAGACTGGAGCCAACATTACCATGTTAGTTGCATGAGATTCATCAGTTACAGAAATCAGGTACCAAAGAGATGATCTTTTTCAAAAGTCTGCATACATTTGAATGCAACAGGTAATTGTCACAGAATCTTCCAAACCCAAGCTCAGCTGTGGCTAGACCAAGGTGCTCTTGTTTTTAGTGTATGAGGGCATGTGTGTGTAAGTGTTATCTTGGGCCTGTGTGGGTAGGTGTGTTAGGCAGGGCAACGTGTATGTGTATTTAATCTGCATAGAGTGCGGAAACAGAAGCCTAAAAATAGAGACGTATCAGTGTGACTCCAGCTCCTTTTGTGGTTGGTGGGTTTGGCTTGTGGTGTGTGGTGTGGTGTATAGCACGGTGGGGTGACACGCTTGCTGAGGTGGGGTGACACAATGGAAGGCTGTGTGCTGTGGTTGGACCTGGTATGTGGTTTGATGGGGTACAGCTGGTGTGGAGTGAGCCTTAGTGAGGAGTTTGGCATGGGGTGTTGATGACATGGGGGGTGGAAGACCAGAATTATTGCGTGTGTGGGAGTAGAGTGTAATATGGTGTGTGTGTGTGTGTGTGAGGGAGTGATACGGTTGTGGCTCAGCTTAGCTTTTGTTTAGATTTTCTTTTGCCCTTTGTTTTTGTCTTTGTTTATGTCTTTGTTGGGCCTTTGTTTTGCCTTTGTTTCATTCTTTGTTTAAACTTTCTTTGGCTTTTGTTTGGTCTTTCTTTAGCCTTTTGTTTAAACTTTGTGTGGCCTTTTTGTAGTCTTTGTGTGGCTTTTGTTTTTAAGTGGATCTTGGCCGAGAGCCGTCACAAACACCTTGTATAATGAAAAACCCGGATATATAATCTGCCCCTATATATTCTGCATGCATTGAGGCGGCCCCCACCCCACCCCGGGACCTGGCACAGACGTGGAGCCTGCGTTAAACAGCTGCTGCTTGAAGGTAAGGGGGTCCCATGGGTTTTCCTCTCGCTTTGCGTTGTGCTCCAGTTTCTGGTGGCGAGCGCACTTTTCTGTACGGGTCAATTTCATTATATCCGAAGGGAGACAAGGTAATAGCAGTCAAGGTCGGGAGGAGACAGAAGAATGCAGGAAATAAGCACAGAGGACCCCAGTGGGATCCTGGAAGGTTCTGGCTAGTGTTTGGGATTGTGTGAGACTCTGGAAAGTCTCCAAACCTTAACCCAGGTTCCTCCTGGGTGTAAAGTCCCATGTTACTGGGGCTAGATCAATAGCATTCAATGGCTTCTTTTTTCCCCAATTCTTTTATTGCTTGTCATAATTTGAAAATGAGTTTCTCTTCTTATTTAGGATCAGCCTCTTTCCTCATACAGCTGGGTTTACGTGTGGGGAATACTTGTGGAACAACAAAGCCCACATCTTGTTCGAATTTTGCTCCCTGTAGATTAGCACTTCCAATGAAAAGATGCTAATGCTTTGTCTCATACAGAATCTCCTAAAAATAGCCATTTTCAGTGTTGTGGTTGATAGAAAAAGGAATGAAAAGATGATGTGTGTCAGGGGAATAAAACCATTGAACTTGGCTAGCATACTAGGAGGAAAATGGGGAAAAGAATTTTGAGTGTTCTGTGAGTAAAACAGGGAGGCAGAGAACAGACTGTCACCAGATAGGCAGCTATGCCATTTTGTGTTCATTTAGAAAAACAGGAGAATGCCTTGGTGGGTGGATTTTAAAAATTGTTTCAGATTTACAATAAAAAAAAAATCCTGCCAACAGTAGGAAAATTTCAGATGTACCTCCATCACTTGAACGTTGACACTGTACCATATTTGCTTTACCACTCTATGTATGTGCACTTACATAGTTTTTCTAAGCCTTTTGAGATTAAATTACAGATGTGATACAAATCAGAAAATGACACTGAGGAAATGCTCTCATCTAATCAACAGACATCTAGATTTCACCAACCACCCTTGGAGTCAATCGAGGACCAGCCATCACCTTTAGTTATCACGTCTCTTTAATCTCCCTTAATCTGGAAGGGTCCTCAGACAGTTATTCCCTCATGATCTCTACAGTTCCGAAGAGCACTGGCCTGTTATTTTGTTAAATGTCCTCAATTTGGATTTGGTCTGATGTCTTCCCATGATTAGGTCCTAATTAGGCAGTTTTGTAGGGATAGGCTTGTATTTTAGATCATACATATCCAAATTCATACTTGAACACACTTTTAATTCGAGGTCTTATTCATCTAGTGGTACCCAGGATTTTAAATGAGTACCTAAAACCTGACAAGAAAATACAAAAAACTAAAAATCCAGAGCTTTTATATGCAATTCTCAAGTATTCAACCGAACTATATAAGTACTGTCCTTGAATTATAAATGGTAATTACAATGATATGTACAAGAACTTGATAGGCATTCAGTGAAGTATTTATCGAGTTTCTTTGTGTGTGTTGGATTCATGCCTACTGCTCTGAGTATTCATTTCACCAATGTGACCCTTCTTTTCTAAGCAAACTCATCTGCTGAAAACAGAGTTCAATAAAGTATTGTCCTGAGGAGCAAGTCCAGGTTCACTGGCCTTTAGCCTCTTGACATGTTGCCTGGTAGAGAAAGAGAACTTTCATCTTGTTTGTAAGTGGGAAAACTTTTGTTTGGAAGTATTTGGCAGTTATCATTCCAGAATTTCCCAACAAATGTCCTTTGTTTGGGGAGTATTACTAAACTGAATTCTTTAGATATCCAGACAAAAATCATCCTTTTTTTTTTTTTCCCCAGAGAAAACTTTGAAGTCATCATAAATCTGAGTATGGGGCAATTGATTAACTTGATTACAATCTCTTTGGTCAAGTGAATATATTATGGATTTAACAGAACTGTTCCCTGGATTAGGTAGATACTTTCAAGTCTGGGGTTCTGCGCGTGGTGCTATTTAATGTTGAGAAATGAAGCTTTAGAGAAAATGTATATTACTGATTTACCTATTATGACTGCTTTATTTGGGCCACCAAAGTCACCCCTGGAGTTTGAGGAAGTATTTTGACTTAAAGGATTATGTGTTTCCATGATGAACATTTTCCTATATCTTCCAATCCTGTAAATTTATTGTCTGCTGAACACTGTAGAAGCAGTGATAGCAGGTGGCAGAGGTTCTGGTTGAAGCTAAATTACAGGGGGATCACCTTGGTGATGTCCAGGTTTGGTTTTAGGGCTTGTTAGGTAGGACTGAACTGTGGAGAAGGCAATGGCACCCCACTCCAGTACTCTTGCCTGAAAAATCCCATGGGCGGAGGAGCCTGGTAGGCTGCAGTCCATGGGGTCGCTAAGAGTCGGACACGACTGAGCGACTTCACTTTCACTTTTCCTTTCATGCATTGGAGAAGGAAATGGCAACCCACTCCAGTGTTCTTGCCTGGAGAATCCCAGGGACGGGGGAGCCTGGTGGGCTTCCGTCTATGGGGTCACACAGAGTCGGACACGACTGAAGCGACTTAGCAGCAGCAGCAGCAGCAGGACTGAACTGAACTGAACTGAACTGAGGGCATATTTATCTTTGCCCTTTCTCCTAGGCATGCCCACTGCCCCAGGGTGAGATCTTTCTGGGGCTTCAACTACAAGTCTAGGGTGTTCACCAGGGTCTCGCAATTGCCCCAGTAATGTGTAAGCCCTGATGTTTCTACTTAGTTATCAACCTCTTCATAACTGTTGTTTCTTTCCCCTTGGCTTCCCACAGTTTCACCCTGCAATTGCACAACTTTGGAACTGACCAAGGATCTGAGAAAAGTTATATGTATCTTCTCAGCAGGTCCCTCCTGTCGCTTGCATCTCAAACCCCTTGTGGGTCCCTGCAGTCTTAGCAACCCCTGACTCTGACCTCTGTTTCTTCTCCATGCTTAGGCTTTTTTCCCCTGTAGGACAGTTTGAAAACTATCTTCAGGCAGAAAACCAGGGGAAATCTTCCCTTGCTTCCTTTCTCTCAAGGATCAAAGCCCTGAAATATTTGTTCTCCAATGCCTGCAAACAATTCTTTTGCATATTTTGTTCAGCTTTTGTGGTTGTTTTCAGTGGGAGTGTAAGTTCAATACTTGTTAGTAGATCATGATTAATTTTTTAAGTAAGAAAGCTTGTAGAGTCATATGGTTTCAATTATTCTGTCAAGTGGTTGGAAGGAGAAGAACATTCTAGTGATCTTCATCTGATGTGACAGAAAAATCTTACAAAGATTTATACAGTTAGAAGTTGCCAATTACATCATTATCACTAGAAAAAGTATCAACTAAGACAACCAGTCTGAATTACAGATTTTTTTCTGGAGATTATTTTTGTGCTTAGAATCTTCATAATTTTGTAAGACCCCTTTGAACACTTCCAAGATCTGAGATGTATTAAGAACAGGACAAATGACATGAATAGTCATATAAATCTCTGTAGTGCAATGAGAAAACTACATTGATGTTTTCTAGAAGTTCTCAAGTTGCTACCTTGTCAAAGGACACTTCATTGAGTTTACAAAGCAAAAACCACGTCTCTTTCCAGAGCTGTAAGGGAGGACATTCCTTCAGATCTTTTCTTGAGGTGCTTTACTTAATTATGAAGATTTGCATTTTTAGAGCAGGATTCTGGAATTTTATTAGTATTATAAGCAAAAATCTGGTTTGTAGAGCTCAGATTTATTAAGAGAAATGACTATTTTTCACCTAATGATGGTAAATTAACTGGATATATGGCATTTTTCCTCATGATGATAAGGTGGACTTTTAAAAGTTTGCATGTAATTTTGTCATTATATTCCCTCCTAGCCCAGCCTCCATCTGACTGACAGTATCTAGATGAAATACCATGATCCTTCTTAGGGCTGTGTATGTGAAGCTCTGTGATTAAGACACTTGAGTTAACCAGAACTTCAGTCATCAAAACACTCAATTAACCAGAATGCATACTACTGCTTCATTTTTTAGGGAAAAAAGAAGCAGATGATACCAAGAGAAGCCCATAACAGAGATCTAGTCACCAGATGTACACGCATGGAAACACAGGTACAATGGCTCTCCTGCGCTCTTTCGGGTCAGCAACTAAATGACGGTATATGATTACTGGTATTCAGAATGTCAAAGTGGAGTGTCGAATCAGCGAAAGATGGGGCAATCAAACTTTCAGTAAGAGTTACACACTGCAGAAAGTGATTCCAGGTGTCTTACGGTATTCTGGGCTTGGGGAGTAGAAACATGAAGAAACCCTTCCCTGTATCAGGCAGAGGCACCGTGCCGCAAGCCACCATGCGTTCACCTCTGACAAGCCCACGCACCACAGGGCACAGCGAAGTGGGAAAGAGACTTCACCCCCTACAGCCTTGGGCTCTCCTCAGGAGATTCTGTCCATCTCTCTGTCTTAACTGAATCCAGCCAGTCTTCTGAGAACAATGCCTCATCTGTCAGCCTGTCAAGTGAGGGCCATTTTACACTCCAAGAAGCTCCAGTTGGCGAGCAAGGCAGCACCCTCCCCACTGCCACAGTCAGACGGCGGCTCCCTCCACAGCCTGAAGCCGCGCTGCACCCCCGTGTCAGTCTCATCTGACTTCCCAGTCGCTCCGTGTCTGTCACTGGCAGTTTTGTTACCAGATTCCGTACTCCCCCACTCCCCCTGCACTTCAGCTGCACCCACTCAGATGACGTTAGTGTCTGTGTGAATAATCTCTTCACCACTCCGGAATTATCCACCCTGCCGCATCCATCCACTGCCATGCTGGAACTTAGCAATACTCGAGACTATCCTCTCTGAATCAAACCGTGCAAACATCTAGCATCTGATTCACAACCTTCCTTTCTTTCAACTTTGTTAAGGGCCCCACTACAACTATGCTTTCACCAGGTGCTTCGGACTGACCTGCCCCTTCATCTCCCCATCCATGTGTGAGTCTATTTACTTACCCTTCATCAATTCATTCACCATCCATTCAGCAATCTCATTTCCAGCTTTCTTTCTATTATGAATAGACTCTAGGGTTTATCACCTCAACTGTCCTTCTGCAAATTCTCCAGCAAACCCCAACCCTGGATGAACCTCTGTGTCTTCTCTGTGTCTCCACCCAGCTGCTGAGAACATTTGGAGAAAAACACGATGAGGCTTGGTACCACTACAAATTAATGGTCCGTGACCTCAACTGGGCCATCAGTGTAACTTGTTTCTGTGGAGACAGTTCCTGTTAAACTTACCAAATAGCTCCCTGTCACTTAAGCTAATGTATAATCTTTATAGTCTTCTATCTGATCACATCTGAGAATCACTCTGCATACAGCTCTGACCACTCCCTCTGTTTAAACACTCCTTCCTCTGGCTCCTAGGATACCACATGCTCTGGGTTCCCTCCTTCCTCTCTAACTCTTCCCTTTTTCCCTTGTCAATCACTTTGCCCCTCCACCTGACCTGCAAGTGTGGGAGTGCCCCAGCACGCAGCCGTGCTCTCCTCCTACTCCACGATCTGCCACGTGGACAAGTCTATTCATCCCATGGCTTCAGTCAACACCTTCACTCTAGCCACTTTCGAACTCCATCTCCTGCTCAGATTTCTCTGAACTCTCCACTTGACATTGCCATCTAGATGCTCCTCAAACACTTCAACTTGAATGCATCTAGAACTGAACTTATGATTTAGCCTCTCCTCTCAAAACTTCTCCTCTAGTAGAGGCTTCTACCACTGACTTAGCCACTCAAAGTATATACCTTGGAGTCACCCTCGACAGCTCTTGCTTCTCTTGGAATAGGTGAATGAATTCAATAAAATATGATAAATACAAATGGCAAAATGGAACAAAGATAAGTGGCATTTCATCAAACTGAGGAAGTCTACAAGTATCACTGCTATTGGCTGACTCAGATGGTGACCTTGGACACAAAATTTGGGAAAAGGTGTGGTTGACAATCGGCTTATCTCTAGCCTGGTCTCTTGGTGTTCCTGAGACTGATGCCCTTTGAAAACCCAAGGCAGAACCCAAAGCATGTTAAATGTTCTGAGTGGAGCAATAAATCCATCAGTCAGCTAATTTAGGTTATCTTCTTCAGCACCTCCACCACCCCGCTATGACCATACAGCAAATAAACATTTAGGGTTTTAAATAAGACAGTGCAAATCTGGAAGATTGGTTTCCTACTCTATCATTCTGGAAGGAATTACAAGAGAGAGGATTTGTGTTACCTATGTTTGTGTGCCGGAGAGGGCAATGGCAAGCCACTCCAGTACTCTTGCCCGGAAAATCCCATGGATGGAGGAGCCTGGTAGGCAGCAGTCCGTGGGGTCGCTAAGGGTAGGACACGACTGAGAGACTTCACTTTCACTTTTCACTTTCACACATTGGAGAAGGAAATGGCAACCCACTCCAGTGTTCTTGCCTGGAGAATCCCAGGGATGGGGGAGCCTGATGGGCTTCCGTCTATGGGGTCACACAGAGTCGGACACGACTGAAGTGACTTAGCAGCAGCAGCAGCAGCAGCATGTTTGTGTGCATTCAGATCCCCATCATTTACACAAAGAGAAACATCTTTATTTTTTATATCACAAACACTGGATTAAGAAAGACAATTTTTCACATCTTGAAAAAATGAAATAATAAAATAACCATTTTATGTTAAGGCCTTAATTCTTAAAATAGCCTTGCTGGGAATCTGACAAAAGCAGCTTGAATCCTACATGACATCCCAGGGGTCACTGGTAATTCCATCCCAGTCAATACTCATTCTTTGAGCAGAGGAAGCAGTGGCAGAATCCTGAGGATTCAGACGGATTACCCTTCTCTCACAGAGTCCAAGCGGAGATCCAGATACACAGCCACACCATTATAATACAGTGTGAGGTGCTCACCAACAGAAGTATGTACTCATTACCTCCCAGATGAGAGGGGATCCTTTGCTGGGCTGAGACCTTAGCTGGGTCGTTTGGTTCTTTTCAGCATTCCCTTACAGTACTTGTTGACAATCGGTCGTGCTGTTATTTAGCTTTAGATGGAGTTTACCACCCACTTTGGGCTGCATTCCCAAGCAACCCGACTCGGGGAAGACCCATACCGGCCTCACACAGTCCATGGGCTGGGCCTCGATCAGAAGGCACTGCCGCGTTGGAAATGCACCCAGCAGAGCCAGGTCGCAGGCCGGGGGGTGGTCCCCTGTCGACCCCACCCCCGGCCCCCGCCAGCCCACCCCGACCAATCAATCGCGCTAAACCGGGTTGTTTAGAGTGAATGGGAGTTTACTACACAGCCACCCTGGGGAAAAGGCATTCTAGGAAAAGGAAACAGTTTGTTCTAGGCACAGATGATGAATAGTCTTACCTGCCACATTAACTAAGAAGCAAGGACTTTGCTCTGCAACCGGGAAGAGTCCCTGTGGTTTTGAGTAAGGGAATGGGTACATGAGGAGACAGGCTTATGCTTTCGGTTCCTTCTTCTGGACTCGCTTGCCCTCTTCTGTAGAAAAGCATGAGATTATTCATTCACATTCAATTCTAGTGTAAATTCACACAATAAACGAAAACAATGTGCTCTGTAATTTTAGATGTTAAAAAAACGAACACTCTGTTACTAAAATTGCTTTCAGAAAATTACTGTATTTCTTACACGTTTATTTAGCTCCACTATAATAAGGAAGGTTTTGACTCCTAAAACATTTGCTAAGCATAATCATTTACAAACTTTTTACTTTATATTGGAATATAGCCCATTAACAGTGCTGCGATAGTTTCAGTTGCACAGCAGAGCCACTCAGCCATACATATGCATGTAGCCCTTCTCCCTCAAACTGCTAAATATATTATCTTTGTGCTAACTCTGGGTTGGTATCCTAGCTGGGATTAGGCAGAGTTTGCTCAATCAGAAAGGGCTTTTGCATGCATCTGTGAGATAGCTGTCTGTGGGCAGTGTGGTCCTTGGGCCACTTTAATTTGTCTTTATCACTTGGAAACAAAGTAAAGCAATGAGGGCTTTGTCTTCCAAAATGAGTTGCCAACTTCAAGACATCAGCATCCTCTTATTACTGTTATTTTTTTTCAAGCCTCAGGAGCTCTGCAAATCAGTGTCAGATTTTGGCAGGATGTTGCTCTTTGTGGAAAAGCACTCTGATTCAAAATAAATATCTGTATGAAGTTTCCATTACTGGGGCACTGGTTTCCCAACAAGAAGCTACTGTTCAACATTCAGTGTACTAATTAGGAAATATTTTGGTTGCTAAGGCGACAAATGAATAAACAAGGGCAAATGGATAAAGCCATCCTTAGAAGCAGCCTTTAGTAGCTACAAGCAAAGTTCCTTTCCCTCATTGTATTTTCGCTGCTGTGGACAAACGTGGAAGGCACTGTCTTTTACTATGTAAAGCTGCTCTCAGAGGCAAACATTAGCCCTTGACCTGAGAATTAGCAAGGTGTAAGAAACAGTCAAGGTCTCTAAGGGAGGTGGTGAATGTGGAATGAATTTGCTGCTCAGCGGTAATGGTTTTCCCAGCAGAGGATTTGAGGCTGGGCAGTCTTTGGAAGGCTGTGGTAAGGCTAGGTGAAAGAAGCCCAGGCCTGCAGTGGAACTTTAGAAATTGCAGCTTTTATTCCGGAAATAGCTCCTGGACAAAGCACCCAGGTGCGTTCCTCTCCTGAAGGAAGCATGGGCTCTGGCAGCCTGGGACAGTGCCTTGACCACGGAAAGTGCCAGCCCCAGTGCCCCTCCCCATGCTCTGATTGACTGCCTTCCACAGCATCATCCTCCAATCCCATTTTTGGGCCAATCACAAGGGGTGTGAATTGACATTCCCTTACTGTTACCGTCTCTTTCCTAGAGTCCTACAGAGTTAACCATGTTTGTATATGACCACTGGCTTTTAAAGAGTCTTCTCTATTATTCACCCATTTAAAAAAAATTGTAGTTTGTTTTTTCTTAAATATTCTGATTATTAAAACTTTACACTTTTATGTGTTTGTATATTTTCTTCTCTCCTGGCACAGGTTTTTTTAACTTGTAACTGCATGGTATGTTTTATTCTATAAAAATCATAATCTTTGACCTGCTTCCCTTCTCTTCACGTCTGCTGTATAAGACGCTGTATGATGCGAAGATTAGCAGTAGAGATTAGTCTTCTTTGGTTGGGATCTTGGGGCTCCTAAGGTCTAGTTCTGCGTCTTCCGGTGGGCTATTTGACTTCTCTGTGCCTTGGCTTGCTCATTTGCAAAGTGGGGCTATTGTGAGGTCATGAGGATAAAGTCAGTTAAACGCATAAAATAGTACCTGGCTTCCATCTCATGACATGTGTTTGCTATCCTTTTTCTTGTTGGGATCTTTTCTTTACTTCCATTTTGTCTCCCTTTTGAATAGTTTAAACAATGCCCCCTCTATTATGAACCATGTTTCTATACATATGTGAGTCTGTTTCCAGGGGCTCTATTCTGTGCCACTGAACTGTTGGTCTATTCCCAAACCACAACTCTACTGTTTTAATTAGTATATTTTATGATTAGTGCTAATACCTGGTAGGGCAAGACCCTGTTCTCATTCAAAATTGTCTTGGCTCATCTTGGGCCTTTATAAGAACCTTAAAATCATCTTATTAATTCCATGAAAATCTGCTTTTTATTGTAATTGCATTAAGTTTATAAATTTATTAAGAGATATTCGGCATACTTATTTCTATTGTAGCCTTGCAAATTCCTTCATGGAAGTCTTGCATTTCTTTTATCAGATATACATCTACCAGTAGGTGTCCTGTGGCTTTGTAGTCAGTGTGATGGCTCCTTTTATTTTACATTTTCAAATTGGCTCTTCCTGACCTATAGAAATGATTTTGATTTTGGTGTATTCCCAGGTAGCTCAGTGGTAAAGAATCCTCCTGCCAAGCAGGAGATGCAGGTTTGATCCCTGGGTCAGGAAGATCCCCTGGAGAAAGAAATGGCAACCCACTCCAGTAGTCTTGCCTGGAGAATACCATGGACAGAGGAGCCCAGTGGACTACAGTCCATAATGGTCACAAAGAGATGGACATGACTCAGCACGACTGAACAGCAGTAGCTGCATATTGATCTTGGGTTCAGAAATCTCACTGGACTTTAAGTTCTAACAATTTGTGGAGTCTCACAGTTTTTTATTTTGTGTTTTGTACTAGTTAGGATTTCAGGTGCCGTATTGATTCATGGGGTCGCGGAGAGTCGGACACGACTGAGCGACTGAACTGAACTGAACTGATTGAATAGTAGTGCTTGGGGTGTCTGATTTGTATGAAAATGTTTCTAAGATTTCACCAGCAGTAAGCTGTTACTGTGGATATTTTAGTAGCTAGCCCATTATAATGTTAAGGACTTCCTGTTCCCTTTCCACTAAGGATATTTATCAAGAATGGATACTGAATTTTTTCCCCACAAGGATTTACACATTTTAATTTCTGCTTTACTTCTAGGTATCTGAAGATTCTTGTTGCTATTGTGCATAAAATGTTTTCCAGTTTTTCTCCCCTTTCTTATACTCCCTTTCTCCCAGGGTGTTCTGTGTTCCATTGGCTATAAATCTCATCCAGCACCAAATACTCTTAAATTTATTTCTCATCCTTTCTCTGTCCTCAAGATCTGACTCATGTGGCCAAATCACTTTCTTTCATAGCTGCTTGGAGGCTTCAGAAGTTTTTCCAACTTAACATGCCTCAGACTAAATTTTTGACTATTCCACTTTCTCATCCCTAAACCTTAGCAAAATGGTTCATCACCTAACTTAATATGTCTTGGAGAAATCCTGTTTGTCCCTCCTTCGTGCCTATGTTCAGTCTATCTGTGTGTCCTGTTCATTGCTGGGCTTCCTTTCCTGCTCGGTCTCTACTCCTACCTTTAGCAATTTTGAGGAGTTGAGAGGATGCCTAGACTGGGATAGGAGGCTGCTGAGCTGGGGTCCTGATGGCCAGTGGCTTTGGTGGGTCAAGTAGCCAGCAGCAACATGTGTCATTCATGGCAAGGGGCTAGGTGAGACACACAAGGTACCTGTGACAGAGTCCAGGAGGGGCGGACACCACAAGGACCAGCCACCCCTTCCCTTATCACCCCTAGGACTCTCAGCTTCCCTATACTCTTATCTACCTTGAGAAGGAATAGAGGGAGGCAAGGGATAGTCCCAATAAGGAGCTGAATTTTGACTACTTATTACCAAGAGACAGTTCATGCGGGAAATAACCGAGGGGGCATGAATTCAGGGGCTCTCATTCCCTCTCCTTTATCCGTTCTTGTAGTATCGTGTTGCTTGTGCAAATATAGGGCAATGAAAAAGTCATATATATATATAGGTATAACTGAGCTTACTTTTAATACATCTGAAACTTCTTGCTTTGTTAAATTTTTTTACCAAGTAGATATAAAACTTTCTTCTTCTTAATCTATGTAACATATTAAGGGGTCTTGGGACTGATCATTTTCCTCCTTTAGAGTTTTGATATCTGAAGCCAGAATATTGTTCTCTCAGAGGGCTCAGGCCCTGGGTAGTCAGGATGAAGGCTGCCTCCTGTCCTTCCCATGCTGAGTTCTCTAATCACAAGACAAAGGCAGGCCCTCACTCATGGTGCTGAGGGATCTGATTGACAAGAATTGGAGAAGTGTACTGTTTTCCAAATGCTAACCTGCACCCACCCTTCACTCGGGAGCGACTGTACCCATTTCCACGTCCAACTTCCTGTGATCCCATGGACATATAGCATGGCAACTTAGTACTTGTACTGTCTTTCTTTCCAGAGGACCATCCACAACTAAGGGCCACATACTGCTTTTATTAAAATTACCCACACCCAACTGCCTTTTAAAAAAGATGTTAGGAAGGATGAACAGAAGGAAGAAAATCCATGTTATGTTCATGATTCTCATTTTCACCTGCAGTCTCTTAGGGAATAGTGAAAGTGTGTTTAAAGATCCCTAGGACACTGGTGGGAACACGGATATGTTAGTGCCATCTCTGCATGCTAAGTCACTTCGGTCCTGTCCAACTCTTTGCGGCCCCATGTACTGTAACCCACTAGGCTTCTCTGTCCATGGGATTAAAAAAAAGGTGTAATATGCTCACAGTTGGTCAGAATAGCCATCATTAAAAACTACACATAATAAGTGCTGGGGAGGGTGTGGAGAAAAGGAAACCCTCTTATTCTGTTAGTGGGAATGTAATATGGTACAGCCACTATGGAAAACAGCATGGAGATTCCTCAGAAAAATAAAAATAGAATAACCGTATGATCCAGCAACCCCACTCTTAGGCATCAGTTCAGTTCAGTTCAGTTGTTCACTTGGGTCTGACTCTTTGTGACCCCATAGACTGCAGCATGCCAGGCTTCCCTGTCCATCACCAACTCCTGGAGTTTATTCAGACTCATGTCCATTGAGTTGGTGATGCCATCCAACCATCTCATCCTCTTTTCCTGCCTTCAATCTTTCCCAGCACCAGGGTCTTTTCAAATGAGTCAGTTCTTCACATCAGGTGGCCAAAGTATTGGAGTTTCAGCTCCAGCATCAGTCCTTCCAATGAATATTCAGGACTGATTTCCTTTAGAATGGACTGGTTGGATCTCCTTGAAGTCCGAGCGACTCTCAAGAGTCTTCTCCAACACCACAATCCAAAAGCATCAATTCTTCAGTGCTCAGCCAAAAATAGGCATAGTGTTAGTCGTTCTGTTGTGGCTGACTCTTTGCGACCCCATGGACTGCAGCCCACAAGGCTCCTCTGTCCGTGAGATTTTCCAGACAAGGATACTGGAGTGGGTTGCCATTTCCTTCTCCAGGGGATCGTCCCGACCCAGGGATTGAATCTGGGTCTCCTGTACTGCAGGCAAAAATAGGCATATACCCAGACAAAACTATAATTCAAAAAGATACATGCATCCCAGTGTTCACAGCAGCACTATTTACAATAGCCAGGACATGGCAAAAACCTGAATGTCCATCAACAGATGAATGGATAAACAAGCTTTCATACATATATACAACGGAATATTATTCAGCTGTAAGAAATAATGAAATAATGCCATTCACAGCAACACGGATGAACCTAGAGATTATCAAACTAAGCAAAGTAAGTCAGAAAGAGAAGACAAGTACCATGTGATCTTACTTCTCTGTAGAATCTAAAATAGGACACAAATGAACTTATCTTTGAAACAGACATAGAGAACAGACTTGTGGTTGCCAAAGGGGAGAGGGGCTAGGGGAAGGACTGTTCAGAGTCTGGGATTAGCAGATGCAGACTATGGTATACTGGACAGATAAACAAGAAGGCCCTATTGTATAGTGTAGGAAGCTGTATTCAATACCCTGTGATAAAGCATAATGGAGAAGAATGTGAAAAAGAATACATAACTGAGTCACTTCACTGTACAGCATAAATAATTAACATTGTAAATCAACTGTACTTCAATACAATTTTTTTAAAAAGAAAGAAAAGCAAAAGTGTAGTGGGTTCACAAAGTCTTTTATTTTTTTCCTAAAGAGCCCAGTTCTATAATTTTCAAGATCAGTTGGAAAAGTCCCTTCCTGTGTTGCTTTTTTTTTTTTTTCTGTGTTGCCTTTTTCACTGAGCAGACCTGCTGTCTGAATCAGAGCAGAGGTCCCCGAGGGGCATGGGGACCACGAAAGAGCATCTGGGGACAGGCAGTGACAGTCTGAGGGCCCCTGCAGAAGCCGTGAGAGGTACCCTTTGCTCAAGCTCTTAATATTCAGCATCTGTGGAACACCTGCTCTGAATAAAGCACCAAACAAGGGCACCCTTCCAGGTTCCAGATACTCTCCTAGAATTATGTACAACATTCAGGGCTGACTTCCCTGGTGGCTCAGACCAGGTAAAGTGTCTGCCTACAATGTGCGAGATCCAGGTTTGATCCCTGGCTGGGAAAGATCCCCTGGAGAAGGAAATGGCAACCCACTCCAGTAATCTTGCCTGGAAAATCCTATGGACGGAGGAGCCTGGTAGGCTACAGTCCATGGGGTCGCAAAGAGTCGGAAATGACTGAGTGACCTCACTTTTCACTTACAGGGCTAGGGCACAAGAGAGGGAGTCGTGATCACTTCTCCCTGGGAGAAAGGGAGGTTCTGGAACGCCTCCTTGGGAAGTGACTTGACTTTGGGCTGAACCCCAAGGTGTTAGAAACATTTGCTGTGTTAATTGTTGGGTGGGAAGGAAGTAGGGGAAGGAGCCTTAAGGCTCAAGGTCCAAAGGCTTGAAATAATCCTGCCCCTTGGGGGCCAGGAAGAGCTGGGTTGGGCTGAATGCCCTCACCAGGGGAGAGTCCCTTACCGAATAAAAGCCTGATTACTGAAGGGAAGACTCAAGTAGCCATAGACTTTTGCCTCCATCCTCTTGGCCAGAATGTGGTCACATAGAAAGTTATGTATATTTACCAGGGTGTATCAACAAGGTTTGTTATAGACAGGCAGTGCAGATATTGGGTAGTCAGTAGTCATACTGGACGTTATGAGTTTTCTATCGTATTTATTGTTATCATTACCATACGACTTTGGAGAGTTTATGTAACTTCTTCAGGTCTCAACTTCCACATCTCTAACAGGGGGACAGTAGAGACTTCCTGGAGGGCTGTACTGGGAACTGGAAACGACAGATGGCTCCTCAGCCTTTTGGCTAAGAGCAAGTGTAGAAATGACAGGAAGCACCTGAGCACAGGAGGTGCTCGAGGAACAGCGAGAGGAGGTTCCTATTCTCCGTTTGGTTCCTTTCCTCCACTTTTTCGCCCTCTTCAGATCCCTGCCTCACTTCCTCTCCTCTTTAGTTTTAGCGTATACAGAGACATCTGGAAAACCTGGAAGAAATTATCATTTTACAGTTTCAAATTCAGTCATTTTTTTCTCTTCATCCTGCCAGACAGTTTATGTTTTCTCTGCGATTAGGTGGTGCAGTTTGTGAAAACACATATAGTGTTTATAATGATCGGCTTTTAATCACAGAAGTAAATAAAGATGTCTTTACTTTATTAAGCATTTAATTAATGCTTGAATTAAATGTCATGTGAGATAAAGAGTGTGCCTGAAGAAGTCAGCGGAATTAGACACGTCATTTGAATGAATTCTTAGTGAAAGGAAAATGGAATTTATGAAGCAAGTTACTTACATTTGGTAGTGTTGGGTTCTTATCCTATTTATTTTATTTAATACTATCAAAGGCCTTCTGAGCTAAATATTATGTTATTTCTAATATGGACTGACTGCTTGTGTCTCCCACAATTCATATTTTGAAATCTAACCCCCAGTGTGATGGTAGTTGGAGACGTCATGGATGGAATTAGTGTCCTTATTACAGAGACCCCAGAGACTCCCTTCCTCATTCCACCATCTGTGAGCCAGGAAGTGGGCTCTCACCAGACCCAGAATCTGCCAGCACCTTCATCTCAGACTCCCCAGCCTCTAGTCTACGAGAGATAAATTTCTATTGTTCATAAGTTGCTCGGCTTATGGTATTTTTGTTATAACATCCAGATTGACTAAGACACACTGTTTAAGGTGAGAGAACGGAGTGTACTGAGTCAGAATTGTATTTCACCACATGTAGCTGAAATCGTGGTTTAAACAAGGTGGAAGTTGGTTTGTCTCTCCCATAAAAGGTGATCAGTACTCAGGGGTGCAGGGCTAGAATGACTGCCATCAACGATTCAGGCTCCTCCAGCTTTGCGCTCCACCAAGGGCTCTATCAGCAAGGTTGAGCTATGACCCAAAAATAAATTGCTAGACTGTAGCTTGTTCACATTCCTATCTTCCCGAGATAATTCCAAATTGTTTCTGGAAATGCACAGTCTTTCAAAGCACACATGGAACATTTAAAAATGTTGACTGTGAACACGTGAAATTCAACCAAGTTCAAAGAGTCACTAGAATGCCTTAAAGTCAGAAGTCAATGTAATAAAAATAGCTTCATACACTTGGAAATTCTACAACAGAGTTTTAAAAATAATTGATGAATCAAAGAACTCATTCACATTCAGAATGAAGAGAAACTGAAAAGTTTCTGTTAATATTGTGGCATGCAGTTAAAGTTGTATGTAGATGTTAGAGTCATACATGCTCATATGAGAAGAGTATGACTCAAGAATAGAGAAAAAGCACAAGATTATAAGCTAAAGAAAACTGGAAAAAAAAAGCAATAACAAATGCACTCAGAAATTAATGGACTAGAAAAAAGAGCAAAGACAAGCAAGAACACCAAGAGTTGGTTTGTTTTTTTAAAAGTCACAAAGGGGATAAGTTCTGTCAAGATTAATCAAGAAAATGAGAGAATATGCAAATATATGTTATAAACCATAAAGGGGACTGTGACTATAAATTTATTACAGATTTTAAAAGGTGTAAGAAAAATGCTACAAGTAATATTATATCTGTATCTATAAAACTTAAAAAATGACTGATTTTTCAAGCATATAATTTGAAAAGTATAAAGGTATGGTGTAACTTTATTAACTATATATTTACATGTAAAATTCTCAAGGCAAGAAAAATGTTTAAATATTTTATAAGTGGTTAACTATGAGATAGTAATTTAGGAATTTTCATCATTTTCCTTTATCCAGGCTTTCTAATTCTCAACAGTGTATGTTAGTGATGGACAGGGAGGCCTGGCATGCTGTGATTCATGGGGTCGCAAAGAGTCGGACACGACTGAGCGACTGAACTGAACTGAATTGAACTGAAGGGCTGGTGAGGGAGGGATGGAGTAAACGTCCGCGGGTCATACTCCCCTGGGGACCCTGCCCGAGTTTACATTCCACCCTGGGCTCTGGCATGGGGTCGTGATGTCTCCAAACTCCACCCTCCACCTTTCCTTTCTTCAGAGAGCTGTTTCCCCAACTTCTGGTGTCTGTCACCCTGGGACGTAGGCCCATGCATCTCTGTGCCAGCATCCCATCCTCAGGCTCACCTCGGGGCCCTCATAGTCCAGGCTGGTCCCATCCCCTGGACACCAGCTCCCCCGGGAGGAGGGCTGAGCATAGGGAGCTCAGATGGTGTTGAGCTTGGTCAGACAGCACTGGAAGCTGGAGTTACAGGGGCCTAGGTATTCAAATCCTCTTCTGCCTCTCACTGGCTTTTTGAACTCAGTCATGTTCCTTAGCCTATCTCGTCTTTAGTTTGTTGATGATTATGCAGTATTAGAAAAATGAGATAGAGGATATAAAACCACCACCATAGAATAGGGTCTCAGGAAGTGTGAATTATTTCCTCTACAATTAGTTATTTGCCTGTGCGTGTATGCTCAGTCACGTCTGACTCTTTGTGACCCCATGACTAGTAACAGCCCTCCAAGTTCCTCTGTCCATGGGATTGTACAGGCAAGAATACTAGAGTGGGTTGCCATTTCCTCCTCCAGCAGATCTTCCTGACCCAGGGATTGAAACTGCGTCTCCTGCATTAGCAGACAAATTCTTTACCACTGAGCCATCTGGGAAGCCCTATTTGCCTGTAGTTACAACTAAGAGGGCGTCAGAGGATGAGATGGCTGGACGGCATCACCGATGCAATGAACATGAACTTGGGCAAACTCTGGGAGATGGTGAGGGACAGGGAGGCCCGGCGTGCTGCCGTCTATGGAGTCACAAAGAGTTGGACATGACTGGGTAACTGAACAACAACAACAATACAACTAATTTACTCAGAAGCCTGGTGTGGTGGGAGAGGATGGCTTGTGTGTGTGTGTTGCTGCTATGGCTCAGCGCATGGATCTTAGCATTCTTAAGCTGGGCATGGTGTGGGCAGAGTTGGAGGGGAGTTTATATAACCAATTAACCATGTACCCCAACTGAAAGCAATATTTCTGCTTCCACAGGCAATAGTAGCCAGAGATTTTCCACTGACTGTAAAAATTTTACTAAAGGAAGGTGGAAAGTGCTGTGTTAAAGCTGGGTGAATTTTCAGCTGGCTGCTCTAGAAGAATGTCAGGGTTCCAGGGAAGAGAACTGCTTTTCCCCTTAGGAACACACTCGGCAGGTAACAAGTGGTAAGGCTGCCCCCTGCTGGACATGGTGGGTAAGGAGGAGAGCAAGGAGAGTTGTCAGGGAATAACTTGAGAACTCTGGGCAGGGGTCTAGATGGGCATAGAGTGGGCCCAGGCACCTTGTCAGGTGGCTGGGAACCGAGAATTTAGTCAGAGCAGGAATTTAGAGGCATAGGAGACTTAAAATCTCCCTTTAACACCAGGGGGCAAGATGACCCGAGCAGGCTAGAGGAACTGGTGATGTTTGAATTGCTTGTGAAAAGCGGAGTAGCATTGTCTCTGTGTGCTGGGAGCCTAAAGAGTGCTTCAGTCCACCATTTCCCAGGGGAGCAGAAACCTGAGCTGGACTTTGCCTATGTGTAGGGTTTGGTACGGAGAAGGCAATGGCAAGCCACTCCAGTACTATTGCCTAGAAAATCCCATGGATGGAGGAGCCTGGTAGGCTGTAGTCCATGGGGTCGCTAAGGGTCGGACACGACTGAGCGACTTCACTTTCACTTTTTACTTTCACACATTGGAGAAGGAAATGGCAACCCACTCCAGTGTTCTTGCCTGGAGAATCCCAGGGACGGGGAAGCCTGGTGGGCTTCCGTCTATGGGGTCACACAGAGTCGGACACGACTGAAGTGACTTAGCAGCAGCAGCAGCAGCAGCAGCAGCAGGGTTTGGTAGGGCTTTGGAAGATCATCAGGGTTGTAATTACAGTGAATCAGACCCTAAAAATCAACTTCAGTTTCTCACTGGTCCAAAAATGTTCGTATGAAGCAGTTTTTTGGATACTGATGACCTCTGTCCTCCTCCTGCAAATTTGGAGACTTCCAAGAGGCTCCTCCCACCTCCCTGCTGCCCCTGCGGCTCCTTCTTCCCCAGACCCTCTTCCTGGGGCTTGAAGGTAGGCCCACTGCTGCTCCTGGGAGCCTCGCCTGGCCTGGCTCCTCACTCAGCTCACACCCACCACACCCACTCCCAAGGTGGTGCCTCTTCCGTGAGGTGAAGGACTCTCAAGACGACAGCTCTAGCTTCTGAGTTTCAGGTGCCCATTTCCACATGGCTGTGAGCACCTTCAACTCACGATATCCCGGACCAGTGAGATGGTCTCTCCCTCTCCTGCATTTCGACTTCTGATCGGCTGACGGCACGACCCACGAGGGCTAGAGCCTTCACAGCAACGGGTAACTCCGTGCTGCCTCATCACCTGGTCCTGGCACCATCACCTCTCCCACGCCGGGCAGACAGCGCAGGCTCTCAGCGTGATTGCAATTCACCTTTCTATATCTTTGCTAGGAATCAACTGCTCCCATCCTTCCACAAACTCTTATCTCTGACTGTCCAAATCTCAGGGCCAGATGAAAGGTTTCCCCTTATAGTCTACCTGCTTCCCCGGCCCGACACGTGGCCCCACTCGGTGGACTCTCCGTGCCATTGCTCAGCACATTCTCGTGTTCCAGAGCGTGCTGTCCTTGAATTGCACTTACTGACATCTAGGCAAAATTCCTCATGTTCACTGTGAGCTCACCGTCAGCAGGATGTTTATCTGATCCAGAGATGTGTACATATTTGGGCTCAATAGATGGGTCTGGTTACCCATGAGCATGCCATGTGCAGCCTTGCCTGTCTTCCCAGCTGGTGGACACAGTTCTTGAGGACGGGACTCAGTATGACTCAGCTTTGCGTTCCTTACAGAGGCTGTGCCTGGCACAGCTGGAACATATAAGAAACGCTGCATTGGAGGCTCAAAGCAACCCTATTAATCATTTAGTATTTGTTTTACCTTGAAGAATTCTAACATTAAAAGTTTCGGACAAAGCAGATGAGCCTATGAGAGATACTGAGATGGAAGTGGTGGAGATGGTGGAGGGAATCTAAGAGAATGTCAGTGACCAGACAGGGAAGTGTTTACAGGGAAAGAGAGCTCAGCTCAGAAGACGGCTGCTCTGGCAGCATGGGGGTCTTTATGGGAACCAGTTCTCTGGGTGGATAGGAACAGAAGCCAGACAAACGTGCACGAATGGGGAGGAGATGTAAAAATAGAGAAAAAGAGTATTTATTGATAACTTCTCTATAGAAGTGAGGAGTTACAGAGAGAGAGAGACACGGAAATGAGGTTCAGAGGAGATTCTCTTCCAAAATGAGATATCCGTGACTATGACTCAGAACTTGTGCAGTGAGGAGGACTTTCCTAACTAAAATATAAAGCCCCAAGTAAGGAACTGTATTGTGTGGGCGTGCTCAGTTGTGTCCGACTCTCGGCAACCCCATGGACTGTACTCCACCAGGCTCCTCTGTCCATGGACTTCTCCAGGCAGAAATACTGGAGTGAGTAGCCATTCCCTTCTCCAGCAGATCTTCCTGACCCAGGGACTGAACCTGGGACTCCTGCATTGGCAGGCAGATTCTTTAGCACTGAACTCCTTGGGAAGTAGGAAACTTAATTACCTAAAAATTAATAATTTGGGGGACTTCCCTAGTGGTCCAGTGGTTAAGAATCCACTTGCCAGTGCAGGGGACCAGGGTTTGTTCCTTGGTTGGGGAACTAAGATCCCTCCTGTCTCAGGGCAACTAAGCCTGTGTGCCACTAGGGAGAAACCCACTTGCTACATCGAAAGATCCTGTATACTGCAACTAAGACCGGAGACAGCCATACAGTTTTTTAAAACTTAATTATTTTTGACATGATAAAAGATGGTGAAACATCAGGAAAGAACATTTGCAACATGGGCTTCCCTGGTGGCTCAGAGGTTAAAGTGTCTGCCTCCAAAGCGGGAGACCTGGGTTCGATCCCTGGGTCGGGAAGATCCCCTGGAGAAGGAAACGGTAACCCACTCCAGTATTCTTGCCTGGAGAATCCCATGGACGGAGAAGCCTGGTAGGCTACAGTCCACGGGGTCGCAAAGAGTCCGGCACGACTGAGCTACGGAATGGAACGGATAACAGATATAACACAAAATTTGGACTCTACAAAGTCTATGAGGTGAAAAAGGATGTATTTTCTTTTTATAACTACACTCAACTTGCTCTTCAGCCCTCACTTCTAACTACAGAGGAAGACAACCCCATCAAAAAACAGCAACAACAAAAATTACACACTATAAATCAACTATACTTGAATAAAAAACAAAAGAAACCAAAAACAAAATCCAAAATATTCCTTCAGAGTAACTTAGTTGTTTTTAACATATTCATCCTTAAAACACAACCAGGACTTCCGTGGTGGTCCAGTGGCTGGGTTCTGTGCCTCCAATGCAGGGGCCCAGGCTCAATTCCTGGCTGGGGAACTAGATCCCATGTGCCCTAACTGAAGATCTCACATGTTGCAACTAACACCTGGCATGGGCAAATAAACGACAGCAATAAAACCCAACCCAGATTATCTGTTCTGTCTTCAAAGAATTTATCGCTTTTTCATGGTTTCCTTGATCTTTGTGTTTATTTCTGTTGGTTGACATCATTGTGTCTTGCAATGACATGTTGCATGTCTGTGTGTGCAACTTGACCTTGAGTTTGCGGAGAGCAAGAACATGCTCAGCGTCCAGTATCTATGCACAGTACCTGTGTTTATTTGTAGACTCTTGTTGATTAACAGTCATTTAAGGTAGGACTATTTCTGCGTGTGTCACGTTTCTCAAAGGATGTTGTAGTAATTAAGATCTTACCCACCCTTTCAGAATTTTTCCAAGAATCAAAATTCTCTGTCTCTTGTCTTCCTCCTCTTACTCTTCCTTTTTAACTTAGGTGGTGGTTTAGTCGCTAAGTCGTGTCCAACTCTTGCAACCCCATGGACTGTAGCCCGCCAGGCTCCTCTGTCCATAGGATTTCCCAGGCAAGAATATTGGAGGGGGTTGCCATTTGCTTCTCCAGGGGGTCTTCCTGACCCAGGGATCAGATCCGGGTTGCCTGCATTGCAGGCAGTCTTTACTGACTGCGTCACCAGGGAAGCCCCCTTTTAACTTGCTGCTGCTGCTGCTGCTAAGTCACTTCAGTCGTGTCCGACTCTGTGCGACCCCATAGACGGAAGCCCACCAGGCTCCCCTGTCCCCGGGATTCTCCAGGCAAGAACGCTGGAGTGGGTTGCCATTTCCTTCTCCAATGCATGAAAGTGAAAAGTGAAAGTGAAGTCGCTCAATAGCGTCTGACTCTTAGCGACCCCATGCACTGCAGCCTACCAGGCTCCTCTGTCCCTGGGATTTTCCAGGCAAGAGTACTGGAGTGGGGTGCCATTGCTTTCTCCCCTTTTAACTTAGGTAAGCAGTAAAATGCACAAAAATGAAGTGCAGAGCTCACTGAACTTTTATACACATATACACCTGTAGTCATCTCCCAGATCAAGATCCAGCAGGCTCCCTCCTGCCTCTTCTCAGACCCTGCCTTCTCCAAATATAATTATGTTCTGATTTCTAGCACCATGCACTTGACAGGTATGTTTTTGAACCTCATATAAATTGAATCATACAGCTTATACTTCTTTGTGTCTGACTTCTTTTGTTCAACATTATGTTTGTGAGATTCAAACATGTTGATGTGTGTCTATAGTCTGTTGTTTCTCTGGTGTAGTATTATATTGTATGAATAGCAATTATGCTTTTAATAACAGATCTTTCTTGATTTAGTAGAGAAACAGTCACTCCTAAATCTACAACATTATTTTGCCATAGATGTATTTGGCTTTATAATATAGTTTTTTTTTTGTCCTAAATGAGTGGCTAACACATAAGAGAAAAGAGAGTCCATTTTCAGAAAACCTGATTTTAAAATACACAAATAAAAATGAACAAATTCTTCCCTTATACTGCCTAGGTATTAACTATTGGGTGTAACATAGGCTCAGTTCAGTTCAGTCCCTCAGTCGTGTCCGACTCTTTGCGACCCCATGAATCACAGCACGCCAGGCATCCCTGTCCATCACCAACTCCCGGAGTCCACTCAAACTCACGTCCATCGAGTCGGTGATGCCATCCAGCCATCTCATTCTCTGTCGTCCCCTTCTCCTCCCGCCCCCAATCCTTTCCAGCATCAGAGTCTTTTCCAGTGAGTCAACTCATCGCATGAGGTGGCCAAAGTATTGGAGTTTCAGCTTTAGCATCAGTCCTTCCAATGAACACCCAGGACTGATCTCCCCCAGAATGGAATGGTTGGATCTCCTTGCAGTCCAAGGGACTCTCAAGAGTCTTCTCCAGCACCACAGTTCAAAAGCATCGATTCTTCGGCGATCAGCTTTCTTCACAGTCCAACTCTCACATCCATACATGACCACGGGAAAAACCATAGCCTTGACTAGTCGGACCTTTGTTGGCAAAGTAATGTCTCTGTTTTTTAATATACTATCTAGGTTGGTCATAACTTTCCTTCCAAGGAGCAAGCATCTTTTAATTTCATGGCTGCAATCAGCATCCGCAGTGATTTTGGAGCCCCCCCAAAAACAAAGTCTGACACTGTTTCCACTGTTTCCCCATCTGTTTCCCATGAAGTGATGGGACCGGATGCCATGATCTTAGTTTTCTGAATGTTGAGCTTCAAGCCAACATTTTCACTCTCCTCTTTCATTTTCATCAAGAGGCTTTTGAGTTCCTCTTCACTTTCTCCCATAAGGGTGGTGTCATCTGCATATCTGAGGTTATTGATATTTCTCCCGGCAATCTTGATTCCATCTTGTGCTTCTTCCAGCCCAGTGTTCCTCATGATGTACTCTGCATATAAGTTAAATAAGCAGGGTGACAATATACAACCTTGACGTACTCCTTTTCCTATTTGGAACCAGTCTGTTGTTCCATGTACAGTTCTGACTGTTGCTTCCTGACCTGCATACAGGTTTCTCAAGAGGCAGGTCAGGTGGTCTGGTATTCCCATCTCTTTCAGAATGTTCCACAGTTTGTGATCCACACAGTCAAAGGCTTTGGCATAGTCAATGAAGCAGAAATAGATGGTTTTCTGGAACTCTCTTGCTTTCTCCATGATCCAGTGGATGTTGGCAATTTGATCTCTGGTGCCTCTGCCTTTTCTAAAACCTGCTTGAACATCTGGGAGTTCACGGTTCACGTATTGCTGAAGCCTGGCTTGGAGAATTTTGAGCATGACTTTACTAGCGTGTGAGATGAGTGCAACTGTGCGATAGTTTGAGCATTCTTTGGCATTGCCTTTCTTTGGGATTGGAATGAAGACTGACCTTTTCCAGTCCTGTGGCCACTGCTGAGTTTTCCAAATTTGCTGGCATATTGAGTGCAGCACTTTCACAGTATCATCTTTCAGGATTTGAAATAGCTCCACTGGAATTCCATAGCCTCCACTAGCTTTGTTCATAGTGATGCTTTCTAAGGTCCACTTGACTTCACATTCCAAGATGTCTGGCTCTAGGTCAGTGATCACGTTATCGTGATTATCTTGGTCATGAAGATCTTTTTTGACAGTTCTTCTGTGTATTCTTGCCACCTTTTCTTAATATCTTCTGCTTCTGTTAGGTCCATACCATTTCTGTCCTTTATCGAGCCCATCTTTGCATGAAATGTTGCCTTGGAATCTCGGTTACAGGGATATATTGCAACATGGGGGATACAGCCAAAATTTTGTAATGACTGTAAATGGAATGCAACCTTTAAAAACCATACACAATTTTTTTTTTTTAAATTTCGGATGGGATGTATTGGAAGGTTGGCATTGACATATATATACTGTGACCTATGTACACTATTGATTCCTATAAAATAGGAAACTAATGATAACTTGTATAGCCCAAGGAACTCTGCTCAGTGCTCTGCAGTGACCTAATTGGGAAGGGAATCCAAAAAAGAGGGTATACATGTACATGTATAGCTGATTCACTTTGCTGTACAGTAGAAACTAACACAACTTTGGAAAGCAGCTATACTCAACATTTTAAAAATAATTTTTTTTAAGTGCAATTTATTCAATAGCTCCTTTCCACAGAGCTGGGCAGGAAACTGACCTAGATTCAGGATGGAAGGCAGCTCTGAATGTGAGCTTGCAGCATGGGAGTGGCCTGGAGTGGGCTCCTTGACTAGAAACCTCCCTCGCCTGATGTGTTTTACGTCTCCCCACCCCGCCTGCCCCCATCACTGTTTTTTCCAGTGAGATGAGTCAGAAAGTGGCTAAGGAGGGCCCCAGACTCTCCAAGAACCAGAAGTTCTCCGAGCACTTCAGCATACATTGCTGCCCGCCGTTCACCTTCCTCAACTCCAAACGCGAGATCGTGGACCGCAAGTACAGCATCTGTAAAAGTGGCTGCTTCTACCAGAAGAAAGAGGAGGACTGGATCTGCTGCGCCTGCCAGAAGACCAGGTGAGTGGTCTGTGCGGCCGCCCGCCTCGCGCTCTGGCCCGAGCTCCCCTTCCTGCTCCGCGACGCCGGGGCCGGGGCTCTGCAACCCGCGCTCCCCCAAGCCCGCGGCTCCCCGGCAGGCTCTGCCATCGGAAGGCACCGGAGGGAGACTGGCCGGTGGGAGGGGGCGCAGGGCGGCCTCCGTTTCCGGCGCCGTCAGCATCCCCGAGGCAGCAGAGGAGAGCCGCTGCCCCAGCCTGCAGCTTCTTTTGGCCCTCTCAGAACCAGCCGCCGCGCACCGTCCCCTCAGAGGCCCAAGCGCCCGCCAGCTGCACCCCCCGCGGTGGTCAGAGCACCGGCCAAGCCACGGTCCCCTCCGAGGCCCGAACGCCAGCCACGGCCCCGCCCAGAAGCCCGGCCTCCGCCAGCCAAGCAGCGGCCCGCTCAGAAGGCCAAGCAGCAGCCGCGCAGCAGCCCCCAGAGAGGGCCGGGCACCAGCCGTGGGGGGTCCCCCGCCAAAGCTTCTAGGTTCTGGTAACACCACCTCTTCCCTTTTGCTCCCCCAGCCCTCAGGTTAGTAGCTGCTTCCTGTGTTTACTACCAACGGGTTGTCTCAATGGTCCTCCATTCCGCCTTACACACGCTGTGTCATCAGTTCCCTGCATTAAATCCCCTCGTTTGAAACTCCTGGTGTGGCTCCTGCGTTGCTCAAAGACGCTGTTGGTACAATACTTCAGATGGCCGTGTGGGTTGCTCCCTTTGTCTAATAGGGCCGGAAATAATCGATTAATTTATAAGGTCAGAGTATGAACCACAGTGACAGATTCAGTAAACAAGGCCCTCAGAGAGAGAAGGCATGGGGACTCTCAGGGGTATGTGTGTGTGCTAAAGGAGAGTCAGCCAGCTCATTCAGCCCTCCTCCCAACCCACTTCATCTGATGGTAACCTCAACAAGCGTGATTGCATATGTATAGAGTTCCACATACTATGTTGGGGATGGGGAAGCAGCTAGAACAACCAGGTTTTCGTGACTCACCGGACCAAATGAGAGAATAGTTAGCCACAGTGTAGGGTTAAATGCTCTAGGACTCTCAAGATCACCATGTGCATTGGGCAATGGGAACCTGGGGAATGGCTCTGCCTGTTTGGGGCTTCAAAGAGGTTAGGTTAGAAGGAGAGGGTAAGAGGGAGGATAAGTAGAGGATAACAGGGAGACAGAGAAGAGGGAAACAGGATGAGATGGTTGGATGGTGTCACCGATTCAATGGACTCGTGTCCATCGAGACTCTGGGAGGTGGTGAGGGACAGGGAAGCCAGGCATGTTGCAGTCCATGGGGTCCCAAAGAGTTGGACACAGCTTGGTGGTTGAACAACAACCAAAGTGGGTGATGCCTGTCGACAGAATAGGTGAACCGGGGAGCACGTGCTCATCAGCTCCATCTTAGGCAGGTCAGCCTTTTTTTTTTTTTAATAGATGGCTTTTTCAGATCAGTTTTTGGTTCATAGTAAAATTGAACAGAAGGTTAGAGATTTCCCATATACTCTCTGCCCACACGCATGGCAAGCCAATTCTTTAATCCTTTTAGTATTTGAAAATGAACCCGTTTTATAAGTTAACACTGGGCGTTAATTGTATTTGAGATTCCCATATATGCTCTGATGCTACATAGTATATAATAGTGTGTGCATGTCTCATGATGTTTTCAGATTTAGTACATAAAAGAATCAACTGGGGAACGTTAAAATGCTCGCAAAGCATCTAATTCCTTGGGTCACTGGTGAGGTCAGGGGAGCTGCATTTTCAACAGGTAACCACCCCATCCTCAGCATAGGTGAGGTTAATTTGTGAAGAGAAATAACAGATTGGTAAGTGACTGGTAAGTCACTAAAAATGTAATAGGAAGCTGTATACCAGGTGATCTGGTTGTTAATTTATGCCTCTGAAGGGGCCTGAGTCCTAAGGTCCTACGACAGGTAAGTTTTGATGTGTGGACGTGCTTAGGAAGTGTGGAGAGCGGAGGAAACTAACTGTATATGGCACATCATCCATGGTGGTGGCTTCACGCCCACCATCCCCAGTGAGGGGCGTGATGGCTGTTGGGTGGCTGGGAACTGAACCAGGACATCAGGAGGAGGAGGAAGACAATGAAAGCCCATCTCCTCTGAGACACAGATGCGTCTGGATCTAGCCTCACTGGTTTTACTTACTTAAATATTTTGGTGGTGGTGTATTTTGACTCCCCCATTTAGCTGTTCTCGGTGGGTATCAGAGAAGACACCTCTATAGGCTGTTGCCTCCTCAGTTGTCGTCCCTTCCCTGGGGCCAGGGGACCTGGCAGGCTTCATTCATAAGGTCCAGCGACATCCCAGACGCATCTGAACACTTTCTGTCTACTCATTCTCCCTCCTCAGGTTCCCAAGGTCCTAAGGCAACCGGCTACTTCTTCACCATACCGCGCAATATGCATACAATACTCTATTGACACTGACTGTCCTAAATCAAAGCGGTAGCAGGAAGGGTAATGGGGAATAATTCACTCTGAGGCAGAGCTACTAAATTCCACGTGAAGAGAAGGTCACAAAAAGTTTTCCTGAAATTGACTTACTTTTAGAAATGGTGCCATTCTCGAGATCTGACCTTCAGAGGTTATACAATTTTGACAGAGGCCTTTTGGGTCTTTAGTAATGCTCACTCTTCCTCTCATCAACAATCTCAGCAAATAACACCACAGCCCCTCTAGTCACTCCCTCTGGAAACCCAAGCCCCACTCTGACTTCCAACCTGTGACCACACACACAGTGCTGCCAGTTTTACTTTCTGGAATTTTTTTTTTTTAACCATAACTTAAAGTACATTTAGAGTTGATGTGAAGGGATGCAGAAGTGAGCCTGAGCCTAGAAACAGAGGAGGGGATACAGAGATCATGGATCGAGTAAGGCTCCTCCTAGTGTGTGTGGAGGGGTGGGCCACTGATGGGAGGAGGAAAAGCTGTTCGGCTTTGGAAAGCAGAGAGAGACTCATTAACGGGCTGAGACGAAGGCAAGTCATACTCTGAGGAGGAAAGAATCAGAGGTTTGGGAAGGTTAGGGTAGGTGAGGAATACCAGGGACACAGGCTGTGAGGCTGTGCTGAGGGCTTGCTGAGCTCTGCTGGATGGAGCTGCGTCTGAACCATCTGTTCTTATGGAGTTTATTCTCCAATGACGGAAACAAAGAGACAGTTCTGAAATCACCAGTGGACTCATCCAACTCATCAACAGTCTGCTTTTCTCCCAGCGTGCGCTGTTAAGGGTTCCCACAGCAACTGTTCCGCAACTTCACCAGGCTTTTCCTTCTCTCTCCATCAGACTCCTTTTTTTAATCCTGGTAGTTTGATTTTAAAATGTTTAAAGTGTTCATTATTTAATTCTTTATTTAAATTATTTTAAGTTCTCCAGTTTATTTAAACTAAAAAAGAAGTCAAAACAGTTTACCCACGTCTCCTCCCTGCCCTCTGCCTCTGTTCTCCCTCTGAGCTCGTTTTTCATTTCGTTGTTTGCTTTTTTCGATTCCACATGTAGAAGAGATCCTGCGATGCTTATCTTTCTCTGACATGTTTCCTAGCATAATGCCCTCCATGTCCTTCCATGCTGCTGCAAATGGAAAGATTCCATACCTTTTTATGGGTGAATAATAATCCATTGCATATACATATATATGCAAGGTGTTACGGAAAAACTAGAATGAACTTTTTGCTTTTTGGCCAACTACATGCATGTATGTGTGTGTGTGTGTGTGTGTGTGTGTGTGTGTGTATGTGTGTGTGTGTATGTGTGTGTGTGTATGCTCTACAGTTTATTTACTTCTCCACTGATGGACACTTGTTTCCATATCTTGGCTATTCATAAATAATGCTGCAGTGAACATAAGGGCTCATTTTATTGTTGTTTAGTCCCTAAGTCATGTCCGACTCTTTTGTGACACCAGGGACTGTAGCCCACCAGGCTCCTCTATCCATGGGATTTCCTAGGCAAGAATACTGGAGTGGGTTGCCATTCCCTTTTCCAGGGCATCTTCCTGACCCAGGGGTCAAACCTGCATCTCCTGAATTGGTGGGTGGATTCTTTACTACTGAGCCACCAGGGAAGCCCTTTAAAATTTTATCCATTCTAATATAAGAGTTGTGGTACTACCTCACTGTAGTTTTAATTTTGCTTTTCCTATTGATTAATGATGCTTTTTAAATGTTTTTTAAATCATCCACCAAAGACATTTATTGAAGTGTGTGCTCGATCTTTTGCTCATTTAAAAAGCAAATTATTTTCTTATTATTGTGTCTTAATATTGTATTATTGTATAACATTATAATTATATTATTGTGAAATAATATAATTATTTTATATATATCAGGTATATAAAAATATATATCTGGATACAAGCCCTTTGTTAAATATATATTTTGCAAATATTTCCTCCTATTCTGTGGTTTATCATTTTCTTAACAGTGTCTCTGTGAAGGACCAAAGTTTTAAACCTTGGCTAAATCCAACTTATTAATTTTTTATTTTTATAGATCATGTTTTTTTGTATTGTATGTGTGCTTTTTGTATTGTCTGTACCTAACCAAAGGTCACAAAGATTTTCTCCTATATTTTCTTTTCAAAATTTAAAAAGTTAACTTTTACTATCCATTTGGGGTTAATTTTTTATAAATGGAGGTTCAAATTTTTTTACATACAGATATTCCATTGTTCCAGCATCATTTGTTGAAAAGATTCTCCACTGAATCACTTTTGCAATTCTGTCAAAAATTGGTTGGTCATGTGTGAATTTTTTTCTGGACTTTCTATTCTGTTTCATTAATTTATGTATCTTTTATTTAACCAGCTTCATTAACTATAGCCTTATAGTAAGTGTTAAAAGTAGTTTAGTGTAAATTCTTCAACACTCTTTTTCATTTTTGAAATTGTTTTTGGTCATTCTCATTCTTCCACTTTCCCATAGAAATTTTAGTGTCAGTGTCTGAATTTCTACAATACATCCTGGTAAAGCTGCGTGTGATAGTGTTAAGTTTGTAAGTCTACTTGGGGAGAACCGCACATGGTATATCTCCCCATTCATTTAGCTCCTTTTTGTTTTGTAGTTTGCAGTATACAGATCTCACACATATTGTTTGCTTTACTCTTAGGCATTTCATGCTTTTAGGTACTATTCAAAGAGTTCTTTTTCAATTTTAATTGTTCATTGCCAATGTATAAACATATAATTGATTTTTGTATACTGATCATGTATCTTGTAATCTTGCTAAACTCACTTATTCTAGTTTTTTTTTGTGGGGGAGGGTAGACTCTGGGATTTTCTACATTGATAGTCATGTTATCTGTAAAAAGAGACAGTTTTATTTTTTTTCCTTTTTGCTCTCTATGCCTAGTTTCTGTATGTGGTTTAAACTGCTATTTCACCTAGAACATTTTTAGAAAAATATTTTAATAAGATTAAGTCCTTGCCAAATGGTCTTTCTGAATAATTAAAAGGGATTAGATCCCAAAGGCCTGGGCCCAACCAGATATTGGACTTGGGTTGAGTTTTAGGTTCATACCTGTTTTTACCTCAAATTCTTATTTCAGGATGTGGCTTATCTTTCCTCATAGCTCATTGATTGACATCCTCTATCATCAAACTAGAGTATGGGCATGAATATGCTTTGCATTTACAGAATCAAAGAGGTTCCAATTACCACTAGAATTCTTAACTTGGGCAATTGCCCAGGATCACCAGGTACTGACATCACCTTGATGCTTATGAGAGATGAAGCTCTTGGGGTTGCATTTACATGATGGACTTAATTCTAATCTACATTTAGGGCCAGCTCTTCTTAAGGAGAACTAAGACCCCGAAGAACAGTCCTGTGATGGTTGATTATGTGAGGCCAAAACTCATGCCTCTTCTTTCCCCAGCCCTACAGGGCCCCGAGCCATTTGTCTCTTCTGCTCTGCCATGAGGAAGGTCTTTACAATTTTCACCCTTCAGAGCTAGGCTACAAGATGATGATTGGGACATGTTATACAGCTTTGGTTTTTGCTTAATAGTGACCAGTTATTTTCCTATCTTGGTTTGGCCAATGGCCAGATGGGGCCAACGGGGATGATATGCAGAGTACGTCATGTAGCCAGAGGAACCCCGTGTCTGCAGAGTCATCATTGCTATCAGTGGGAAGGAGCCTCAGAATGGCCCTTAGATAAAGCCTTCTCACTTAGCAGAGGCCAACTCCAATGTGAGCTCAGCTGGTACATTTGAAACCCCAGGGTCCATCTCCCTTGCTGGAGGGTGCAGGAGTTGTGGGAGCAGGGACTCTTTTTTTTTTTCTTCCTGTTTTAAATATTTATTTATTTGGCTGTACCAAGTCTTAATCGTGACACATGGGATATTTAGCTGTGGCATGTGGGATCTAGTTCCCTGACCAGGGATTGAACCCAGGCCCCCTGCGTTAGGAACACAGTCTTAGCCACTGGACCACCAGGGAAGTTCCAGGGACTCTATCTTATACTCAGGACCCCAGGGCCCGACTCAGGACTTGACTGAACAGACCTATCAATACACCTAGCAGTCAGTCCAGCCCAGCAGAGAGGTCAAACCTCAGCATCAGGTTTGAGGCTAAGCACAGCTGCCTGTCCAAGTCACTTATTCTCTGAAAGCTGTGTTTTTCCCATCTGTGACATGTGGCTATTACCTCCCTTGTTTGTGATCATGGTAAAATGCGTAGTTCATCATCTTCTACTGCTAGTAAGTGGCTCTTATTAGAACTTTTAGTTAACAGATACACTTTGTCACTCAATCCTAACAACTAGCAAATCCGCCCCAACTTGGTTGCTTCCTTTGGTTGAGAAGGAACTCAGGGGATGCTGCTGGATGGTTTGGACACAGGGGAGTGCCCATGACATAAGCAGGTGCTCAGAGTAGCTAAGATGCTAAGTCTGCAGCGGTAACTGCAGAGGTGGTACCCAGGCAATGTGAGCATACACACTGGTGTCAGCATCCAGGTTTTTAGATTCAGCAGTATCTATAGGACGTTCTAATGTCAACAGGCTGGCCCTATGTCTGGAAGGCATCGAAAAAATCCAGAAAACAGATTCTCTTCCTAAATTTCAAGAGACATGTTCCTGCCTTTCAGGCTACAATTCACTAGGCAAGTTTCAGCAAAGTATTTCTTCATTGTTTTTCCTGGTGTCCTGGATCCTTTCTGAAGGGCACTAGCACTTGCCATATAATTTGGGGTTTGGGAGAATGCTGTTGTTAACACTTTATTTTGAATTTTACTTTTAAGTTTTCAAAGTCCCCAAGTTATAGGAAAAGCTGTGATCCTCATAACGTTAGTCTCTGGTAGAAAAATGCATATTCCTGATGCATTTGTCTTGGTATTTTTTTTCTTAGTTATTTCTTAAATTAAGAACTTTGATGATATTCTGAAACTATTTGACATGACCTCATTTTGAAGGTAGCCACATAGATTCTGCAGTCTAAATAATTCAATCCCTCAGTTGGAGAATAAACTTTCAAGCAATAGTATTTTGGGATCACATATTTATAATGATCACATATTTATAAGGAAATAACTGGGTGTTATCTCCTTCTTGAAAAGTCTATTCTGCATCAAAATAGGAACATATCAATACGGTCGCAATTTTATAATGTGCATCAGTTCAGTTCAGTTCAGTCGCTCAGTCGTGTCCGACTCTCCGCGACCCCATGAATCACAGCACGCCAGGCCTCCCTGTCCATCACCAACTCCCGGAGTACACTCAAACTCATGTCCACAGAGTCGGTGATGCCATCCAGCCATCTCATTCTCCGTCGTCCCCTTCTCCTCCCGCCCCCAACCTTTCCCAGCATCAGAGTCTTTTCCAGTGAGTCAACTCGTCTCATGAGGTGGCCAAAGTATTGGAGTTTCAGCTTTAGCATCAGTCCCTCCAATGAACATCCAGGATTGATCTCCTTTAGAATGGACTGGTTGGATCTCCTTGCAGTATAAGGGACTCTCAAGAGTCTTCTCCAACACCACAGTTCAAAAGCATCGATTCTTCGGCGATCAGCTTTCTTCACAGTCCAACTCTCACATCCATACATGACCACGGGAAAAACCATTGCCTTGACTAGACGGACCTTGGTCGGCAAAGTAATGTCTCTGCTTTTTAATATACTATCAAGGTTGGTCATAACTTTCCTTCCAAGGAGCAAGCGTCTTTTAATTTCATGGCTGCAATCAGCATCTGCAGTGATTTTGGAGCCCAAAAAAACAAAGTCTGACACTGTTTCCACTGTTTTTCCATCTATTTCCCATGAAGTGATGGGACCAGATGCCATGATCTTTGTTTTCTGAATGTTGAGCTTCAAGCCAACCTTTTCACTCTCCTCTTTCACTTTCATCAAGAGGCTTTTGAGTTCCTCTTCACTTTCTGCCATAAGGGTAGTGTCATCTGCATATCTGAGGTTATTGATATTTCTCCCAGCAATCTTGATTCCAGCTTGTGCTTCTTCCAGCCCAGCGTTCCTCATGATGTACTCTGCATATAAGTTAAATAAGCAAGGTGACAATATACAACCTTGACGCACTCCTTTTCCTATTTGGAACCAGTCTGTTGTTCCATGACCGGTTCTAACTGTTGCTTCCTGACCTGCATACAGGTTTCTCAAGAGGCAGGTCAGGTGGTCTGGGATTCCCATCTCTTTCAGAATGTTCCACAGTTTATTGTGATCCACACAGTCAAAGGCTTTGGCATAGTCAATGAAGCAGAAATAGATGTTTTTCTGAAACTCTCTTGCTTTCTCCATGATCCAGCGGATATTGGCAATTTGATCTCTGGTGCCTCTGCCTTTTCTAAAACCTGCTTGAACATCTGGGAGTTCACGGTTTACATACTGCTGAAGCCTGGCTTGGAGAATTTTGAGCATGACTTTACTAGCGTGTGAGATGAGTGCAATTGTGCGGTAGTTTGAGCATGTGCATACACACCCCTATATGTATTTGTGTGTATATTCATGTGCATGTCTATAGGCAGTAAAATTAGCTTTTTCTAGGAGTGGTAGTATTTTGATTTTGTGTTTTTCTGTATTTCAAAATATTTGCAATGATTAGACAGAAAAAAAATAATCACTGGACAAAAAGAAGAGTTTTTAAAGAATATCTTTCTCAGGCTTAGGCCAAAAATATAAAATCTTATTATAAAATTAAAAATATTATATTATTTTGGCCAGATACTTCCAGAATTGAGAAATTAAAGAGAAATTTTTAAGGCTGAGTTTACCAGAAGTGATCACCTCAAAGGTAGTCTATAAGTCTACAATTCTATTAACTGAGCACCGAGAGAGGACACATCACTTAGCGATGCTGAGGGTTCTTCTGTTTCTTTTTGTTAACCAGATTGAAAAGGAGGATCAAGCCGACCCCTCGGAAGAAGTGATGGAGGAGTCTCAAGTGAACGGTCGGCCTCAGCTCCTGGACTCACTGCTTCTCGACGCACGTGCCCTGGGACAGGTCACCCGGCTTTGAATATGATGCAGGGGCCACCACCTGCTGATGTGGCCACAGCCGATGCCCACAGTCCCTGTGGGGCGGGCGCCGCCGGGCAGCCTGCCTGGAGGTGAGAGGGGACACCTCTGTGCGTTAGGCTCCAGGCGGTGGGTCCCCGCAGCATCCCTCAGGCCCCACAGCCCTCTTGGTCTCAGCCACAGTCCTGTCCCCTGGAGGATGTACACAGGCCTCCAGGGTCTTTGGAGCAGGACGGCTCCACTGCCAGTCCACATGTTGTCCTCCAACCTCAAGACCCCTCCGTGCCGGGCATCTTGTTGCCTAGGCTGACTTTTAATCCTGACCTCCTCCTTCGTCATTAATCCTCTGCCTGGGCTCCTCTGTCCCCCTGTGCCCTTTGGTTTCCGTCTGACCTTCTTAATCAGTCCCTGCACTAGCTCACAGTCAGAGGCATAGTTGGCTTCAAGTGTGGAAGATTCAAGTTCTTTTGTAGTAAGACATTGGGCTGCCAAATGTTCCGGAGATGCAGGGAGATTCCCAGGAGGATAGGAGCTGTCTAGATGCCAGAGGTGGCTAATGTGCTGGGTCAGAAGCTAGAGCAAAGTCATGAGGAAGGTGCTCCCTCCCACCCCCCAGGCTCACACAGGGATCTGTGGATGTCTCCTCCCGAACCCTCCTGGGTGACAGCAAACACTGTGAGGCAACCGTCTAAGTCCAACCCATTGGACAGTCTGAACTCCAGCACTACCTGCTCTGTAAAGTGTGTAACCCTGGGCAAGTAATCTGGGCTCAGTATCCTGCCTGCCTCCCCTCTCCTGAGGGCTCAGAGACAAGGCTGCTAAGTGGGCCCCTTGGGAGGCAGCGCTACTGTTTTCCCCCCTCCCCACCTCGGGACACAGGCAGGGCCCAGGGCACCTTCGCAGGGCCAGAAAGGGTGCTCAGAACGTTTCTGTTCTCAGGCCATGGAGCCCCAAACTCCTGGGGGAGGGCTGAGACCTGCCCCCCCAAGCTCCACCCCCACTCTCCCTGCCTGGACTCCTTTATATACTGTAGAGGGATCAGGAAAACTAGGAGAGGAACTTGGCCTTTGGGAGAGGAGAATTAAGCCAGGGAGGGGTGAGTTGGGGCAGCTGAGCAGTCCAAGGCTTCCCTCCCTGTGTGTGAAACCACTCCATGGTATGTGGGGGTCTGAAGCCAGTTATCATGGAGCAGGGTTGGGGTTGACTTCTCATCTCTTCTTTTTGATTTGCTCCCATTATCTGTAGCCCTAGGCTCTTGAAAAGGACTTTGATCTTGAGGATGGGCTCTTGATCAGGGCCATAGAACTTACTCCGTCACTCCACCCTGGTTTTACTACACCCCCTATACATATACATGTGTGGGGGACAATGCCCCCAGGTAAAACAGGGGACCCTCAGATCACCTGGTGCTCCTGTGGATTGGTGTGTGTGTGTGTGTGTTTAGAAACTTGGCTTTGGGAGAATATCTTTGGGCTTGTCTTCACTCCCAGGCACAAATACTAGAGAGCCCCTCTGAGTTCTGTGTCAATCCCATGGCCCTGGAGGACCCTGACCGCTGAAGCTGACCATGAGAGAAGACCACGCTCCCTTCAGGGCTGACCTTGATGTAGGATTCTACCCAGCAGTGGCCTTGTAGGAGCACCCCTCCTTGGGCTACTTTCCCTACCCTGCTGAGAGAGGAGGGATGGAAGGAGAGTTGAGGGGATCCATCTCTCTTCAGGCTCCAGTGGGGTCCATTCCAGAAGGCCATTCCAACTTGTTTTTGCCAATGTGCCTATTGGTTTCTAAAGCCGGGGTTGAAGGGTGGAGGGCACAGGGAGCAGACCCTCCTCCCTGTCCTCCTCCACTTCTCCAACCCTTCCATTCATGAGGCTGGAGGAGGGGAGGCGGAGCCAGGCCCCAGCCCCAAAGGGTACAGAGCTCGTTGTTCTTCCAGACTTGGTCCACTTTGCTTGTGACTCAGAAGCCCTTTCGCTACCCAGGAAGATCACACCCTTTTGCCTCTTTCTGGTCTCTGCTTTTGTACGTGTAAATGATATGCTGTCATATCTGTGAGTGCTTGTGCCAACCTCAGGGCTCTATTCTTACTGTTCATTCTGCCTTTGATGTTCTGGCCCAAGATCTTTGCACTAATGCCTTCAACTCAAATACCATGTCAGAGAGGCTTCCCCGGGAAGTCGGTGTGGTTTCCCTAGTCACGCTCTATCGCATCACTCTAGCAGTTATCACCTTCTTGAACCATCTTGTTCATATATTTATTTGTTTATTGCTTGGGACCCCATCTCCTTCTAATGTAAACTCCACAACTGCCAATACTTGTTTACTGCCACATTCTAAGTTCCCAGCACTAGTAAGAACTCAATAAATGCTTGTTGACTGAATGGGTGTTTGTTTGTTATTCTTAAAATAGGCATACTTTTCCAAAAGTTCAGAGAGAGAGAAGTCAAAGGTGTCTCTTGTGTTCAGCAGCAAGGAACCTTCTAGGGTGTGACTCTGTAGGGCATCCTCTGTGAGAGTCCATGGGAGGTGAGGACAGAAATTGGGGAAGGGAGATGCAACTCCCTCAACTAAGCTCCACCAGGAAGTGAGGCAGTGGAGGAGGCCATAGCAGGAGTGTTCCATGAACCCAGCTGACACCTGGCATGTTGAATACTGCTGGGAAGGAGGTGGCAGAGTGGCTGTAAGGAGGAGGAGGAGGAGATCATTGGTGGAGACAGGAGCTGAGCAGACTCTGGGAGATAGTGAAGGCCAGGGAAGCCTAGCATGCTGTAGCCCATGGGGTTGCAAAGAGTCAGACACAACTTAGCAACTAAAGAACAGGAACTGAGGAGGCTGGCAAGAGGAAGCCAGGGCACGGGTGAGGGCATCGGGTGAGGGCATCGGGTGAGGGCATCCGGTGTGGCACAGGGGCTCCTTCTCACCAGATGAAAGGAGAGCACAGGTTCTGGTGGGTTTGCAGGGGCAGTGACAGGAGCCTGAGGCAATTCCTGCCCGAGGCTTTGATTTTCTGCTGGAGTAGGAGGTAAAGTGCCCTGTTCACAAATGGGGGTGCTGGTGGTGCTGCTAGGGGTCAGAGATCTGAGGAGAGTGGAGAGGATTATAAAGAAATCACTTTATCTAAGGTCTTTGAAAACTTCTTAAACCTTTCTCCAGATGAGTTTCATTAATTATAGTTCAAGGTAATATCTTGACACTAAGTTGTCTTCTATAATGGCACATTTAAATGTGAATCTGAGACTCGTGGTCTCTGGAGGAAGATGGAAGAGTTGGAGAGGAAGGGCAGAGTTTAATCCTCCCAAAGAATATAGAATCACAAGGAAGCTTTCGCTATGGGAAGCTGCAAAAATGCTGACGTGTCACAGTGAGCTGGGGCTGTGCTATGAGACAGTACATCGCTGAGTGTCCATCTGGGTTGCTGTTCAGACACCAGAGAAATGTGAAAGCTCGTTCTCCCAGGAGAGCTTCTTGCCTGACTCCATAGCACATATGCCAGCCCCATTAATCACATTGTAACAGGTACTTACTATCTCTACTGAAATAAACTGAAGTATTTTTAACAAAGGTGATGCTGTTGGCCCAAGAGTGGGGTGTTCTATTTGCAATTTGGGGAGATTTTGCCTATTCAGTCTTCTTATTTGTAACACAGGTATGCACTTGCAAGAATGCTGGGTAAGGACAGTGATAAAATTTTTTTGCTGAGTATCAACTATATATCTATCCTGTGCCACATAGAGCTTTATGTTTGTAAATAGAAGAAGTTGGTTATGGCTTCCATGGCCATTGAATCATGACCTTGACCTTATTGCTATTATGTCACAAAATGGAAGTTGCCAAACTGAGCCTGGCGAAACCCTGGGGTACTTGGAGATGCCACCTTATGAGATAAGAGGGAAGTAGAACCAAGGGGTCCAGGCCACCTCCATGTCAACTAAAGCAGCTTTAAGGGTCTATGTTGATTTCTAATTTTATATAGATAAAGGTCCCACTAGGGTAAAAGAGTCAAACAATCTCTACTTTCATGGCTAAAGCAGAAGAAAAAAAAATTTTTTTTTTTTTTGGGCTTGCCATGTGGCTTACAGGCTCTGAGTTCCCTGACCAGGGATTGAACCTATGCCCCAGAAGTGAAAGTGCCAAGTCCTAAGCACTGGACCAGCAGGGAATTCTCAAATATTGATAGAATACTTATGTTAGTAATTTTCTAAGTGATTTCTTGAAGAGTGTATTCTTTGGCAATAACATTATAGATTTAGGTTCAGTTGATGGGTAAGGGTATTTTAGTGACTACTTATTTCCTCTAAGCAACATTCATCAACCACCGAGTTGAGTGTTTTGACTTTTGATCAAGGTTTATCCAACATTTGGATGAGCAAAAGAACATAGATTAACCAATAGTTCTGATAATTATTTTCCTTTTAAGCAAATTGATATAAAAGTTTTATATTCAACATGGATCATATTCAAACTCATCTCTGTTGCACAAGATACATTAACTGTATAAACTATATTAAACATAAAACAGGTTTGAGGAGAGTAGAGAAAGTGAAAGGTGACAGCTCAAGGGGTGGTCTTCATAGCAAATCAAATATCGATCAGATTTGAGTCATTTGGTTCAAAAAGATCTTGTAACAATAAAACTAAGTTCTGAGATATGCTCAATCTCTAAGTCATGTCCGACTCTATTTGACTCCTTGGACTGTAGTCCATCAGGCTCCTCTGTCCATGGAACTTTCCAGGCAAGAATACTGGAGTGGGTTGCCATTTCCTCCTCCAGGGGATCTTCCCCACTCAGGGCTCAAACCCACATCTGCTGTCTCCCTTCCATTGACAGATGGGCTCTTTACCACTGAACCATCTGGGAAGCCTGAGTTCTAAGACAGTGTTCTCCTAATTACCAAAATAACATCCACAGTAGATTTTGAAGCATCCCAACATAACCCGATGGAGAAGGAAATGGCAACCCACTCCAGTGTTCTTGCCTGGAGAATCCCAGGGATGGGGGAGCCTGGTGGGCTGCCGTCTATGGGGTCACACAGAGTCGGACATGACTGAAGTGACTTAGCAGCAGCAGCAACATAACCCGAGGATGGAAACCTGGGGGAGCAGGTGGTAATATCAGGAGAAGCTCCTTTCTAGAACCCATAGGCAGCATGTATTCTGTAGTGAGAGAAAGATAGATAATCTCAAGTAAGGAGGGTCAAGAAAGAAGGTACTTTCTTATGGCAGGAGGGTCTATGTTTCTAAAATTTCCTATAGCAAAGAGATATAAGCTCACTAGGAAGAAAGATTGGGAATGTGTGTGTCCATGTTTGAGAAGGTGGCTGATGGCAATGTTAGTCATTTATGTGTTGAGTTAATGGCAGATATTCCTGGTGAAGATGGGAAGTTATTGGCACCAGCATTAGCTAAGCCAGCCCTCCCTGGAGAAAGTTAAGAGCTCTTGGGCCATTCTTTGTCAGTGAAGCCACACCAGGGCCAATATTAGATGCAGATATTTTATCAGATCCTGAAAATAGTTCCTTGGCCCAGGTGGTGGTCCAAGCGTAGCCCTTGTTGACCACCAAGCAAGTCTGTTTGATTAATGATGAAGAGGAGAAATCCCCATTGTGTTCGCCATTAAGGAGGGCTGGTAGTCTGTCATTCAGAGAGTGTGGGATTCAATAGACATTCTGGCAGTTTTTCATCAAGTCATGTTTACAGATCAAAAGCAAAGCTTTTCCTGAGACCTCATAGGTACCTCTACCCAGGTGGTAGCCCGTTCACAACTAATTCACTTGTAGGCATGCCTCTTCCACAGCAAGAAGCAAGTGGAGGTCACAGTGGGGTCGAGTGCCCTAGTACTGCCAGGGAGTGTGCTCAGGGAGCCTGCGCTCCCAGGGTGGCTCCCATCCTGGCTGCCAGGATGTCTCACTGATGGGAGTTACTTAGTGATCTTCCTGGATTTGGTTAATTTCTGAGACCTCTGAAGTACATCCATCTTTGGCTTTGCTATCTGCAATTCCTATCTCCACAAGGCAGCATCTCTCTTCTCTCCAGGAAGAAATCTTGATGCATCACGAATAAAAAGTCTGGTTTCTTGGGCTTTTTTTTCCCCACCACATGGTGATCTAACAGATTTTTACATAATCTATCTTCACTATAATTCATCTTCCGTTTCTTGAATTCTCTGTGAACATCCCCTTCTGCAGCTGACAGCTTCTGTTCATTCTCTTCTGGCTTATAAGCTTTGTGAGTCAGACCCTTTAACAGAATCTTAGTTTTCTGCTGATGGAGATCATTAAGGACCTCTACTGCCAGCTGCAAGATTTTGCATTTATTTTCAACCAGAGCTTTGCCTGCAAGCAACGAAAAAGAAAATCATTTTCCAACTTTTTTTCTTCCAGCTGATGCCTCGCTGACACTTCATTATTTGGCTTGGAATATAAATCGTGTCTGTTTTCTTCAACTGTTGTTAATGTGGATTTTGGTATCATCTACTTTCCTGACTTTTCATTTTTTTTTTGCAATGGTAATCTGCCAACCAAATCTTTATTTTTAAGATGATCCCGTTCATTTCCTTCCCTGTGATTTTTCTCCTCTGATCTTTCATGACTAGGTTTTAGCTGAAGAGCATATTTATTGGAGAACTTCAACGCCATTGTTTTTCTAAGTCACAGCTTCTTCCTGAGATGTGAAATCTTACCTGATTTGCTCACCAGTCCCCATGGCCAGGGCTGGGAGGGTAGGAACAGCAAGGGGCAGAAGGGGATCACCCTGCCCCCTCCAACGGCCTCCTTTCCTTCTAGCTCCTGTCTTCCTTTCATCTCTTTTCCTCCCTCATCTGTTTTCCTACAGTTTAAATTCACAGATCTTGGTGCTTAGATTTCTAGCAGAGCTACTAACAATTTTTACACATTCTTATTGCTTTGGGTTTCACAATGTCTTCGCTGCCTTCTCCAGATGCTGTTCTCAGCTGTTCATGGAGATTCTGCCCAAACCAGCACCACGTTGATTCGTGTAGGTCCCCACCATCAGGTGACCAAGAGTGACACCGAGAGGGGTGCCGACCCACACCTGGGTGTATTCTGGCTCCAGGTCTCTCCAGTCCCTATTCTCTTCACTTCCCTAACTGGCCTTGCCAAGGTGCCATCATGTCAGGCTCTCTGAGTCACGATGGTTGTGTCACTGCTGAATCTGCCTCCTTAACTTGCTTTTACCCACAGTTTTAATTTGCTGCTACCTGCATTTTCTCAAGTCTCCAAACGTCCTCCAAATACTTGAATCCGGCTCCTCAGATGACAACTTCCCTTTTCTTCTGGTGGACGTTTCCCTTCAGTGAGCTCTTGAAGTCCTAGTAAGAGACTCTCTGGAGTCCAAAGGAAGAGCTGGGAGCATTTAGCAGCAAACTGGTATGTGCGCGCGCGCATGTGTGTGTCAGAGACAGACAGGGAGACAGATTCTTTCCTTTTGTGGCCTCTTTCCTCCTGCTGCTTCGTGTGTTCTGGGGAGGCTGGCTCCCTTCCTTCCACCCCTGACTCCCTGTCACCCCAGTGCTCAAAATCATATGCAGATGGTGGGAGGTACAGGGTTCCCTGGCAAGGGTAAACCCACTGGTGCTTCTTGCCCAAACAGGAGGAGGTTTGGTTGGCATGTCATTCCTATTTCCTCTCTCTTTTGACTTGTGAAACTCATGTTGCTGTGAAAATGGGAAAGCTTTAGTGTACATATATCATCCAACAAAGTTTCCTAAAGCTGCTTCTTAAAGCAGCTCTGTTTTTTGAACACTTCTAACCCCTACTGGGATATAACTGATTTAGAACAGTATTATACAGTGAATTTCTCATACAGGGAATTCATTATGCCAATGAAATTGTTTAAACCAGGATATTGTTTACATGGAGGGGAAATCAGGGATGTGTGAGTGTATCTGTTTTCCCTTCCTAAATGGAGAACTCATTTTTCCTCAAAATCTAAGCCCCCATTGAAACATTTTAGAGGACTACCTGAATTTTGCTCTCCATCACAATTTTTAGGAGCCCTCCTTTCACTTACGATCCTGGAGCAGTAAGCACTTTTATATTTATACCTAAGAGATCAAAACAAAAGGTTCTGTCCTCAAGTTCACAGATAAGTCTGCTCATCCCCAGAGCTATTGGCCAACAAGGTCAATATTTGCTGACCGAGTAAATAATGAAAATACATTGAAAAAGTTATTTAGAGGCTTACTGAGTAGTACGCGAGTAAAGACTCAGAAATGAAACTGCCAAGCAGCAGGCAGAGGGCGCAGATGACATCCTGAGATGCTTAAGGCCACACGACTCTTTAGGAGAGTAGCGGAGCACGCTGGACAGCACACTGCCGCCTCCCCTCGCTCTCCCGCCCGTTTCCTCAGGGTTACAGCTGTGACTGTGACACACAGGTGACTATCTTCCATGCCCTGGCCCCAGTGAGGAATCAGGCGTTGTACTTGAGGGGCTCTAGCCAGAGACTGCATGCCAGGGAAAGAGAAGATGTGAACTCATGCCATCAGTTCAGAGCAAAAGAAATGGGCAGAGTCCTTCCTCTGCTGTAGGGTCCTCTGTCTTCATTAGTCAGAATATCTCGAAGGAGATGATGATGTCGGATGCCACACATGGATCCTGGCCATTGTTCCATGGAGTAACTCTCATGATCAAGGTACCTGATTTTACTTAAGCTATGGCTTTCAGAAAATAAGAATCTACCGAACTAAAATTCTTTGATTTTTCAAATCATTTTTCCTCTGCCCTGAGCAGTATAGCTATGAATATTTCTGTTTAGGCTTTATCCACAATGAATATAAAGTAAGATTTCATTTGAATATGTTAACCTCTCAGTATAATATCCATCTTGATTTTTTAAAATTATCTGATTTCTAAACATACATTCAGTTTCTTGATATTTCTTATCTTGCTGTCTATGTCTTTACTTTGCAAAATTTTAATACTTCACATAAGAGCAAATATAGTAAATTAGCAAGTTTTTCAATTGTTGGCATTGAAAGTAGAGGCTCAAAGAAAGTTTCAGGAAAATGGACAAAAAACCTGGATTCTGGAAAGGGCATTTATAGCAAAAACTGACTCAGACGTGTTTTGTTTCTCATCAGCTGTATGACTTGGGTCAGGTCATTCAACCCGTCGGTGTCGTGGTTTCTTTATTTGTGAAAGGGGGAGGATGATGCCTCCCTTAGCTTCACTTTCTCACAGGGCTACTGTGCAGACTGAGGAAGATGAACTTTTTGAATCTAATAGATTTATCACACTAAGATGGAAATAAATTTTTGGAGGGGCTACTTTCAGAGGCTAGTTGACAGAGGTCGGCTTACCACTTTTCAGTCATCTGGAACTCCAGGAACTTGACTGCTATGATGACTGCAGTGATCAGAGTCTAGCCAGTCTGTTTATTGATACAGAACAAGGCCTGGAACCATACTGGGCTGAGAAAAGGATATATTGGTCCCCTACTCTGGACCTAGACTCATGCATGCCTAGGGCTGAGTAAAGTGAACAAAGTTCCCTGAGGTGGGGCAGGCTTTCGGAACAGGTAATACATGGCTAACCAGAGCACTTTGCCTTGCCAAGTGGTATTTACAATCCTAGGGTAGAGCCAAAGGGCACTGAACAAAGGAAAGGACCAATCATGTGGCCAGAAGGCATGAGGTTCTAGAATTTGCCCAGCTTCAGACACCTACCCATCCTTTCAGTCAAGGAACAGTATCTATTTCTGAAGAAGGTGGGGAGGTCAATTGAGATGCACAGACACAACCACTGGGAAAATACTTTAGAGTTCTCATCTGACAGGTTTTTTTATTTCCCTCCCTCAACAGCATTTTGAAAATACTGTCCTGTGGTCTCTTGACCTCTATAATTGCCAATGAGAAATATCCTGTCCTTCCATTGTAAGTAAACTGTATTTTTTTTCTTTGGTTACTTTTAAAGATTTTTCTCTTTGTCTTTACTATAATGTCACTAAGTATGGATTTATTTTTATTTTGCTCAGGACTCAAGTTTCTTTCAATCTGAAGACATGTATCTTTCTTCAGGGATGTGTAATAAAACCACAAGATATTGTTGTACAACCATGATAAAGGCAAAAATAAAAATTATCAGTTGTTGGCCAGGATGTGGGAAAAATTCAAGCCACCATTGAGAATTTATAAATTATTACAGCATTTCTGGGGTGCAATCTGGGGGTACCAGCAAAACAAGATACTGAATAGCCTGTGATCAAGTAATTATGATATGAGGCACCAATCCTGAGAAAACTTGCATTCATAGAAAAAGGAGATACAAGTACATCTGTTCAGTGAAGCATTGCTTGCCATTGGGGGAAAAGAGTTAGAAAGAAATTAATCAAAATGTCCATCAATAGGAGAATCAATAATGTAATATCCGATAAATAAATCCTGAACAGCAGTTAAATGAATCAGGTATACTCATACCAGGTAGATAAATTTGGGAGACAAAATGAAGAATATAAAAAATAGAGAGTAAATGCAGTGATGCCCTATGTATAGATTTTAGCCACCCACAAAGCTATAATTGTCCAATATGCAGAAACGGTAAGATCTCTTACTCTCTAGAGTGCAACAGAATTTTTTAAAAAAGAGAGAGAGAGACAACAGAATAAAAGGCAATCCAAGAAATGTCTATCCTCTTGGGAACCAAAAAGAAGATCTGAAATAATTCCTGGCTTGAAGAAATAACAGAAATTAAAGGCTGTATAGAAGTCAGTAGTACTAGCCAGACACAAATGTGCTTGGGGAGGTAAGGGAGACAAACGACCAACCTGGGGTCTCTCCAAGCTTAAAAGTCTTAGAAAACAAAGATACTTGTTAGGAGTCCATTTTTAAAATTCTGATTTGAACTGTGGTTGCTGACAGGGGAAAAGGGGAAGGGTTAGAATATACTCCTCCCTCCCAAGCTTCCGTTGGTAACAGGCAGGAAGGCACAGTAGAAGATAAAGGAACGTGGCAGAGTGTGCAGGGATGTAAAATGGGCAGTATTAGGTGGAGGGAGGCTCAGAGCAAGGAGAGCGAGGGTGCGTGGGCCTGCATGGCGCTGGGAGCTTGGCCAAGCACAAGTGCCTGAAGTACCAACAAGGCCACGGATCCGTGTCCCTGAGTGGGCACGGCCAGACGGAGCCAGGCTGGAGGGGCACGTGAGGAGCTGGGGGAGTGATGCCAGGGGAAGTCCTGCTTGAGGTGGGGGCTGGGCGAGAGGGAGTGCCAGAGCCGGGAGGAAGCATGCGAGACTCAGATGGGCTGTAGCTCAGAACGCCATCCTCCTGGAGAGTGGAAGTCAGCCAGGAACTGACCCGAGGCAGCTGGAAGGACAGGTGCCCTGGCTTCCTCACATAGAGACGTCACTTCTCTGTGAAAGTGGTGATATTAATAAAAGGCAGGGAATCGAATGACACAGAGCTTTCAGACAGACATGCTTCCTGCCTACATTCAGGTGCTAACTGAACAACCAAATGAGAACCTCTAGTATGAACAGTTTCCAACGATGGGATATCCGAGGTCATTACACTCCTGGGAATAACACCCGGGGTGCCATGACAGACTACCAGAAGGAACAGATTAGTGGGCCAGCCCCACTCAGACCCAATGAGGAAACTTCATATTCTTTTAGCTCGTTTTAGATCTTGGCAAAGCCAGAACCCATGCTCCAAGTTTGCTGGGTTCTACCCTCCGCGTCATCCAGGAGATACAACATGGTTACTGCAGAATGTGACGTTGGGGAGAGAGCATTGTGTGTATTAATTCATGTAAGAAATTGTATATCAGCACGGAAATGTTAATAACTAGAAATGACTAGATTCTCTATGTTGTCTGTTGTGGAAATAAAGGCCGCTGGGAGTGGATCAAAAATATCTGGAAATTACTTGAAACTAATGAATAACTGACTGGAATTATAACTAAAATGTACCATAATCCAACTGTGTTTTTTGTCTTTTAACGATTGGTTCTGGGGAGCCCTATGCAGTGAACATTGCAAAAATCACATGAAGCTCCAAAACCTACTCTAGGTAAATTTCTTGAGTGGGAATTCTCAACTGTAATGTTTGGCATATTATTCTGATAGTTCTCTATGTCAACTGATTTTGTTTTGACATTTTGGCCGGTTTTGGGTAAACTGAGGTGTGTACCTGGAATTGTCTTGATGCTTGCTTAAATTGTGATTCTCTGGGTGGAAAGTCCTGGTTGATAGTGTTTGCCAGTTTCCATGCTGTAAATACTTCCATGATGGCTGACTGCAAGCTACAAACGTGCTATCACTGAGGGCAGAACTGGGAAGAGGTGCACAAAGTTGATCCTTGTGAGTCGGTACAGGACACTGTATATACCTGTGGGCCCGTGTAAAACTACAGTTTTTTACTAAAAATATTGCCCCATAAATATACAAAGGCATTAATGAAAGAAAAAATAAACGGGAAAATAAATTCCAACTGGGAGCTCAAACAGAGAAAACCCGCGGAGGATTTTTTTAAAAACTTTGTCTATATTCTACATTTTATTATTATCTTTTATTAAGCATCTATGTGTCACCCTGAGTGTTCTGAACTCTTAAGTTTCCTTGGTGTCCCCCTGGATAGAGGCTAGGGTTTCTTTCCTTTCAGATATTGGTGCTAAGACGATGCTGACCAAAGAATCGATGGGACCTGCTCACCGTGAAGCCAGTTTCAGGATGGCCGAGCTGATGGTGGAGACAGCAGAAAAGACATAGAGCCTTCTGAGTCTGGGGAGGCGATGTTGATATTTAGACTTATGGTTTGGTATGATAATGTATTACTTTTAAAAAATTAATGCTCATAAAAACAAGAAAAACCAGTTGTTCAAAAATTGAAAAACAATGGAATAATAAACTCTTCTATTAGAGTAAGCCAAGAAGAAATTTATTAACCTTGAGATGAATTGGAAATTTCGATAAGAATCCATGGACATGTTTTTAAAGGAGGCTGTATCTGTTCTGTCCCTGCAGTGATTTATGCCATTGGATATTTTTGCTGCCATCTGTTAAACTCCAGTCAGAAAGTAGGACAAGCTTATTTGTAGAAGTAGCGCTTGTGGTTTCTAAAACTATTCTCCAATGAGAGGGACAGATGCTCTTGGGGGATAGTTGACTCCATATTTCTGGGCAGGGGAAAAATTCAGGATCACTTTGTAAATTCTAGATGTTGAAAGAAAGCAAGGTTGCATCTGTAGCAACATGGGCGGACCTGGAGACTGTCCTACTGAGTGAAGTAAGTCAGAGAAGGAGAAATAGTGTATGACACCCCTCATATGTGAGATCCAAAAAGCAATGATACAAAGGAACCTACAAAGCAGAAAGAGACTCACAGACTTAGGCAATGAACTCATTCTCTAAGTTTGGCGGGGGTAGGGGGAAGGACTGGGGCAAGGGATAGTTAGGGAGTTTGGGATGGACATGTACACATTTCTGTGTTCAAAATGGATAACCAACAAGGACCTACTGTACAACACATGGAACTCTGCTCAATGGTATATGGCACCTGGATAGGAGAGGAGTGTGGAGGAGACTGGATACACGTGTATGTATGACTGAGTCCTGTCCATGGGATTCACCAGGCAAGAATACTGGAGTGGGTTGCCATGCCCTTCTCCAGACTAAAAAGGCTATATATTAATTAATAAAAATTACGTGAGGCCTACACACAAGCAACAGTTTGAAAACGCAAGAAACTGTCTTTTTCTATAAGGAGATGAACTCGTAGCAGGACATAGTCATGGGACAATAGCAATATTCAAGATCTCTGTGAAATCTGGTTTATTTGATAGAAAAGGATACAAGCGAGTTGGAGGGAATCAGGATTTTTCATGATGCCAGGGGTGACTTTTAAAGAGTAGTTTCACTTATCTTTCCAGCAATAAACTACAGTCTTTCCTAAGTACTGCCCACTGTGGTTGCGCAGTGGATAGAGGCACCCCCTGAAATCTGCTGGATTTTTAATCAAGTAGTCAACACACATGCGCTGTGCATGTTACACGTATCATGCTGCTTATGGCCATTCGGGCTTCCCAGGTGGCACAGTGGTAAAGAAACCACCTGCCCTGCAGGAGATACAGGAGATGCAGTTTCAATCCCCGGGTCGGGAAGATCCTCTGGAGGAGGGTATGGCAACCCACTCCTGTATTCTTGCCTGGAGAATCCCATGGACAGAGGAGCCTGGCGGGCTACAGTCCATGGAGTCACAAAGAGTCAGACACAACTGAGCACATGTGTGTGCGTGCTCACACTCACACACACAAACATGTGACCATTTATCCAACGATGATTTGCTTCGCAGAGGCAGGGGCTCCACATCCTATTTCTACATTATTTTTTACCACCGTGTGACTGTGTCCCTCAGCTGGCAAATCAGAACCAGCTTCTCTTCCTGCAGTAACCCTCACCATGCCTTACCAGAAGAGGAAAAAATCTCATGGATGTCAGAAAAATGTTAAGTGGGCCCTGAAGAATAGAAAACTCTGAGTCGGCAATATTAAACAGAAAGCACGCTGGTAAAGTATATCAATGCTAGTTTTAAAGCAAGAGGAGAAAAATAAAGGGAAAACGTGCCATAAAAACATAAAATTTAAGTGAGCTTCTCTAAGGAGATTTTAAAATTAAGGGAGTATAGAAGATAAATGAAGGAACAGAAAGTAGAGTGACAAGGGATAAGCTTGGTCATAAAGAGATGAAGAGAACTGCCTGCACCAACCCCAGCTAAGGGCACAAAAATCAAGTGGAAAAACAGGTCAATAACAATGTCAACTGGTGTCTCTAAGAACTGAATGTGTGATCAAACAAATGAGAAAAAGTCACTCAGACATGAATTGGTGCTTCTGAGAACGTTGGGTTCTTTGCAAAATCGGTGTCTTAGACACATACTGTGGTTTGCACAGAATCGGGAGGAAACTACCCAGCAACAGGTTTATCATCAACGAATGGAGCAGGGTGTCAGCCATGCAAGGAGGAGGTCAGACCCTCTCCCCAGAGGAGGTGCTGTGGGGGGTGAGGGGTGCTGCTTTGAGCAAGAAGTCAGCACACGGAGCGGCTGCTCAGCAGGCGGCATCAGGAAGTAATGGGTGGAACTGAGTGAGGAGGGCTTTGGGCTTTGTTTGAATGTGTAAGTCCACGGATGGGTGTTTGTGAGCCTCTGAGCACTGCCCATGGTCGGTGTCAATCACGCAGGCCTGTGTCAATCACACGGGACTGGCGGCCTTGCCTTCCTCGGTCTTCTCTTCTCTCCCAGGGGTGTCCCTGTGAGAACTCACACCAGGGGCTGTGCGTCAAACTGGGTTCACAGTGATGGAGACAGCCTGCTGCTCTAAGCAGACTGCCCTTGTTCCTAACGTCTCTGAAGGAAACACGAGACTCCTGAAGACAGGGTGAAAAGGAAAGCTGTCACCATGTGAGCACCGTTCCTGTCTTGGCTCTTTAAATCTCTGAACATGATCTGTGGCAATTTGGGGGATACGGCTCTGGTCCAGCTGAGCCCCTATGGTCTAGATGTAATTAAAAAAAAATCCAGAAGGCTCTACCGCTAGACCTTCAGAGAGCAGAAGAGACAGGGGCCCTTGCAGATGGGAACGTCAGCTTGAAGAGAAGGGAGATTTAATGGGAATTGCTGAGGAAGCCTGGGGGGGGGTCAACCCCACTGTGATCACTCAGGAAATTCAAGGTATTTTGTTGGGACTTGAAGTTTGTTTTGGGAGCATTAGTATATGTTATCCCATTTCTATAGTCACAGGCTGCTGAGGTCATAGTCAGAATAACATTCCAGATATAAATTCTCTCAAATCTGCGCCTTACTCTCTGACTTCCCTTGCTCTGACAGAATGGATTTTTATCTTGCAGTTTTTTTTTTTTTCTGATGCTGCCCTGCTTCTTGGTTCTTGCCATCACCGTCTGAACTTTGTGTGGCCCAACCCAGCTTTCCCTCTAGGTCCTGGGCAGTGGCTTCTTCCTGATACTGATAGGCCGTCTGCTCCTGGCTTTGTTCCTCTAGCTGAATTCTATTACCCACAGGCCTCATGCCACAGTCCCAAGATACAGACACACCACACTGATCCTCTCACCACGCAGTCCATCTCTCTTCTGTACTCTTATAAACCAGTGGGCGTTTCACCCCAATTAATTCTTCACTAACATTATTTTTACACAAAATGGATCCCACAGTTTCTCATAAGAGCCAGTGACATTTTTGAGTCAGAAATGTCCTCATGCACAGGTGTCATTCGAGTCGATAAGACGGTGAAGGTTGTAAAACCACTCCCTTCATTCAGCCCTGTAGAGCAAGTACAACTTTAGACTTCATATAGTCCAACATGCCTAATTTGCAGGTGAAAAGCTGCATCCCTGAGGGGTACGTGATCTGCCCCAAGTTCCTCAGAGAAGCTGTGCTGAAGCGACACACCCAGACTCATTGTTCAAAACACTTTCCATCATTAAGAGCAGTTTAGTAAGCGATGTCAGATCTGGAGGCTGTAGGAGAGATATGAGTGGGGAGGAGACTGGCAGGAAAAACATAGAGGAGGATGTTTAAAAGTCCAGGAAATAGTTGATGAAGGAACAGACTGTAATGTCAGAGAAGTAGCAATTCTTCCATTAGATAAACTGCCTCACCAGCAAATGACCCAGAGACCCACCTGCCCATCCCTAACACTTCCCAGGAACCAGACCCTCCTAGGCGAGGTAACACCAGGTATGGTCAGACGGAGGCAGGAAAGTGAGCTCCAAGTGATTCAGCTTGGATGGGGTTTAAGAGGCATGTAGAGGGAAAGCAGGTGATAAGGCCACTTCCATGGAATCAGGGCTTCCTTGCAAAGTCTGGAAAAAGTTCACTGTACCCAGGAACTCAGCCTGTGGTGAAGTCCGAGAAGAGGATGCAATATATGGTGGAAATACTGCAAGCCCAGTAATAAAAAGAGTGCAAACGCAATCACCCACAGCTTCTGCTATTCGCATTAGCAGCACAGCTAACGCAGAGGACGCGGGAGACAGGAACCCAGGGAGCAGCCCCTTGAGTAGGATGGTGCGCCCACTAGAGTCGCTCACAGCGTCTTTGCGGTCCTTTACAGCATGAGGACCAGCTCACCACACACCAGACATCATTAAGCATTTAATCACAACCAACCATGCTTCCAAGTGTGGTTTGTGGGATAAACTGAATCGTTCACATGCCCGACCCAGCCACTCACCCATCAGCACAGACCATATAAATACGATTTCCCTCCTTCCACTGACATGTGTTAAAAGATTTACTGAGCTGTATCCTGTTGGTTATTCCGTAAGATACCATGTTATCTTATTTATTCATCACATAGCAGCTTAAGACAGTATTTTAGATGAGGAAGAAGTAAAGTTCAGAGACTCACCCCAAAGTCACACAGCTGATATTTAGAGGATCTGAGATTCTGATGCCCATGCAAACCCTCTTTTCCTGGTAAATCTTAATAACTGACAATGCCCGGTGCCCCCCTGCATGGCTGGGAGGCCTTAGGGGTATCTTCCCTCAGGATGGGTGATTCCAGCTATTGCTGCCCTCTCCCCCATGTGAGTGGCCAGCAAGCTCCTACGTGCTGTCTAGCCAATGGTGGCCACTGGAGGTGAATCACGGACGTTGTAGGGTAGTGGGATGACTTGACTACTCCTCCACACGTCAGATCCAGGTGGGCCGAGACCGAGAGCCACATCCCACGGCATCAGAGGGGAATGTCTATATTGGGCAAAGCCTGGTGCTCAGCTCTTGCTGGCCAGGCTCCTGGTTTGCACTGGATCCCGATGCTCCCAAGGAGTGCTTGATCATCCTTCTCATTCATATGAATAAAAAACAGTCATCATTTACTGAATGCTTATCATGTGCCAGACACTGAACTAAGCCCTTTAGATATATTTAATTCTCATGATGCTCTGAATTACACAGCTTTATTATCCAAGTTTTGTAAGAGAAGAAATCTATCAGCCCAGAAACATGAATAAGTTGTACAAGATTCCATAACTAGCCAGGAGTGAAGTTGGGATATGGACCCTGCAGCTTGGATCCTGGCTTTGCTGACTTCCACACAGACCTGCCATTCCCCAGGGCTCTTGATTTTGCTATTTGACCGACTCCAGACACTGGCCACAGCTCTTCCTGGTTTCAAATCAATGACTCACAGATAACGTGGACTCCTCAGTCTCCAGTTATGGTTCTGTGTTTTGAACTGGTGATGTCCTTCAACTAGACACCTCCTGGCCACAAAGGTTCCTGAGGCTCAGTGGACGCACTACCCAAGTGTTGTGGGCTTAACCCTTTGGTGGATAAACTAACCTCTTCCTCCAGATGAGACTGACTCCCATGTCAGAAAAAGAGGACTAATTAATTTAAAGTCAGGCATGCCCTGAATTGCTATTTGCTGCACGGATCTCTGTCTAATCTATTTCCCACTTGTTAAAAGACTTTCCAAAAAGAAAATACAGGTTTATTGTGCTTTGTGTCAACTGCATGTATTATTTAGGCTACACTAGGCTGAATTAACAAACACTGATAAATGGATCAAAGACCAGCAAAATTTCATTCAGCCTTGGCTCAGGGGACAATCCTGGGAAGGCATGTGGATTGGCTGGATACCTCTCCCTCACAGAAGTATTTAAAGACCCAGGATGACAGATGCTCTGCCATAATCAGAGCAGGGCTCTGCCATGTCATTTCCAGTCAAGTGGAAGGAGGAAACAGTATGGAAGAACATAAAGGAAGGCTTTCATGGACCACGAGTAGTACATACAACTTCTGCTCACATTCCCTTGGCTGAAATTCAAACTGGAAGGGAGGCTGGGAAGTACAATCCAGTTATGTGCCCAAGAAGAAGTAAAGCAGGTTTTGGTGAACAGTGAACTGTTCCTGCCACTCTACTTCTGATAAGGAATAGTTTACACACTCATATTTGACTTTGTTCTTCAGTTTGTTCTTCTGAATTTTCTTGATGTCAGTTTTACATAGTAATAGTTTTCTACTTCACGGTGTTTTTCCTTTAAGTCTTCTATGGAAAGTGGCAGAAAGTTAAAAAAATCAATGTAGTAGAATGTAAATCGATTAAGTTAGAACACACCCTCTCACCGTACACAAAAATAAACTCAAAATGGCTTTAAGACTTCAACATAAGACATGACAGACACCATAAAACTCCTAGAAGAGATCACAGGCAAAACATTCTCTGACACAAATCATACCAGTGCTTTCTTAGGTCAGTCTCCCAAGGTAATAGAAATAAAAGCAAAAATAAACAAATGGGACCTAATCAAACTTACAAGCTTTTCCATGGCAAAGGAAACCATAGAAAAATAAAACTGAAAAGACAACCTACAGAATGAAAAAATATTTGCAAATGGTGCAACCAAAAAGGGCTTAAGTTCCAAAATATACAAACAGATCATTTAACTCAACAACAAAAAAATAAGCAACCCAGTTGAAAAATGGACTGACAGCCAGAATAGACATTTCTCCAAAGAAGAAATATAAGTGGCCAATAGGCGCATGGAAAGATCCTTCATGTCACTAATTATTCAGTTCAGTTCAGTTCAGTCGCTCAGTCATGTCCGACTCTTTGCGACCCCATGAATCACAGAATGCCAGGCCTCCCTGTCCATCACCAACTCCCGGAGTTCACTCAAACTCATGTCCATCGAGTCAGTGATGCCATCCAGCCATCTCATTCTCTGTCGTCCCCGTCTCCTCCCACCTCCAATCCCTCCCAGCATCAGACTCTTTTCCAGTGAGTCAACTCGTTGCATGAGGTGGCCAAAGTATTGGAGTTTCAGCTTTAGCATCAGTCCTTCCAATGAACACCCAGGGTTGATCTCCTTTAGAATGAACTGGTTGGATCTCCTTGCAGTCCAAGGGACTCTCAAGAGTCTTCTCTAGCACCACAGTTCAAAAGCATCAATTCTTCGGAGATCAGCTTTCTTCACAGTCCAACTCTCAAAACTACAATGAGGTACCACTCCACATTGGTCAGAATGGCCTTTGTTAAAAATGTCTACACATAACAAATACTGGAGAGGATGCAGAACAAAGAAAACCTTCCTGCATTGTTGGTCGGAATGTAACTTGGTGCAGCCACTAAGGAAAAAGCATGGAAGTTCCTCAGAAAGCTAAAAGTAGAACTATCACATGACCCAGCAATCCCACTCCTGGGCATATAGCCAAATAAAACTCTAATTCAAAAAGGTACACACACCCCTATGTTCATAGCAGCATGATTCACAATAGCCAAGACATGGAAACAACCTAAATATCCATTGACAGATGAATGGATATGAAGATGTGCTACATATACACAATGGAATACCACTCAGCCATAAAAAGAAAGCCATGCCATTTGAAGCAACATGGATGCAACCAGTGATTATCATACTAAGTGAAGGAACTCAGAAAGAGAATGACAAAAGCCACATGATATCACTTCCATGTGGAATCTAAGACAGGACACAAATGAACCTATCTATAAAACAGAGACACCCATGGAAAAACAGACACAGTTGTGGTTGCCAAGAGGGAGGTGGTTGGGAGGGGCTGGGGTAGGAGGTTGGGTTTAGGAGATGCAAGCTTTTATATGTAGAAAGGATAAACAACGAAGTCCTACTGTATAGCACAGAGGACTATATTCAGTATCCTGTGATAAACCACAATAGAAAACAATATATAAGAAATAATGCATATATGTGTATAACTGAACCCCTTAGCTATACAGCAGAAATTAACACAACATTGTAAGTCAACTATACTTCAATAATAATATATATGTATATATAAATGAATGTAGTAGAAAATGGCAGAGTATAAAATATTTTTCTCTCTTCTGCACATAGATGGAAAAGAAAAGGGGAAAATAGCAAGTTTTTGCTCTTGTTTTTCTTCTCGAGGAAAGGCATACATTTGGGTAACATTTGCCAAGGTTTTACAGCTCTCAGATTATACACTGAACATGGTTCTCTTCTATATAGATATTCCTGTAATTGTAATACAGGTGACCCAATTCCCAACTTGTGATTATGCATATTATAGATATATGATGGAGGGATTTCAATCTATCCATCTTTACCTGGAATTCTAGTTACAGTTTTCTCCATGAAGACAGAGCAAGTAAAAATCACCATATTTATAAACATTTTGTATAAAAAGAAGATTAAATGCATGATCTTTGAGACATGTTTATTATTCATCACTAATTAATATATTCTATTCTGCCTTCAGACTTGAATTTCATTAGCAAGATGTCCCATTAATTACTGGGAATTCACATAAGGGAATAAGATACAATACTTGGGAAATGAGTGAAATGAACAAAATGAGTTTGGTATTATTGAATAATCTCCAAGACATATAAATGCAGAAATCAAGGTCCAGGGAAACCGAGACAATATAGAAGCCTAGTTTAAAGAGCAAGTCCTGGTTTTTATTGAGAACAATTCCTGCTCATTTTTAGATGTAGGGGAATGGTAACATTGGTAAATGTGGATCACTTATCTCCTTCCCATAGATAAATCAATACTTTTACAGGAGCCTCATAATCAGGTTTCCACTTAGGAATCTGTGGGAAAGGAAGGATCACAGTAAAACTATCCGGAAAAAAAATACCTGGAATTCCAGTATGAACTTGCTGGTGTGAGACAGTAAGTAATCTTATTCTCTTGTCTATCATAAGAGCCTGGGATTATTCACACTGTGTGCTAGATTACTGAACCAACTCAGCCAGAAAACAGCCATTGAAGAGCATGTTTTGGATTGAAAATCATCAATAGCCTATGTGATCAGTCAAACAACTAGAGAGGCTGTCTTCCTGTTTTATGGCAGAAAATGACTCAGAGTGATACTGTGATTATAATGGAAAAGGCACAATATTAGAGGTCAGCTCTATCTGTGGGAATCAGGGCATCAGTTCCATCTATGTTCTGAGCTCAGGATATTTGCTCTGTCTCCCAGCATGGCTGTGAGGATCCTATCAAATGTGGTATAAGCATATGTAAAATGCAACATCGGTAGAGTCGAACATTTTTAATAGTACAACTGCCTTTATTTTTAAAAAAATTTTGGCTATACCCTACATAATGGGGGACCTTAACTTCCTGAGAGGGGAATGAACCCACACCCTCTACACTGAAAGGCAGAGTCTTACCCACTGAACCACTGGGGAAGTCCCTCATATTTTTTTTAAGTGCCTTGAAATCAAGTGTTTTAGTGTATTAGTCAGAGTTCACTAGAGAAACAGAGCTGATAGACTGTGTGTGTACACACACACACACACACACACAGTTGGCTCTCCTGATTATAGAAGCTGAGATCTGCAACTGTGAGCTGAGACCCAAGCTTGTTGATGGTGTTAACTAGTCTGAGACCGAAGGCCTGACAACCAAGAGAACTGACATTTTAAATTTCAATCCCAGAGCTCCCAGATTTCAAGATTCAGGAAGAGTTGATGTTTCAGTTCCACACCAAAGGCAGGAAAAACTGATGCCCCAACTCAACAGTCAGACAGGAGGAGTTCCCTCTTGCTTGAGACACTATCAGCCTTTTTGTTCTATCCAGGCCTGCAGCTGATTGTATGAGGTCCACCCACTCCAGGGAGGGAAATGTACTCAGGCTACTGATTCCAAAGTAGATCTCACTCACAGAAATATCCCAAATAACGTGCGACCAAATATCCGGGCATCCTGTTGTTCAGTCATGCTGACATACAAAATTAATCAGCACATCAGGTTAAGTCTTGTTTAAAAATGACCTAGTTGCAAAGGTCGATAATGACGCATTAGACAATAATTGTTTTAAAAGTCCTCAGTTTTAAAAGAACAGGAGTTATTTCATTTCCCCTAGAATTTGTTCTTCAAATAAATAGCCATTAGAGGGAGCTCTGGTTGAAGCTTAGAAACAAAATAGTCCTCCATGAATTGATGTTAACGGGAAAGTTTCTAGATTTTGATGGATACACAGAGAATATATATTTAAAAAAGAAAACAAAACAAAACTAAGAGATACCAAGTATCCTTTAGCACCACCATTCTGTATATCTGAACTGAGTGAGCCCAGACTTGCTTCACGGAGCACAAGAGCTGAAATGATACAAAGACAAAGCTGGGTGGATCGGGACAGGCTCTGGGCTTGAGTTCCAGCCACACTGGGGAGTGACTGAACGGCCTTGAGTCGCTTGCTTCCCATCTCTCCTGGCCTATGGTTGCTCCCCAACAATGAAGATGGCAGAGATGAGAGAATAATACACATTGGTATCTGTGGATGGGAGAATCCTGAAGAGTTAAATGTTTTTCCTTTTCTCAAAAGATAACCTTGAAAATGTTATGTTCTCAAAAACTGTTGGTCTGAATTGTCTTAAGCATACTCTCAGTCACATGGATGACAAACTCTACACTCAACCCAGCTTCTGCCATACAGTCTATGAACTATGTTGACGTTAAGTGGGTGCTGAGTGATCCCTCTCTTGAAGTGACAGCACTGAACTTTTAATCTGTTGCTAAGCCTCTTCTGGATGACTTTAAGTTGGTGTTGTCAAAATGACAACAGTTGACTTATAATTACCATTGTACTCGTAAAGACAAATTTTCTCGTCAGCAACGATAATACCAAAATTGAAATATTCTATGACAAATCAATTGAAAGCATTGTCATAGAATAAGGCTGTAGAGTTGTAAGTCATTTTACAAACCGAAAAGGAACCCTCCTACACTGTTGGTGGGAATGTAAATTGGTGCAGCCATTATGGAGAACAGTATGGAGGCTCCTTAAGAAACTAAAGACAGAGTCATCACACAATCTTACAAACCCACTCCGGAGTGTATAACCAGAGAAGACTATCATTCAAAAAGCCACATGCACCCCAGCACTCACAGCAGCACTATTTATAAAAGTTTAAGACATGGAAGCCACCAAAATGTCCATCCACAGATGAACGGATACTGAAGATGTTGTGTACACACACACACACACAATGGAATATTACTCTGCCATAAAAAGAATGAAAATGGAGGTACTTTATACTGGGGAACATGTATATATTTTTTCTTGATGGACTTTTTTGATACACTGGGACGAACTCATGCTTTCACATCACTGCTTCTGAAGACCCTGAGGGTGATGGAGAAAGAAGGAACAAGAGAGTCAGGCAGGGAAAAGGAGAGCCACGGTGCGGACCCGTGAGTGTGGGCACCCTGAAGTGAAGAGAAACACAGCACACTGAAACTCCCTTTGTCTTCACTCCACGTGTTCATCAACGCTGACAGACAACATGACCAAGGGCAAGTTTCTGAGTGCCTGGTGTAGCGCAGAGTGTGTGTTTCATGTATTAAACCCATAGCCACAAGACCTTTGACTTCACAGTTTTGCAGAGCTATGAAATCCTTTGCTCCCCCTTACTGTTACCTGCTGCAGATAAACAGGGACTGAAGCATGAGTGGCCTTTGGCTTTCTTCTTTTTTGGGTGTAAGCCTGTTCAGCCACAGTTTGATGGTTATTATTAATGTATTTCATCTAATCTAAGATTCCTTCAACTGTAAGTCATATCAATATTTTACGTGCCACTAAAAAAAAAAGAAAACCACTGCTGAGTACACTAGGTCACAGCCTTAGCAATGCACGGACAGGGCACGCCAGCTTCCTGGTGCTTTGAAATGCCTTTCATCTGCTCTGAGGGACTTGGCAATCTCTCCTGCCTGCAGTTGCGTTGTGCTGGTGGGTGATAAGCCATCCTTGTGCATTTATCTCAGTAACAAAATGTACCTCCGTTTCTTCTACCCGCAAGTTTCTAAAGCACTTGGTTATTGCTTTGAAAGAAATATGAGATTGCAATCATTCCTTTAACAAAAATACGGGCTTCATTAATATAAAATATATACTCCACTGCTCCGTTTTCATGCCTTTCTGCAAACACAATGACTTTTTTGTTTGCCAAATTACAGTGAAACCTTTCTGAAGATATTTTCAATAACAAATTCAGCATTTGTGGGTCTGACAAATGCATATAACTCAGCTGAAGTGACAACACTGGGAACAGCCCTGGCCAAGTTTGTTCACAATAACTGTAACAGTTCTAGCTGCCAGACCGTGAATTGTGAGACATCCTGATTTCACAAATGAGAAACTATGAAGGAAAAAAAAAAGCATGTTTTAAAGACAAATACCTTGGATCTGCTTCATTGTAACAGCTATGCTTTTTCTCTCTGAGCACGTTCTATGGCAGCTCTGCTGCTGCTGCTGCTAAGTCACTTCAGTCGTGTCCGACTCTGTGTGACCCCATAGACGGAAGCCCATCAAGCTCCCCTGTCCCTGGGATTCTCCAGGCAAGAACACTGGAGTGGGTTGCCATTTCCTTCTCCAATATGTGAAAGTGAAAGTGAAGTCGCTCAGTCATGTCCGGCCCTTAGCGACCCCACAGACTGCAGCCTACCAGGCTCCTCCATCCATGGGATTTTCTAGGCAGTAGTACTGGAGTGGCTTGCCACGGCAGCTCTGCCTCCCACAAACAGCCCTCTCATCTGGCCAGTGTGCCCGCACCCCAGAGACTGAGCATCTGTTCCAGGGATGGTTCAGGGGCAGTCTCCTGCCCTTAGCAGCAGGATCACTGGCCTGACCACACATCCCACCATCACTGACTTTCATGGTGGGTATAAAGAGCTGTCTTACTCCAGGCACACAGATCAGCAAGAAGAATCCCCCTTGTGGAGGTTTAAAAAAAGGAGGGTTATTTGGGAGGCCTTAACAGGCAACTGAATAGACTTCCAAGGGCTGAAAATAAAGTCAGCCAGGTTCATGGGACAGAGTCTGTTGAGTTAGAATCCAAGGTCTTATACTCTTCGGCTCTAAGACTCTCCCATTTCTGCTTCTTTCTGATTCCTCTACATAAGAGATTCTCAACGAATGCTTGAAAGACTGGCTCAGACTCACCATGGCAGCAGCATGGGCCCGACTCTCCATGCCCCAGGGTCTAGGTTTTGTAACTGACATTCTCGAAAGAGAAACCTACCAGCCTCAGCCCAGTCCATTGATTTGCTCTTCTTGCATCTTTCCCCACAGTGGGGTCAGACGTCCACCTTTGCTCAGCTATGGTCAACCTCAGGCTATCCCTTCAGTAGGAACTGTGGGTGAGGTCACTTCTCTCCGCCACCAAATGGGGAGGGCAGAGAAGTAACAACTAGCTGACCCAGTACAGGATTCATGCAGCCTTTAATCCTCATCAGAACCCCTGAGAGATGTTGCGTGGGCCTGGCTCAGTGTTCTGTTAAATCATCTCAAGGCAAAACTCACCTTCTGCAGGAGCCTAACTGAGGTGATGAGGCCATGTCTGGCTGAGGGACATGGGTCTGATTATATTCCTGTTTTCAGTGATGCTTTTTGTTTGATGTAGACTTGCATAGCCCTATTAAGCATGGATGCTTTCCCTATGAACCAAAAAGGCATCTGAGGTTGCAGCCCACCCCACCTGCCAGAGCCTCCATAGGGAATTCTGTGATTCCCAGAAGTGATGAACAGTGGCAAAGTAAGGGCGGGATGGATGTGGGAAGTAGAGAGGTACTTTCATGGGAATGTAGGTGGGTAGGCATATTCTGCAGCAGGATATTTCCTTTAAGGATTTATCACAGGGTTGTTTGCTTTGAGGCCATGCCATGAGGCATGTAGGATCTTAGCTCCCTGACCAGGAATCGAACCTACAGCCCCTGCAGTGGGAGCATGGAGTCTTAGTCACTAGGCCCCACCGGGAAGTCCTCCTTTCTTTCTATCACAGAAAAAAAGCAAAAGTGAAAGTGTTAGTCATTGAGTTGTGTCCGACTCTCTGACCCCATTGACTGTAGCTCCCCAGGCTCCTCTGTCCAGGGATTCTCCAGGCAAGAATACTGGAGTGAGTAGCCATTCCCTTCTTCAGGGGATCTTCCCGACCCAGGGATTGAACCTGGGTCTCCTGCACTGTGGGCAGATTCTTTCCCGTCTGAGCCATCAGGGAAGCCCTCCTCCTGTCACAGAGTTTCTCCAAATAAGCACATTTATAGAGTGAGTCCTGTCACAGGCTGATCGCAGCTTCCACCCAGCACTGACAGTGCCTGAGGGCAGATGTCCTTGTAGAGTAAATAGGTCACCAGCCTCACAGAAAGAAGTCACCTCTATCCTGGACCAACCGTATGACCTTGGTTAGTGTCCTGGGTGAATCTGCCCTTACAACCCCCTCTCCACACAATGCAGGGAGATGGTGATGGTGGCTTCGTGCCCAGCTGGCAAGATCCCTGCTTACAAAGAATGCTGTGTTGGGGAAATGAAGGTCCTCACGCTATTACCAGCGCTATTTAAATATGCTTGGCCGAGAGCCTTGCCCGTTATAGGATTTCTGCCTTGGTGCCCAAGGCATTCTCTGCCCAAACACTGTTGTACCGACAGTACATTTTGCTGCTGGCAGAGGTGGAAGAAACTAAGCAGGGTCTCTTTGGCCCCAAAGACCTACCAGACAGCCCTGGGTATCCTGCAGATGCTCACTCTACGGAAGCACCTCATCCAGAGTCAGCTTTCAGATGGCCACCAGCTGGGCCAGTGTGATCAGAAATGGAGGGACAGTCAAGCTTGGATGTGCTTCCTACAGTCCCACTATGAGTTTCTGGGTCCACTGGGACCCGGGGTGGCCTGCCATGGGCAGATTCCTCCTAGCTGGGCCACTGGATATGAGTCTTCTAACAGTCAGTGGCTGAGCTCATGAAAGGAAGCAAGTGACGGGGTTTATCATCCGCTTCTCCTTCCAGTGGCAGAGAATTCTCAGGCCGGGCCCCTCTGGCTCTGTAAGGGTGTTTCTCCAAGCGGATGGGGAAATCTCCTTACATTGGTTTAGAGGATGCTGTGAGGAAGGTCGGTCCCTCACTCATCCTCACTTATTCCTGTAAACCTCACCTTGTTCAGAAGGAAGATCTGAGGGCAGTTAGAGAAATATGAGTGACGCGAAAGAATAAATAGAAAAAAAGAAAGAAAGAATGAAAGTGGAAAAGACTCAGAGCAAAGAAAGACGACAGTGACGGAAAACGTGAAGGCCGACTGGACAAGGCCAGGGCTCAGTGTGCTCTCTAGCTGGGCTGGTTCTCTCTCCTTTCTTATTTCCAGGCCTCCTGACCCTCCTCCCCTGCAGGGGTAAGCTGACTGCTGCTCGCCACCCACCAGAAGCTGCTTTAGATAAACTTCAGTAAGAAAAGAGTCAGGAAGCCCAGAGTCCTACTGGGGGCCCTGGTGAGGAGAGAAGGGGAGGGTTGGTCTCAGACAATCTGCTCCCACGGCTCTGCAGTGTGACATTGGGTCTCTTCTCCAAGGCTCTGCTGCTCTAACTGACACTCATAAGGGAGGAAATCACTAATTCTCCATGATGCAAGAGGATGCCGTACTGCTGTTCAGTCGCGTCCAACTCTTTGCGACCCCACAGACTGCAGCACACCAGGCTTACCTGTCCTTCACCATCTCCTGGAGCTTGCTCAAACTCATGTCCATTGAGTCAGTGATGCCATCCAACCATCTCATCCTCTGTTATCCCTTCCAACCCATCCGCCCGCATCAAGAAAAGATGCACTGTTCTCAGGAGCAGACTGTGCGAAGCCAGGTTCACAGAACTGGCAAGAGTTGTTGGAAACTGATTTAATAATATTCATAATTCACTTTCACTCATTCAGGAGACAACTGGTGTTGAAAAAAAGAGTAAAAAAGAAGAAGACATCTATCTGATGAGTTTGCCCTGTGTCTTGGCCAACTCTCTCATCATCTGCTCTTCCTGTGGAATTTCCTTGTTTGCTTGGTGGTGATGGAAAGTTTCCACAAAGCGGAATGACAGGTCTGGAAGTACTGGAGGGCAGGGTTAGGGCTGAACACCCTTTTCTGAAGATGAATGGTCTGTGCAAACACAGAAACAGAACCAATTCTGTCTTAGAGACTGAATCAGAGCGGCCTGGGTTATCCTATATCTTTAAAGAAGTGGTTGGGACTTAGGAAAGTGCATTGAGAAACAGATAAGGCTGATTTATAATAAGCATTAATTTTTTCCCCTATGAAATGCTCAGTTTAAGAATGCTGAGTGGGAATTATTCTGTTGAGAAGATTAAACAGTTTCCCTATAATCTCATTTGCACTATTCCAGTGCTCAGCAAACTGTTTCTTCACATAAAGGCCTTTCCTGGATTCTGTCTGTGGGGGAGGGAGGGTGGATAAAAAAATCCATGGCCCTGCCCTTGAGGCAAACTTCTTGGGCTACTTTTAAATTATCTTTAGTAGGCCCAAATGAATATTGCTTGCTCACTCTGCTCTGAAAGATGATGGGTAAATGAGGACCCTTTCCTGGGTCTAGGAGGAAAACCAGGCCAATTTGAGCTGCACCAATCAACAGGGGAAGGAAAGAGAGCAGACTTCCTGTGTGTATGTGTGTCTGTGTGTGTGTGTCTGTGTGTGTGAGTACGTGAGTGTGAGTGTGTGTGAGTGTGAGTGTGTGTGTGTGTGTGTGTGAGGTTTGCTACCATGTAGATGCCCTCAGTGACCATTTGCTGAATGACTGAACACTGTGGGTGGACAGGAATTTCTGCATCTCTGGGAGCACACATGGTTCTCCCAGGAGGTGTGTGTGGAGACAGCGTCTGCAAAGAGCTGGGAAGATGGATTGAGACAGCGGCCCAGGTGGTGTAGCAGTCTGGGGCCAAGGGGCTCAGAGAAGATCCCAGAGCCAAGGCCAAGCAGAGGAGAAGGAGTGGTTTGGAGTCTAACTGCCCGGACGTGGGATCCCAGCTTTGTTCCTCATGAGCTGTGTGACCCGATCATTTGGTGTTTCTGAAAAGGAGGTTGGTGACATGTGGACTCCCTGGAGGAGGATGTTCTGTGTGCTTCTGGCTCCTAAGCAGGGGTCTTCAATGGGCAGCAGAGTCCAGGCCTCCCTTGGCTCATACAGAAGGGATTCGGGGCCAGGTGTCTGCTGACGGGGGCAGAAGCGGCCCACATGTTGTTAGCTGGCCCAGCTTCCCATAAGGAAGGAAGTTATGTCCCTAGAGGGATGAATCCTATCCAAAGGGCTCTCAGCTTCTTAGGCAGCTGGAGGCCTGGGGTTTGCAGGAGGTTTGAGTGAGGCCAGGTGGAGAAGGAAGGATGCTGGCAAGCACTGCTTGGAAAAGTCTTAAATTCTACAAGGTCAAGACTGAATATTTGTTTCCCTTTCTCCAGAGCCCAAGTCAGCAAAAGGAAAACATTATTTATTCCGTCTCAAAATATGAAGTCACTCTACACCCCTTCCTCTCCTCAGCTCCAACATCATCCGCCCAGTCACAAAGCCCACCACCTCCACTTCCCAGAGTCTGCTAGAAGCAGCCACTTCTCCCGTCTCGTGCCATTGCAGCTCCTTCCTGTCTGCCTCCTCAGTACCCCGTCTCCATGGAACAGTCTCCTTGCACACTCTGACTTACCTTTTTAAGAAACCTCGCCCCTGCTTAGGCGGTTTCATGATTCCCCATCATTTGTAGAATTCCGACCTGAATGAATGGGCCCTGCATCCTGTCCAGACACTCGATCCCCTTCATTGAGCAAAGAGTTCCAGAAACAGATAATATCCCCTTCCAGTGGAGTTTTATAATAAAACCAGGTGTCTCCCTTCATGTTACAAAACAGAGCCTCCACTGAGAGCTTCCTATAGTCAAGGCACCCACACGCAGAGCTCTGCCTCAACTTAGTTCATTCTCACTACAGCCCTGAACTTCAGGTGCGTCTGCCGCTTCTGTTTACAGATGGATACGCACAGGAAAGTTACATAACGTCACCCAGATCAGTTTACTGCTTGGCGATCGCATCAGGATCAAATCAGCCAGCCTGACTCCACAGAGAGAAGCTGCATGTTCCCTCCTGCATCCTGAATGGACCACCTCTGATGGTTGGGTCCTGAGCAAATATTTGAGTGACACATTAACCAGTTTGTCTCCTGAAGCAACCCTGGGAGGAGGGAAGTCAGGGAATACTATCTTCACTTTTCAGAAAGGCAAAGTGAACTCGAATATAATCTCTGAATAGTAACCAGACAATGACAATACGACATTTCACCAAGCAGCTAACACATGCTGTAGAGCATGCTGGCCTTGCCAGGAGAACAATATCCATGGACGGTATGGACGCTCACATGGGCACTTACCCAGGAGAGAGGAGTCTGGCCAGATTCCAGGGGGCACTGTCCAGGGGCAGAAAATGCGGGCAGAGAGGACTCGGAGACCACAGGCCTCACTCCCAGACGTGACGGGTGGGGACGAGGAGGGAATGAAATAGCAAGGGCTGCCTGGCCACAGTGCTGGTGCCGAGCGCCATGCAGACGAGCCCTGCGCCTCCCATATGGTCCGCACTTGGCAGGAGCAGTTCGCACACTTGGCTTGGGTTGTTTGCTCTGTTTATCGTCAGTGCTGTAAGTCTGGAGAATCACCACCTGCATATTGGGCTCTGGGCACCAACATCTTTCCTCTTCTCTGGGGGAATTCTGCACTGAATCCTTTAATGCTTGGTCTCAGGACCCTCTTCTGGGCTCCCCCGCTAGCTCAGCCAGTAAGGAATCCACCTGCAATGCGAGAGACCCTGGTTCGATTCCTGGGTTGGGAAGTTCCCTTGGAGGAGCGATCGGCTACCCACGCCAGTATTCTTGGGCTTCCCTGGTGGTTCAGCCAGTAAAGAATCCACCTGCAGTGTGTGAGACCTGGGTTCGAGCCCTGGGTTGGGAAGATCCCCTGGAGAAGGGAATGGCTACCCACTCCAGTATTCCTGCCTGGAGAATTCCATGGACAGAGGAGCCTGGCAGGCTATAGTCCATGGGGTTGCAAAGTATCGGACACAACTGGACGACTTTCACTTGACTTCTTTACTCAGGACCCCTTTATACTCTTATGAGTTATTAAGGAAGCCCCAAAGGAGACTGTTGATGTGGGCTATTTCGACTGATATTTACCATATTAGAAATGAATCTCAAGACATTACAAATATGTATTAATTCACTGAAAATAAACCAACCCTTTACACGTTAACATAAATGCTATCTTTTTATAATAAATAACTGTATTTCCCCAAACAAAAACTATGTGACTAAAAAGATAGGCCCTTTTATATTTATGAACTGCTGTTGGGGCTGAGCTAACAGAGCTTGGTTTTAATAGGTCATGATTTTTGCCGGAATTCTACTGGAAGCATTTGGGACCCCGTTTCTTCTCAGCATTTAGATTACATTTAGATACAATTTAATGGATTTCTTTGGATGCTCAGTGCCAGCACCTATACTTCCAATTAATGAAGTGTCAGCTCTGCAGTTCCAGCAAGGTAACAGAGTTACCTCCCCAAATGTGCTTGGGCCTGTTGTAATTATTGACCTTCTGCAATGGGGACTGAAAGTTTCCGGAGCAGGAAAATCATTCACCTGAGTTCCACGGAGGATGGCTGGAGCTGGGTGTGAGCTGCAGCATCTGTCAGTAGCAAGGTCAAAAGTCAGAACACCTAAGAGAGACGTGAGCGGGAGAAGGAGAAAGCCAGGAAATCCATAAATCAGGAGGGATGTTTAGGTTTCACGAAGTTCATGAACATACCCAGTGACAAGATAAATGTGGTGGTGGGCTCTGGAATATGCTTTTAGGAAGTCTCTTCTTTTTAAAAAAAAACTTTTTATTTTATATTGGAGTCTAGCTGATTAACAATGTTGAGATAGTTTCAGGAGCACAGCAGAGCAACTCCAAATTCTCCTCCCATCCAGGCTGCCCACATAACCTTGAGCAGAGTCCCATGTGCTACACAGCAGGTCCGTGTTGGTTACCTATTTTAAATACAGCAGTGTGTACATGTCCTCCCCCAACTCCCTCACTATCCCTTCCCCCATCTGTTTGAACCATCATTCTGCCAGCCTGGAGTCCTTCCCTAAGCCGCCCAGCCTCCGCGCTGGGGGCTTGAGTCTGCTGTTGAGGCAGATCTATGCCACAGAGCTGCTCTCCACCGACTGCTGGCAGGCCAGGGTGCCTATATCCCGTGCCCCCTTCCACTGCTCTTCCCCCACGGAGTTCCCTGAGCATGCAGTTTTCCTCACTCATCTTTTAAAAAATTTTTTCTTATTATTTTTATTTTTAATTGCAGTAAAATACATACACATAAAATTTACATCTTAATAATTTTTAAGTGGCATCAAGTATGTTCATACTGTTATACAACCATCACGACCACCATCCATCTTCAAAACTCATTCCATCGGGCAAATCTGAAACTCTGTACCTATTAGGCAGTAACTCCCTTTTTCCCCATCCCCAGGAGTCCGTGACTCCCATCGCTGTACTTTCTCTCCCTGTGAATCTCCCTGCTCTAGGTTCTTCATGTAAGTGCAACCATACAGTATTTGTCCTTTTGTGACTGGCTTATTTCACCCAACGTAATGTCCTCAGGATTCATCCACGCTGTGGCAGATGTCAGAATTTCCTTTCTTGCTAAGGCTGAATAATATACCGCTGTATATATATACCACACTTTGTTTATCCATTCATCTGTCAGTAGACACTAGGGTTTGCATCTGCCTTTTGACTATTGTGCAAAATGTTGCTGTTAACCTAGGTGTACAAATATCTCCTTGGGTCTTTGCTTTCAATAAGTGGAATTGCTGGATAACATGTTAACTCTGTTTTTACTTTTTTAGGAGCCGTTGCAGTGTTTTTCAAAGCACTGCAATATTTCACATTCCCAACAGCAGTACACAAGGGTTCCAATTTCCCAAGTCCTTGCCAACACTTACTATTTTCTGTTTTTTTTTTTTGACATGGTAGTAAGTAGCCATCCTAATGGGCTCTCATTCATGACTGAGTCTTCCATAACAGGACATGATTCAGTGCCTGGCCCCAGGGACGACCACAATGAGTGGCTTTTAAATGGAATGCCCTTTGGTTTCAACACATTGAACCAAATCTCTCTCACCAAAGCCATCTTTGTCATTGCGCAGTGGTGGCGTTTATCAGGAATGAGAGACCTTTATGCCAGAAGACAATACCTACCAACACATCCTGTTCATACATGGGAAGATTTGACATTTGTAAAAGTGTATGTCTTTCCCAAGACAATCTGTAAAATCATGTTAGAATGTGATATCACAATATAAAATCCATCTAAAAAATAAGCTTATGAGAACAGACTAAAAAATCCTGAAAAGGAAGAGTGGAGGGCACAGGGAGATTATATTTTGCAGTTACTGAAACATAAGAACACGGCATGCACGGGAATCGGAGGGTCACTGCTGGCTTGGTGTGATGCAGAGATTTCTGTTCAGCTCTCCTCCTTGCAATGGCCTGAGACTTACTATCACGATTGCAAACCACAGGACTGCTATCAGCACTGCCCGGGGGGCAGCCTCGTTCTTCCAACTTATTCACTACTTTCTGCTCCCGGCTCTGGTTCTAGCTCTGAGTCTAGTACCCTTTCTTTAGGAAGGAGGGTTCCTTGGAGATTCCCCCTATTTCCTGCAAGCACAGCAATCACCAAAGTAAGTTTCCTTCAGGATTTAGGTGATTTGGAGCAAATGGTGGGGGGGATCAGCAAAGAAGTATATCGTTGTGCCAAAAATAGATTCTCTTGAGGAATTCAGATAATACTTTGAATGCTGTAACTATCTTGCTCCAGTGGAACCAAGATAGGCAGACCTAATGGCTAGGCAGTGGGAGTGTCCTGACCGGACTTCAAGCCCCTAAGTGACCAGGGAATCCCACTTCCAGATGCTAAGATGTCGCATTGCCTTTGTCCAGTGGTTTGTGATTTGATGACAGGTGTTTTGAGAGCTGGGAATAAGGAATAACTTTCCTCATTGGCCCCTCTCTCTACCTTTTCATTTCTGCAACCAGCTCTTCTTTTATAAGAAAGGCACCTTCGAGGCATCCAGATAAGCCAGAATTCCTGCATTGTGCTTACTGAAAGATAAAGTTTTTCTTTCCTCCACCTCCAGCTTTATGAGCTATTTACATATAATTTACATGTAACACTCTAAGTTTGAGGTGTACAGAGTGTTGTGAAATCTAAGTATTTCTAATGCTGGACAGTGAGGAGCAGGAACAACCAGACAGACTCTTGCTGTTGCCTACACCCTCATGTCCCTCCCTCTGTCAACAGTGAGCCACTTAAGCATATGGGAAAAAACCCCAAGACCGGTTCCTCCTCCAGAACCAGTGATCAGGACACCAGGATTCTGGTCCCTCATCCTGCAAATAGCACTTTTGAACATCTGAGGAATCTACCACCCAACCTGGCTCTTAAAGCACCTGGATCTTAGAGATGACTTCATCACAGTGATTAGAGAGATTCTGTAAAGACTAAATGGCTGCTTCAGAAATGTTATTCAAATGGAAAACAGTAGTAGCAGCAGCAGCAAAGATACCTAAGACACACAGAGCTGGTGTGAGCACAGCGGAGCAGCTGTATAATCTGCCTAGCTGGAGAGCCTGGATTCGTAAATAAACCTAAATTTATATAGGTGTGAGGAAGTAAATGACAGCACAGACTTCTCTGAAAGTGTGACCCACAGAAAACGGCCTTCAAAATGTGGCGTAAATGTTTTGTGTTTAAATCAGTCTTGAAAATTCTCTTAAATCTACTTTCTTGGGAATTTACAATGGATGTTAATTTATCAAACATTGTGGTAGATCCTGCACCAGGTAAGCCATGTAAGCCACAGTTTCCCACATTCATTGACCACAGAGCTTATTTTCAGCATCACCGACTGGAGTCAACAGGAGCACGTTTTGGGAAAGCTGACCTGGACCTTTACACTTTGGAAGGACCGTCAGAATCCTAAGAGCTCAGTGGAGATATGAACAAACGGGGAGTGTCCACACAGGGATAAGAGCTGGAGCAGAGCAGTCTGGCAGATAAGCTTAGAGAAGAATCAGATGCTATTTGGAAAGGCTTGAGCACCTGGCTGAAGGGCTAGACTTTCACAAGGAAGCTGTGCGTCATGCTCCTCAATGGGCCTCCTCCTGATAGACCTGTGAGAAGCCACAGGCTGCCCATGGCCCTAGGTGAGCACCCCAGACTCCCATGGCTATTCCTCATTCCCAGGCAGACTATCAAGCTGTGTCGCTTCCAGCGCTTGCTCAGACCAGCAGTTCTCAAACGTCAGCCTGCATTACAGGAACCCTCAGAGCTTGCTGAAGCAAATGTTGCTGGGCTCTGCTGGGTGTTTCTGATTCAGCAGTCTCAGAGGGGCCTGAGAATTTGCATTTCTAACAAGTGTAAGGTGATGCCAATCTGCTCATCTGAAGCCCACCCTCCAAGTAGCGCTTCAGGAAGATTTTTATCTGTGACTATCAGCCCACCAACGGTTTCTGCCCTGGTGGCTTACAGAGGACACCGATGATTGGGGGCATTTTAAACAGAGCTTGAGAGACAGATGGCTGCACTTATCAATGGCTCACTCGTCATGTTCTCCACAGAAACAGGAAGTGGCTTGGTACTTAAGCCAGGTCAATTGCAAACTCAAACCCTAGAGGTGTCCGGGTGGCCAGTGAAGACGAGTGGAGCCAGGTGGAGAGCCCAAGCTGAGACTCAGCTCATTTCAGCTGGTGCCATGCTAGATGGTACGGCCCATGGTGCCAAGTAGGTAGGTATCATGGTCACCTTTCCATAGTTGAAGAAACAGGCTCAGTGAAGCAGGCTCACTCAGCTAGGAGCGAAAGAGTTCAGAGTCCAATTTCAGTTCAGTTCAGTTCAGTCGCTCAGTCGTGTCCGACTCTTTGCGACCCATGAATCACAGCACGCCAGGCCTCCTTGTCCATCACCAACTCCTGGAATTCACTCAAACTCATGTCCATCAAGTCGGTGATGCCATCCAGCCATCTCATTCTCTGTCGTCCCCTTCTCCTCCTGCCCCCAATCCCTCCCAGCATCAGAGTCTTTTCCAATGAGTCAACTCGTCGCATGAGGTGGCCAAAGAATTGGAGTTTCAGTTTTAGCATCAGTCCTTCCAATGAACACCCAGGACTTATCTCCTCTAGAATGGACTGGTTGGATCTCCTTGCAGTCCAAGGGACTCTCAAGAGTCTTCTCCAGCACCACAGTTCAAAAGCATCAATTCTTCGGCGATCAGCTTTCTTCACAGTCCAACTCTCACATCCATACATGACCACGGGAAAAACCATAGCCTTGACTAGACGGACCTTGGTTGGCAAAGTAATGTCTCTGCTTTTCAATATGCTATCTAGGTTGGTCATAACTTTCCTTCCAAGGAGTAAGTGTCTTTTAATTTCATGGCTGCAATAAGCATCCGCAGTGATTTTGGAGTCCAAGAAAATAAAGTCTGACCCAGTTTCCACTGTTTCCCCATCTATTTCCCATGAAGTGATGGGACCAGATGCCACGATCTTTGTTTTCTGAATGTTGAGCTTCAAGCCAACCTTTTCACTCTCCTCTTTCACTTGCATCAAGAGGCTTTTGAGTTCCTCTTCACTTTCTGCCATAAAGGTGGTGTCATCTGCATATCTGAGGTTATTGATATTTCTCCCAGCAATCTTGATTCCAGCTTGTGCTTCTTCCAGCCCAGCGTTCCTCATGATGTACTCTGCATATAAGGTCCAATTTAGGGGGTGTCTAATTCCAAAAACTTTGTTCTTTCCCCTACACAACGTTGTCTCTGAGTGCATTGCCCCTCCAGGTCATGGCACAGGCATTTAGGAAGGGTCTGTGGACTGGGGAGGAGTGAGGAGGTATGCAGAGCCCTCCTGGAGATCCGGAGATTTTCTATTTGCTATATTTTCCTGTTGCTATTCTGAGGCAGAGTCACAGGCACAGGGCAGATGCCGATGAAGGATGCCTGGGTTTGCTAAATGCTCTTGGCTATGCTCCACCAGGTTTAATCCTCCTGCTTCCCTAGTACCAGCTTTCCACCCCGGCTCCTTGCCTCGGAGTTCATCAAGCCTTAATTGGAAACAGAAATGCAGTCCCTTTCCTGAGTCACAGGATGACAACAAAACAAGATAAATTAGAGTGAGCTTGCGTGATCTTGAGCTGCTTCTGCTAATGAAGCAAATGCAATTTAAAGAGATGGTCCCTGACATGGTCTGCAGCACACAGGATGAGGTGGCCGGCTTTTATATTTGTGGCAGCATCAAGCTCCCCAGCTTCCTCATCAATCCTTTTTAACATTTGACTAGTAATAATAGCTGTCACACCAAATATCTCCCATATAACATCACACAGAATATAAGGAAGCATTAGAGAGTGCAGCCTCACGAATTCAACCCACTTATGATGTAGGTTGCTAAATAAAGTTTGACAGAAAGATCAAACTTGATCATAAAAGCCCAGACTCATTTTAGACCATGCTTTGCCCCAATACTCATCATACTTTTGACATATTAAGGGCTATGGGATGAGGGGAATTTCATTTCTCTTCCATGCACTGCTACCAAATTGGGCAGAGGTGAGGGATGAGGAAGAGTAGGGAAAGACATAGATGGAGAATTAATAGAACTATTAGAATTAATAAGTGAATTTTTAGAATTAGTAAGTGAATTCTAAAAGTCCTTGAGCTACAAGGGCAGTGCATAAATACCTCCTGTATTTCTTTATACAAACATTATAGAAAATAAAGTTTAAATTTTACTTTACAAGTACAATTGCATAAAGTGTATCAAAGGTTTAGGAATAAATATAATGAAATATGTTCAAGACCTCCAGAGTGAGAACTAAAATTTAGCACAGGAGACTTTAAAGGATACCTTTAAAAAAAAATAGAGGGAATATACCATGTTCATGAAATAGAGCACTCAATATTGTGAAAATGTCAATTCTCCCCCAAACTGATGTTTAGATTCAATACAGAGTCAAATCTCAGAAAGCGTGTTCCTTGGGGAGAAACTGACAAGTAGATTTTAAGGAAATGGAAAAGTGTAAGAATAGCCAAGCCAGTATTGAAGAACAAAGTTGGAGGATATTGAGACAACTTACAATTGCATGAATGAATGCAAGTTTGGGTAAATAAATCAGTGGAATAGAGGGGAGAGTCTGAGAAGAGATCTACATACGTGCTTTGTCAGATTATCACAAAGGTAATGCTGCTGTACAGTTTGGGGAGCAGGGTCTCTTCAATAAATGGTGTTAGATCCCCTATCTCACACTATTCACAAAATCCAGTTCCAGATAGATTACTGATTTAAATGCGAATGTGAAGCCATTAAAGCTTCTAGCAGATAGCATAGGAAAACATATCTTCATGACTTTCAAGTACACAAAGATTTCTTCAACGGGTAACAAGAAGCATGAGTACTTAAGGGAAAAATTGATAAGCTGGCATCCATAAAAGTTAAGAACTTTTAGAGAAAGACCCTTCTCTAATCTTCCCTCCTTAATAAAAGAGGAAAGAAAAAGAGAAAAATTTAAAACTTTTAGTCATCAAAACCCCTTTAAGGAAGTGAAAAAGTCCCCATAGAGCTGGAGAAAATGTTTGCAGTCCATACATTGATAATATAAAGAACTTCCACAAATCAGTGAAAAGTGCAACTCAATAGAAATATGGGCAATTTTCATATGTAAAATATATGAAATATGCAAGGAAATGCAAATTAATCATCAGGGAAATGCAAAGTAAAACCATAAGAAGAATCCAAACAACCCAGTAATTCCATCATTAGGTATATATACATTCCACAGAAGGACTCTCTTCTTTTTAGCATCTCCCCCACATTTTCCAGCTTCTTTTCCTGACTCCTCTGACCCAAGAGACAGATCTGCCTGACGTGGGCTGCCTTCTGAGCAAAGCAGTGACAGAAAAGAGAGAGGGAAAAAAATAACTGCATCGTCCCAACCCCAGATCCTCTGTCTAAGGAGACAGGTATTCCCTCAGGGCAGGAACTGGGAGAGAGCAAAACCAACACAGGACTTCCCTTTGCAGCAGTAGGGCGGGTGGAAACTACCAAACACACAGCAAGTGATGAGAGGATATCCAGGTATAGCACAGGCCAGGACAAAACTAAAATCTATAATTGAAACTGAAATTTCTTTGCTGCTTCCTGACAAGAAAAGGGGGAGGTGATGATGAGTGCACTGGATTGAAACTTTGGACTCTCTGATTCTAGTGTGGGCAACACAGGGGATGTCGAAAACAGGTGATTTACAGGTGTCTCCAAGGGTCTAAAGAAGATCAAACCAGTCAATGTTAAGGAAAATCAACCCTGAATAATCGTTGGAAGGACTGATGCTGAAGCTGAAGCTCCAGCTTTGGTCACCTGATGTGAACAGCCGACTCATTGGGAAAGTCCCTGATGCTGGGAAAGAGTGAGGGCAGAAGGAGAAGAGGGCATCAGAAGATGAGAGGCTGGATGGCATCACCGATGCAATGGACATGAACTTGGGCAAATCTCGGAAGATGGTGAGGGGCAGGGAGGCCTGGCGTGCTGCAGTTCATGGGGTTGCAGAGCCGGACTCAACTGGGCGGCTGAACAACCACGACCAAGGGTCTAAGAGTCAGGAGAACAGGCCGGACACCTGTCCTTTCTTCAGTTCATTCATTCAACACGTGCCTGTTGGGTGACCGTGTGCGCCTGGAACTAAGCTACTGACTCAAGGGCACACGTGCTCATCACTCTAATTCCTAACATTCACACACTCTGCTCCCAGTCTGGGAGCAATGGCTGACCTTGTCACCCTTGCCTGAGTGTCCTAAGACCGAGGAATTGGCACTGGGACCAAAACACCAAACCTGACACTTGGCAGCAAGGGAAAGAGCCACATTTGGGACAACCGTCTTCAGGCGGAGCTAGCCACTTAGCTGTGTGACCCCAGGTAAGGCACTTCACCTCTCTGAATCTTTCTTCTTATCTACAGAATGGTGTAAACACAGTGAATTCCTCAGAGGGTTACTCGGAGATTAAGTAAGTCTCTAAAGTACATGCCTTGCAGAGTTGAATCTTTACTCAACAAAAGTGATGCTTTCCTTTTCGTCCCTCCCTCCCCTCTCGAAGTCTCTCGTCCCCTCTGGCCATCACCCTTCGGGGCTTCGAGACTCGTGTCTCTGGAGGACATGCCCTTCTCCCCAAGGGGGCTCTCCTTTGTCTCCAGGAAACAGCAAAAAGCAGGCAGCTCATTCTCTGCACCATCAGCCCTGTCTGGCGAGGACTTTATGAAATTTAACAATGAAGAAATGTCATAAATGTGTGCCTCAAAGGGCTCTAAGGTAGCATTCCTCCAACTTTAGCGTCTGCTCAGATGGCTGTGGAACTTGTACGATGCGGGTGTGGCCCCGCTACTCTAGTGCGGGGCCTGGGTCTGCATTTTCACCAGGTGGCGCTGATGCTGCTGGTTACAGATCACACTCCAGATGGCCCCTCTAAGACGGGGCACACAGACCCAGGCTTCCATACCCACACTGCCTGTGTCCCCTTCGCACTCTAGGAATCCCGCTCATCCCTTCAGAAGGAAAGCTCTCAGGAGGGCCCCATCTCTTCCCAGGCCACCCTTGGCGGGTTCATCTCTTCTCTGGGTTGTGGGCACCGGGGAGGGAGATGACCCATCACCCCAACGAGCATCCCTCCAGTAGCCTCTGCAAGACCTCCACCAGGGAGCACTAGCAGCTGAGCCCTGAGCCCCGCCTCGGCGAGCTGTCCTGTCCACCTCCTCCCTGGACGCAGACCAGAGGAGCTCGGCCTCCGTGGAAAGTGCAGAGTTCCCTTAGCTCCCTGATCGTTTAGCTTTCCAAGCTCTATCTCAAAGTGACTATGCGATGTTACAGCATTATCCCACTTCTCTGAAACTGAAGATCCTTATTTGTAAAAACAGGACAAAACTACACATGTGGGTTCATAGGAACACTCTTTTACAATATCTAATAGGTCATCTAAGTGTCCACTGATAGAGGAATGGATAAGCAAAATGTGATATATATATATATATATGCATATAAAGCTGGCCCTTGAACAACATGGGTTTGAACTGCACGGGTTTTCATCAGCAATGGGTATGACAGTACTACATCATCTGTGGTGGGCTGAATCCCCAGATGTGGCCCTGTGGAGAGGTAGGAACCTTGATTAAGATCAACTATAGGTTACAGGCATGTTTTCTTACCTTTTCACTCCTACTGACAGCCTCATGCTTAGAACTTCATTACAGATCTAGGAAAACAACCATACAAAACAGCCAGGTACCACGAAAGGGCTTGTATATCTTCTTTCTTTATTTTTACTGGAAGCTAATTATTTTACAATATTATATTGGTTGGTTTTGCCATACATTGACATGAATCCGCCCCAGGTGTACATGAGTTCCCCCTCCCGAACTCCCCTCCCACCTCCCTCCTCCCCTTATCCTCCCTCTGGGTCATCCCCGCATACCAGTCCCGAGCATCCTGTAACATGCATCGACCCTGAACTGGCGATTCATTTCACATATGATAATATACATGTTTCAATGCCATTCTCCCAAACCATCCCACCCTCACCCTCTCCCACAGAGTCCCAAAGACTGTTCTATACATCTGTGTCTCTTTTGCTGTCTCGTATACAGGATTATCATTAAGAAAAACACCAATACAATATACTAACGCATATATATGGAATTTAGAAAGATGCAAATGATAACCCTATATCTTCTTTCAAATTGTGAGTTGGATATGAAATTCCCAGTGTACACAAGCCACACTCTTAAATGGGAAATGAACCACTGAACATTAGACCTAGGGACAAAGACTCTAAAGCAACTTTAATCAGTCACCAAGGACTAAAACTGTCATCACTCAGAATCCATTTATACACCCATTAAACTTGCCTGGATGACTAGTGAGTTGACCCATGAGTAGCTTAGGGGCTGAATGGCAGCCAAATACCCAAGTGATGTACGTGCGAGAGGCTCCAAAATTACCAACCAACTCTAATGCACAGAAGCAGGCTGACTTTGGCTGGAGTGACATGCTAAGACCTAAAGAGTGTGTGCTTTGAAATCAGGTTCACTTGGGCTTTAATGGAATTTTTCTACTCCCCTATCTGTGTCAAAATGGACAAGTTGCTTAACCTTGCTGGGCTGAGTTTCATTAAGGGTAAACTAGAGATAATCTTTGCATGTATATTTGTGTATAACGTGTGCAGCAGATTTCTGAAGGCAGGGAATGTGCTGAATAAACCAACGATCAATCTCAAGATCTACAGGGTAGGTCATCAAACTGGGGACTCAGGACAACCCATGTAGTTCTAGTAGCAGTCAGGAGTGCCTGGTGGAGACTCGAGATCTGGGAGCTACTGCTGATGCCGTGTGGGATGAAGTGAAGATGATTCAGAAGTACGGGAAAGATGGATGGAGATGAATCTAATTTTTTCTGAAAATTGGCTTCCTTGGGCCGTCCTCCTCGATAGGCTGGGGCACAGCATCCTCCGAGGCCTTGGACCTACTCCTTGCAATGACCTTTCTGTACTGCTTCACTGCCATGGTTACATTTTAAACAGCCACATTGATTTTTTTTCCTTCCTTTTACCAGCAAAATCCCCCAGGCTCTGTTGACAGAGCAAAGCACATGCTCCATTTCTTTCGAACTCTCTTCAAGGGCAGGCCACTGTGTCTGCTTTTTATGCCTGGGTTTGTGGAGAAAGCAAGTTGGGGATGCTGTAGGATCTCTGTAGATCACCAGTCCATACCTGGGCAGCGTGGGCAAATCAGATGGTGCCACACAAGGACAGCTGGAGATGACTTCGGGTCAGGACTTGGGAAAGTGTGTAGGCTCTTTTTTATATATTTTTTCATGGTAATGCAAGGTGGTTGATGAGATTTCAGAGTTGGGGCTCACTTGTCTTTTCCCTTAAGACAGGCATTGTGTTTTCACATTCACTGCTGCCAGCTCTTGCTGACACAAGGCCCAGGATGCTACATGCCAACCCCTCACCTCGCTCAGAGCTTGGGACTCAGCCACAGCCCAGATGTGTAGAAGGTGGCAGTGTGGCCACGTAGAGAGGACTGATCCTGGTGGGCTGGCTGGTTCCTCCCTCTGCCTGTTTGCTAGAAACAGCTGCCCATTGGATAACGCCCACTGGGAGTGATGCAGAGAAGAGTCCTCCAGTGCCTTCAGAGCCACAGTTTCCCAGAGACACAGGACTGATTCATACGGTGATTCGGTATCTATAAAGAGATTTACTATAAGGAACTGGCTCATGTCATTATAACCAATGATGAATCTCAAGATCTACAGGGTAGGTCATCATACTGGAGACCTAGGACAGCCAATATGGTTCTGGTAGCAGTCGGGAGGCCTGAGAAACATGAGAACCATCCAAAGACTGGTGGGTTCGAAGCCCAAAAAGTTTCCATTGTGTCCAAAAGCAGAAAAGGCTGACATCCCAGCTTGAGGGCAGTCAAGAAGGAGAAGTTCTCCCTTACTCATGAAATGGTCAACCTTTTTTCCATTCGTGTTTCAGCTGATTGGTTGAGGTCCACCCACATTAGAGAGGGCAATCTGCTTTATTCAGTCTACTGATTCAAATGTTAATCTCATCCAAAGACACCTTCACAGAAACACCCAGAATAATGTTTGACCAAATATCTGGGCACCCTGTAGCCTAGTCAAGTTGACACATAAAAATAATCATCACATTAAACAATTCATGTCTGTCATGACTGTGACACCTGAAACACCATCAGTCTACACCCAACCAGTCTGGCTACAAAAATATCAACCCATTTCCATTCATATCCAAGGAAACAATACTGGACCCAGGGGGAAGAAGCAGCTTCCACTATCTGGAAACAATGAGATAAGGCAAAAAGAGTGTTTGAAAGATGGTCAACCATGCCAACACCTTCATACCATGACACTGAAATGGGGGAAAATTCCAGTGTGAGACCAGAGCCCAGAGGATATGTTGATTTACCTTCAACTTACCCACTATATGGTAGACACTAAAGAAATATTGAATAAATAAATGTGAACACAGATTTTAGGCCCCACAAACTGTGAGCTTTTAAATAGCTGATACCAAATTTTGTCTTCCTATATTTAACACAAGGCTGTGTTCATATATTAAGTTTTCAAAAATGTATTCAGCTCAGTTCAGTTGCTCAGTCGTGACCGACTCTTTGCGACCCCATGAATCACAGAACGCCAGGCCTCCCTGTCCATCACCAACTCCCGGAGTTCACTCAAACTCATGTCCATCGAGTCGGTGATGCCATCCAGCCATCTCATTCTCTGTCGTCCCCTTCTCCTCCCGCCCCCAATCCTTCCCAGCATCAGAGTCTTTTCCAGTGAGTCAATTCGTCGGACGAGGTGGCCAAAGTATTGGAGTTTCAGCTTTAGCATCAGTCCTTCCAATGAACACCCAGGACTGATCTCCTTTAGAATGGACTGGTTGGATCTCCTTGCAGTCCAAGGGACTCTCAAGAGTCTTCTCCAGCACCACAGTTCAAAAGCATCAATTCTTCGGCGATCAGCTTTCTTCACAGTCCAACTCTAATATCCATACATGACCACTGGAAAAACCATAGCCTTGACTAGACGGACCTTGGTTGGCAAAGTAATGTCTCCGTTATTAGGATAGGTTATTAAAGTTTGAAATTCAAAAATAAAGTTTGTTCATAAGCAGTTAAGTCGGGGAGACTGACTGCTTTATAAAAATGTGAAATTATTAGATATTCACTTTTTGTGTCATTCCTCTTAGTGTGTCAGAGATTAAAATCACATTTAATGGCATTCTGTTATGCTCACACCATCATCTAGCCACATTTTCAGTTCAATAATCCACCCACTACTGAAGCCATTACTTCTTACTTGGGGAAAGAGAATAATTCTCTTTCACTCAAAGAGGGCACGTTGGTCTCTTTTCCTCCTGCAAACATCACCTATAAAGTAATTTCTGATTTTCTATTTTTCAGTTTAATGTGACCTTTCTCTGTACTGAATAAAAATGTGTTCATCAACTAATCTCAGCGAATTTTCTTTCTGAAAATGAATTCCATGGCTGTATGCAGAGACTTCCTTGTTACGTTAACAAAAGGGAAAAGGCTGAGTCACCAGGCATATGATTCATTGACTTATCAGGACAGTGAGTCAGTTGGGCTCTGACTGGAGACTGTCAGCAGGATGAGGAAGCCAGGTAAGACCTGGGCCCCTCCAATTGCCAACATGGAAAAAGGGAGCAGGTCCACAATGGACAAAACATTTGAATATACATTTCTCCAAAAATTATATATAAATGGCCAATAAGCATGTGGAAAGATGCTCAATATAATTAGATGTTGGGGAAATTCAAATCAAAATCACAATGAGATGCTACTTCACACCCACTAGAATGGTTAGTTATAACCAAAAAGTCAGATAAGAGCAACTTTTGACAAGGATGTGGAGAAATTGTAATGCTCATATATTGCTGGGGTGAATGTAAAATGGTAAGCCATCTTGGAAATAGTTTGGCAGTTCCTCAGATAGCTAAATACGGAGTTCAAATATGATCCAGCAAACCCACGCCTAGATATCTACCGAAGAGAACTGAAAATAGACATCCACATTAACACTGGTGCCTAAATGTTCGTAGCAGCATTATTCATAATACACAAAAAATAGAAATAATCAAATGTCCACCAACTGATGAGTGGATAAGTCAAAGGTGATATCCACACGATGGCATATTATACAGCAATAAAAATATATGAAATACTGATATGTGCTGCAACACGACAAGTCTTAAAAACAAGAAGTGAAATAAGCCAGTCACAAAGGGCTAGAGGTTATATAATCACGTTTATATGAAATGCCCAGAATAAGCAAATTCATAGAGACAGAAAGTAGATTAGCATTTGCCTAAGGCTGAGGGGGATGAGAAGTCACGAAAACTCGTGTTCACATAATCTGTACATGAACGTTTATAACAGACTTTTTTCTTTTCTGGCTGCGCTGCACAGCTTATGGGATCCTAATTCCTAGACCAGGGATTGAACCTGTGCCCTTGGTGGTGAAGGCACAGAGCCCTAATCACCGGACAGCCAAGGAATTCCCTTCAACTTTCTTCTTAATTGACCCAAACTAGAAACAACACAAGGAGTGAATAAACAAACTGTGGTACAGCCCTGCACAGGAATACTACTCGGTAATAAAAAGAAAAGAACGTTAATACACGCAACAACAAGGATGAATCTAAGATTCATGAAGCTAAGTTAAAGAAGCCAGACTCAAAGACTACACACTGTGCAAATCCATTTCCATGACGTTCTGGGACAGGCAAGAAACCACAGGAACAAAACACAGATCAGTGGTTGCTAGGAGCTGGGAGCAGGGGGAAAGGTTGACCACCAAAGGGCACAAAGGAATTTTTTAATTGTTCTGTATGTTGACTGCAGTGATGGTCACAGGTATTTGTTATGTATTTGTCAAGTATGAATCTGTCAAAAGTCACAGGATTGTATGCTAAATAGGGTTACTTCACCAGCATGTAAACTTTTTTTCAATAAAAAAAATTTTTAATCGTTTAAAAAAACTACTAACCATGCTAAATTTAAAAAAGGGATCCTTGTTTTTGTTTACCATTCTGTTGAAAATGCTTGCCAAATATGTAAAAACATGAAAACATACTGATAATAGCGTATCAGGTAATCAAATGATTATATTATATATTTATAGTATAAATACAAATACTGTATTTAAAAATTCTTACATATTAGAGATGAAAAGATAGGAAAAAAATTAACCAACATGCCAACAGTAGTAATTTATGACTGTTGGGGTAGGGGAGTCATGGATGGTTTTTCTCATGTTTCTAGTATTTAAGTTATATTTAATATGTATTATCTTTCTGTAAAGAAAATCACATATTATGTTTATGAAAAAGGATATGTAGGAGTCAGGATGAGCCTTCCTGAATATAAACATGTGCTCAGAGTATATGTCCATTGGTCTAAAATAGATGTTTATTAAACAAGTCATTATTCTTTGTGGCTTAGGTTTACTTTTCTGCAAAATGAGAGGAATTTGAAATTTTTGCTACTGCTCTCCTCGAAGGCAAAATAAACAAACAGCAGCTAATTCAGAGTGGGTGGAAAGGGGAGTTTGTAAAAAAAGAAGCATTCATTTGCACATCTGATTTAATTCACATTCTCAATGAAATATTTTCTAGTTTCACGGTTCGCTTTCCAGTAAAACAGTGGCGCTCTCCAATTACCAAGCAACGTGATGTGAGCCACACTCTCTCACTCATCAAGTCTATGACAATATGTCCGATAAAAGAAAATCAGCCAGCCCAGTTGTTTCCATAGCACTGACCAACACTAAGGTTTTTGTGACCAGATTTATAAAGCGGCCTCTTATTACCAGAGACTGACTGATAGCACCAGGTCCTGAAGGAAAGCGGATCCTAACTCTGCCACCTAACCTCACAGGGCCCCCAGTGCTGCTGCATCACATACAGGATTAGAGGATGGTTTGAGGTGAACGAGAAACAAGGACATCCTGAGTATTTTTGAAAGACAGTTTTCTTTGAGCCAATGTGTGCTTTATGACCCATTGAGGGAGAGGCCAGAGGACTGCTGTAATATAAATTGTCAGGAGGTGGCAGGGTTATGAAATCAGATAGATCTGAGGTTATTCTGGCTTCTACTTCAAATTGGTGGCAACACATAATTTTTAAACTTCTTTGACCCCCAATATTCTCATATGTAGCAAGGGAGACAATAAGACCTATCTTTGAAAATTATGAGGATGAAATGGGGGCAAAAGAAAAGTACCTAATTACAATAGGCACTTAATAAAATGTTATTTCTTTTCCATGGAGGCCCAGGATGTTCTTTGAAATATCATAAGGAAGCCTAGCCAATTGTTCTAGAGAGAACCATTAGAGTGTCTGTGTTTGTGCATGTCTGTGTGGGTCTCTGTGTATGTGTGTGTCTGTGTGTTAGGAGCAGGATCAGAAAGAATCATGTCAATGATGTGAATATATAATTAGAGGTGGCAGCTAAAAGCTACAAGAGCTGGGAGAGAGGTTTTTAGACTCCTAGTGTAAAGGTTATAAAGAAAGAGAAACGATTAGGCAACCCATTTGAAAAGCTTGGCCATAGTGTCAGAATGTATTCTCATTGAAAGACATTTTCTTTTTTCAATTTTTAGCTGCACAGCACCATGTGGGGTCTTGGTTCCCCAACCAGGGATCAAACCCATACCTCCTGCATTGGAAGGCAGAGTCTTAACCACTGGACTGCCAGAGAAGTCCTGAAATGTATTTTCAAGTTAACTGTATCCAATTTTCTTGTTTTTTAAGCAAAATAGCAACAATAAAACACACCAAGATTCAGAGAAAATCAAGGAATTTCTCAAGGTCTCACATCCTCTGGGAAGCAGAAAGGAGATTAGAACATTCTGAGTCCCCTTTTGCCGTGAGGTAGGGCCCTTCTTTGAAATGCCTGTGTGCATGGGCCTGTGTTAGATGTTGGGCGCAGCAAGGTGCATGCCCACCTGTCAGGGCAGTGCCAGGAAGCAGGGGACAGGGAGATGGGGAGAGGGGACCACAAGCTGGAAGGTGGTGCAAGCACAGCCTCCAATCCGTTAGAGAAGGAGCAAAGCACATATGCACACGTTCGTGCAGAGATGTTTACATCACACTGGGTTGCAGTGGACTGCTATTTGTCACAGAGGGTTCCATCGGAAAGACGTCTAGTCTGCTCAACAAGGAGAATATGAGTCTCAAAGAAAACCCTGAAGAGGGTGAGGGATGATGCTTGATGGAAACTAACAGAAAGACATCTGAGAGGATTACAAGCGTCCTGGAAGGGTTTATCAAGCCATGGGACCTGCGGAAAGCCACTCAACAACCCTCTCCTCACTTTGATTTCAGATTGTGTTGTCCTCGCCAGCACAGGATTAGAACTGAGGTCATGGGCATGGCAATGGATAAATGATTTAGAAATGCTAGTTGCACATCCAGGACTCAAAGTCCTTGCCCAGCTTCTTTCCTCTCCTGGGGAAATTCTACGTCTTCTTAAGGAAGATATCTGGGTGTTTCAGGTAGAGTTTGAAATCAGTGTCTACACCGAGTATTAGGTGCCTCATTCCTAAAAGGATGAAACTAACAGACAGGGCTTCACAATGGCCTGAGACCTTGGACTTGGAGCTGTGTGCAGGCTCACAATGGGACTCTTGGTTGTCTCTTGCAGAAGAGGTTTTGGATGTTCTCTAAGCAAAAAGAAGAATAAACTGGACTGCTGGAAGTGCTCACCACAACTTCTTTTTGTTTTCCCCAGGGTACACAGTGAACCTACATCCCCCAGACTCCCATGCAATAAGGCATGGTCACACAACTAGCAACCCACCCCAGTGTTCTTGCCCTGGAAATCCCACAGACAGAGGAGCCTGGTGGGCCATAGTCCGTGGGGTTGCAAAGGAGTCGGACACAACTTACCAACTAAACAAAAACCAATATGTACATTATGGTGTAATGTACAATTATGTA